>NW_020954569.1:70824642-70953328 GCF_900497805.2 Vombatus ursinus | reverse complement strand
AAAACACTCTTTGCCCTCAGGGAGCTTACATTCTAATAGGGGAAAATAATATTTAAAAAGAAATTGAAAATGGGGAAGGGTGATGAAGGTGCCTATATAGACAATGGTAGAGAAAGTTAGGCATGCAGCCTGGAGAGGATTGAAGAAGTGGATGACAAGCAGGAGCTGGGAGGACCTCCTTTAGTGAAGGTTCTGGGAAGAGTCATGTAATTAAAAAGAGAGGACACAGGAAAGAGTATATTTCCAATGAGTGAATTCCAGGGCTAGAATGAGGCTTTAGGATGAAGAATTTGGGGGGGCATGTTAGAGAAAGTCTGCTGTACCAGGAGAAGAATGAAAATCTCTTTAAATGTCTGTGAAATACCTTCATATAGTAGAAATTAAATATTCTTTTTTCTGTAATTTTATAGTGTTACAGTATTACAAAGTTATAGTAATTGCAGTTATACTCTAGACTTTTCAGTTTAAAGTAAGTTAAGCATGCAATTTCGATCATTCTCTTTATCTATCTATCTGTCTGTCTATCCTTCTGTCTGTATTGTAATAGCTAATATTTATATAGTCCTTTAAGCTTTACAAAGTGTTTACACTTTTATAATGTGTATGTATGTTGGCACTGTGTTCTTTAAGGAAAGCAGAATTACAATAGCTCAAAAGAAACATGAGATGTGCAAATTTAGAGACATCTCCACTCCAAATGTTCATATGGACCATTTGTGTCCAACCTATGGTAGAGCTTTCTGAGCTCAGATTGGTCTTACCAGCAACTGTCAGATACACTGTACCTTGACCCCAACATAGTGATATCATTTTGGTCCTCTTCAAGAACAAAAGACAACAGCCACCATAGGTAGATAATAGATAAATAGAGATATATACACATAGATATAGAGATAGAGAGATATGTATATATATATATATATAGATAGATAGATAGATAGTGTTATATACACATATAAATAGATATATACATATAACTAAATATGTTGTTTAATCCTTGCAATATCTTTCTGAGGTAAAAGCTAATATTAATCTCATTTTATGTATGAGGAAACTGAGGCAGAGAAAGATTAAGTAACTTACCCAAGATGACACAGCTAGTAAGTCTTTGGGATAGGATTCAAAGTTGGATCATCCTGACTCCAGGTCCAGCACTCAAATTATTATGCCACCTATCTGTGTTTATATTGATACCTATATTTATATCTATTTCTATACTATCACTCATCAGTACATAGTATGCTACTTCACTAAGAAGATGCTTAATAAATAATTATTGAATGCAATAAAATTAGTAGTGAAGTTTTATATATGTATATATAACTGTATTTCTATGTATGCTAAATATCTGTTTATATATTTATATTGTATACATGTACATATGTGCATATATGTATATTATATATATATATATATAATGTGTATTGTGCATATATATGATATATCCTTGTGTGTATATACAACTACAACTACACCACTCAATTGAAATTGTTCTTCCTGAGTTCAAATCTGACCTCAGACACATAACACTTACTAGCTGTGTGACCCTAGGCAAGTCACTTAATCCCATTGCCTAGCCAAAAAAAAAAAATTGTTCTTGTTAAGGTTACCAATGAATGCTTGATTGCTATACCCAGTGGCTTTTTCATATCTTCCCCTTTCTTGACAAGTCTATACCTTTCAATATTACTATTGGCCATCCCTTTCTGTGAATATTATCTTCTCCTTAAGTTTACATATATAAAAACATAAACACATTTTCATTTCTAGTAGATATCATTTAATTCTTTGTCCCTATGTTGGCAGTGCCTAGCACATAGTAGACATTTAGTATTTTTTTTTTTCCTTTTTTTTATTTTTAGGCAATTGGGGCAATTTAGTGTTTAGTCTGAGGCCAGATTTGAACTCAGGTCCTCCTGACTTCAGGGCCAGTGCTCTATACACTGCACCATCTAGCTGTCCCCAGCATTTAATATTTAATAAATACTTATTGATGGATGCTTATTTTTCATTCTGTAAATAGAAGCCATGACTGATTTGACCCATTGCATAAGCAAATACGCTGCATAAGAAGCTACTTTCCCTGTGACTCCTGAGAGTCACAGAAACTATGTTTCCCAGGATGATTTTTTTTAATGATATGTGTAAGATTTGGTGAATTTTGTTCTTTGGATTATTTACCTTGGGAAGTTCTATGGTTATTTTCAGGTTGTTACAGCAATTCAAAACATTTTAGGAACTTCTTTTGGAGCATTGCCTTCCAAGTCAGTGGCAAGGCTACCCAAGAATTGGCCTCATACCTTTGTAGTTCTATGCTCATGAGCTGGAATCCCTAATCAGTGATACCTAGGTTTCTACTTTTTTTCAAGAAAATTTTATTTGCAATGTTCCATAAAAAATCAAAAATTGCATTTTATATGAGTTCTCCAAAGACCCAGGAAAACTGAAGTGTGCTTTAAATGTTTTATTTTTAAGAATGTATAATTTGAATCTATATTGTTCTATTCAATTAAATGTATTTTTTATGAGTATTTGAAATCAGACCTGGGAACAAGATCATTAATTAATCAACTAACTTCTCCATGACCAATTCTAAAGGGTACCTTCTTCCCTAGTGCAGAAGAAAAAGACACTTCTTTTTGTCATTTTCAATTTTAAATGCTTTCCCCTGAGAATAAAAAACTTTTTTTGAAAGGAGAGTAACGGACTCCTAGAATCTCAGAATTGGAAGTGTCTTCATAAGCTTTGTGGCCTTACCAGAAAGTGAATCCCTTTCACAATATTATCAAGAAATGAGTATATAACTTTTGCTTAAGACCTCTAGTGAGGGGAACCTACTACTCACCTGATAACAGCCCATTTTACTTTTGATTATTTCTAATCAAGTAACCTTTCTTTATGCTAAACTTGAGTCTGGTTCTGTGTAACTTTCACTTGCACTCCTCCTGGTCCTTTCCTCTAGGGCCTAATAGAATGAGATCAATCCATTTTTATTTTCTCCCTGCCCATTCCCAGGTCCAGCCTGGACATTACTGTATTTCGGATCTTAAAAACTCCAGATTGTCACAGAGCCATAAAAGCTCCCATGCAATGGGATACTGGGGGAAAGAGATATTAATTCTCTACCCTTTATTTTCATAGAAGTTCACTGTCTCAAACTAACTTGATAACAGACTAGCCACCCACTCATGGAAAAGAGGGAAAAGCATCACATGATTATCAAGTAACCACTGTGTACTCACTTTTGGTTTGAGGGTTCCTGTGTTTGATTGTCGGGATCACCTGGAACTTCAATAGCCTTGCTAAGTTTATTTAAAATGTAAAGTCCCTCTTTTCAGGAATAACTGCATGTCAAGGCAACCTTTGGAAACATCTCTGCCTTCTCTTTCCAAAAACATAAACTGAAAATAGAAAAGAAATATGAATTGGCTCTAGGAATATATTCCATACACATGAGTGATATTTTGAAGAGAAAAGAAATGTTGTTGCCAATGATTCACTGAAAGGTTTTCAGGCTTCTTGTTCGTCCTTTTTTTTTTTTCTTTCCAAAGCAAAATTGAATTTCCCTGAAAGGCTGAAAATCATTAAAATGAGCCTATAAAGTAAAAGTGATGAAATATTTTAGCTTAGCTAATGAGGTACTATGTTTTCCCTAATGATCTATTTTACTTGTAAAAATGTCTTATCACAAGTACATATCATATTAACAGTTTTAGCAACTTTTCATGAAGTCAATAATGAAAAAATGTCCTACAAGCCTCTACTTTGCCCTGTTAATCTAGTATTTCCAAGAGGTTTTTTTTAAATCTATATGCAAAGAACTTAGGATTTTTCACCTCACTCCACATACACAAAAAGGATGGGAACAGTCAATGTTGGAGGCAATGTAGGAAGACAGGCAACAATGCACTGTTGGTAGAGTTGAGAGGTAATCTAAACATTCTGGATTTCAATTTAGAATTATTCAAGAAAGTTATTGATCTGTCCATATTTTTTGACCCGGAAATTCCTCTACTGAGTATATATGCCCAAGGGAGTCAAATACATGAAAAAAGTTCAATGCATACTAAAATATTCAGAGAAGCACCATCTGTAGCAGCAAAGAATTGCAACCAAAGTCAATCCCCATTGATTAGATAATGGTTGAAAAAATGAATATAGTGGGAGATTATTCTGAAAAAAGAAATGATAAATATGACCAATTTAATTAGTGCTCAAAAGATTTGTACAGAGCAAAATAGGTACTATAAAGATAGATAGATAGATAGATAGATAGATAGATAGATAGATAGATCATGTGTGTGCAATGTAAATGAAAAGACTGTCAAATTGTCAAAGGAAGTTAAAGTCTAAGTAATGATTACAAAGATAAAAGCATTAGAAAAGAGATGACAAAACACAACTCCTCCCTCACCTAAGAGATATAGAAAACTAATAGGACCTAATATTACATACTTTCTTAGACAAGATTTCAGTATGTAATTTTTCCACTTTATTTTTGTAACAAAGGAGGATATAATTATGGAGGCATAGGACATGCCTGTGATGTAAAGGCAAAAGTTCTCAATAAAATATATTTTAAGACAACTTGTTTTATGTTAATTTGGATTTTGAAAGGTCAGAAAATGTAAAAATAGAGTGCGGATGCAGCTACAATCTGTATCATCTAGGAAACATCTCAATTCAGAAAACAGGAACCAAGGATATTTTTACCTTGAAGAATTGTTATACCCAATGCTCAGGGCAGAAATAAGTAGGGAGCATCTCTGAGTTGTGTTCTTACTAGTACCTACAGTATCTAATGAATAATAATCAAAGAAGTAGGAGATTTCTTGAAAATCATGTGATCTAGGTGCGTTCATTGATCCATTCATTCATCAAACCCACTCATTGCCTGACACTGGTATAAACACTGGGGATATAAAGGCACATGTGAAATGATCCCTCCTTTTATATTCAAAGGGTTTAGATTCTACTGGGAGTAAACAAGTACTCTGATAAATCAATACAAAATATATACCAAATAATTTCAGCAGGAAGACACTAAATGAGGCAATCAGAAAAGAGATCCATGAAAAGATGATATATAACCTGAACCTTGAAAGAAGCCAGGGATTTTCCATGTGGCCTAGTATAATGCTGAGCCTGGAGTTATTTCTTAATGAATGCACAGTGATTAATTGAAAGTGACAAAGAATTCATAGCCACAAAGTACAGCAGCCTGCTCAAAGGTATAGTATTAGGAGATGGAATATTGCGTATAGGGAAAAGTAAGTAAACCAGTTTGGCTCCATTGTAGAACACATGAGAGGGAATATTATGAACTTTATCAAAGAATTAAAAGATTGCAAAGGATTTTCAGAGCTTTTACCCTAGAGTCAATTGGCCAACCCTGAAGCTTTTTGAGCAAGACAATGACATGGTCTATCCTATCCTTTAGGCAGAAAGACAATTGGTAAATTTTGAGTGGGATCATTTACACCTCAGAAATCAGTAAACCAGGATTTGATTTGTTATTTTGCTGAATATTAATTAAAATCTGGGGTAGGCTGCCATCCCTTGTGAAAAAAATGTTAATAATACAGATTAAAATTAAAAGTGCATCATTCATATATGTGTATATATATGTAGATAGATAGATATATGTCTATATGTCATTCTTACACATATCCCCACTATCAAAATGTACCATTACTAAGTCCCTTTCCTTTAGTCTCCCTCCTTCCTATTCTTAGTTATCCTACTAAAAAAATCTGATAACTTAGCAAGCTAATTTATATTATACAGTTAATGACCACATCATAAAATAACTAATATTCCTGGAAAGATTTGCATTTTTGACAGAGGACAATGCCAGTTACCTAATAAATGAGCTTCTATAATTTAAAATAAATGGAATTTAGAGTAACACTTTAGACAGGTATAGGAGATTTTTAAAAAAATTTATTTTAATGAATTATTTTCTTCAATATTTTTGTGTCTTTTTTTGCCAAGGTGTTAATTCCCTTTGCAAAATTTCCTTGGATAGCTCCCACTTATTTCCCCAATTTTATCTCTAACTATATATATTTTTTTGTTCTTTTAAAATCTCTTGGGGCAGCTAGGTGGTACAGCAAATAGAGCTCTGGCCTTGGAGTCAGGAGAACATGAGTTCAAATCCAGCCTCAGACACTTAACGCGTACTAGCTGTATGACCCTGGGTAAGTCACTTAACCCCGATCACCTCACCAAAAAGCTAAAAAAAAAAAAAAAGCTAACAAGTTTTTCTTCCTTTAATTATTCTAGGAATTTCTCTCAGGATTGTGTCAAATCTGCATTTTTTGAGGCTTTGCTTGTAGCTATTTTCAAATCATTGTCTTCTTCTGAGCTTGTGTTCTTGAGTGTCTCTTTCACCATTATAGATTTTTATTGTCGGATTCTTTTTTTATTTGCTCATGTGACCAGCCTAATTCTTGACTTTGGACTTTATCTTGTGTTACACTGCCCGCTTCTAAGGAAACGGGAATGTCTTGGCTTGAAGTTCTGACTTTACTGTTGCTTTCACAGCTCAATCTGGTGGCCTGTAAGTTTTCAGTGCTTCCAAAATGGTGTGATCTAGGGAGAAGTCTGGTCACTACCTACTTGGTTTGCAAATTCTGGACCCACTTAGAGTCTGTTGGCTTGTGTGTGGTTGAATTTACATAGACTGCTACTGGACTCAGTCACTGTCCATCTCCTGGGAGGTTCTGCACGTTCAGAGTAAGTGAACTGCTGGCTTCTCTCTCGGTTTTGATCTCCTGCCCTGATTTATTGCACTGCAGGCTTATGTGTGGGGCTAAAGGTTAGAAATAAATCCCCACTCTGTTCTTGCTCAACAAACAGCTATGATTTTTGGAACTTGTTCCTTGCTCCTTGCACAGGTAGGGTCCCTATACCTTTGCAACCTCTCCTCTCTGCCCTGAAATCATGACCCAGAACTGGGCAATGAGCAACAAAATTGACAGATGGCACCCATTCCTCCTCTAAGTGCTAGTACAACGCCCCCCACCCCTGCCTCAGATCTCTTTCTGTTCAAGTATTAAGTTCCATTACTATCTTTGGCTGCTAAACTGCTGCAGCTACCATCAGAACCTCCTGCATTCCTGGTCAGCCCCCACCCAGTGTCTCCAGACCTCTGTGCCTTCCTAAGCTGTCTTGGGCTAGAAAAATTGCTCACTCTTAGTTTTTCATGGCTTTCCAAATAATATTCATCTGGTGCTCTTTATCACTCATTGTAGGAAAAGATGTGAAGAAGTTAAGGCAAAACTCCTAGCTTGCACTCTACCATCTTGACTCTGCCTAGAAGATGTTTCTGTATGCGGAAATTTCCCAATACCTGTCAGTTGAAAACACATTTATTCTACATACCCTATGCATATAGATGGCCATTACCTAGCCTACCTTCCTGGTATTCATGAACAAATTCTTCTTTGAAATAATCAGCATGGTAAAGGCAACATGGTGGAAAGAAGGCAGGAAGTTGCCTGAGTTCTTCTCAGTTTCCCTCAGAAACATTAAATCAATCATCTAAAAGAATGTTGGAGTGAAAAAATCCACAAAAAGATGGAGTGAGACAATTTTCCAACTAAAGATAACTTAGAAGGACTTCAGGAAAGGTCTGTCTCACTAGGGTAAAAGAGGAGAACAACCCAGCACTGGAAGTGGATAGGCAAGTCAGCAAGAGGCTTTTAGCCACAGTGCAGATAAGCAACCAAGGCAACCATGGTCTAGGATTAGTAGGCCAGTAGAATAGCAGGACAGCTGTGAGGCCTCCAGTCTCAGCACAGCAGGCAAACTGCCAGCCCTAGAACCCAGGGCACAACAGGCATGATTAGGCCAAGTCATGCTACCCCAGAGGCCCTGGAACAGAAAGCCAGTGACCAGGCCCCTGGTTCTCAGTGCAAGAAGCTTGGGATAGTGCCCACTGTACCCCAGGAGCAGAGCTCAACTTCTAAAAAATGAGCAAAAAAAAAGAAAAAAGACCCCTGATCATAGAAAGCTACTATGGTGACAGGACAGATCAAACCACAAATTCAGAAGAGGACAACAATGTCAAAGTGCCTACCTGACAAACTTCAAAGGGGAATATGAATTGGTTTTAAGCCCAAAAAGTCTTCTTGGAAGAGCTCAAAAAGGATTTTAAAAATCAAGAGAGGTAGAAGAAAAAAATAGGAAAGAAATGAGAGTTATGCAAGAGAATTATTAAAAAGTGAACAGCTTGGAAAAGGAAGCACAAAAATTGACTGAAGAAAACAACTCCTTGAAAAATAGAATTTCCCAAATGGAGAAAAAATCACTGAAGAGAATAACTGTATTAAAAGTAGAGGGGGGCAGAGCCAAGATAGCAGAATAAAAGCAGTGACTTGCTTGAGCTCTGTCTCCAAACCCCTCCAAATACCTGTAAACAATGACTAAATAACTTATAGAGCAGCAGAACTCACAAAAAAAACAGTGAAACAAATTTCCTGCCCAAAACAACCTGAATGGTTGATAATAAAGGACCTGGGAGAGGAGCTCAATTCAACATGGGTCACACAGGCAAAGGTGTGGCCCTAGCAAACCTGGACCAGGCCTCAGGCAACTGAATCACTGGCAACTGCGGCAGTTTCCATACTTCTCAAACCACAAATGCTGAAGACATTTAGAATGTCAATAAGAAAGGTCTGTCAGACCTAGGTGAGAGAGGAGAATGGTCTAGCCCTAGCCTTGGCACAGCCACTAGGTTGTGGTGGCTGCATCCAGAACTCTTGGCCAATAGACAGTGAGGGGATCAAGTGGCTGATCAGAGGGGGATTGCTGGGATCTCTTTGCTAGTGCTGAGGCAGGATTCTTTTGCTTTGCCCATGCTTGCATCTGGGATATTCCAGAGGTCAAAGGAGCTAGGATTAAAACCAATAATCACCTACCCAACAAAACTGAGTATAATCCTTCAGGGGAAAAAATGGATATTCAGTGAAACAGGGGACTTTCAATCATTCTTGAGGAAAAGACCAGAACTGAATAGAAATTTTGATATTCAAATACAAGACTCAAAAGAAGTATGAAAAGGTAAACAGGAAAGAGAAATCATAAGGGACTTATTAAAGTTGAAATGTTTACATTCCTACATGGAAAGATGATATTTGTAACTCATGAGACTTTTCTCAGTATTAGGATAGTTGGAGGGAATATATATATATATATATATATATATATATGTGCACTTACACATACATGTTTCTAAAGTGTCAGTGAAGTTTTGTATGTGTGTGTATATACACATATGTATATATGTGTATATATATATATACAGAGAGGGAGGGAGAGAGAGAGAGAGAGAGGGCACAGGGTGAGTTGAATATGAAGGAATGATATCTACAAAATAAAATTAAAAGGTGAGAGAGGATTATATTGGGAGAAGGAGAAAGTGAAAAGTATAATGAGTTATATTATCTCACATAAAAGAGAAACAAAAAAGCTTTTACAGTGGACGGGAAGAGGGAGGAGGTGAGAGGGAATGAGTGAATCTTATTTTCATTGGATTTGCCTTAAGGATAGAATAACACTCAATTGGTTGTGGAAATCTATCTTACCTACAGGAAAATAGGAAGGAAGGGGATAAGAGAGGGGGAATGGTAGAAGGTAGGACAGATTGGGGGAGGAGGTAATCGGAAGCAAACATTTTTGAGGAAGAACAGGATCAAAACCAGAGAATAGAATAAATGGGGGTGGTATAAGATGGAGAGAAATATAGTTTGTCTTTCACAACATGACTATTTTGGATTGTTTTGAATGACTCCTCATATATAACCTGTATTGAATTGCTTGCCTTCTCAATGAGGGTGGGTGGGGAGGGAGGGAGGGAAGTAGAGAATTTGGAACTCAAAGTTTTAAAAACAAATGTTGAAAACTGTTTTCACAAGCAACTGGGAAATAAGATGATATCCAGGAAATGGAGTATACAAATATATCCAGGCCTACAGGAAAATAGAAGGGGAAGGGGATATGAGAAAAGGAGGTGATAGAAGGGAGGGCAGATTGTGGGAAGGTGATATCCAGAATGCACACCATGTTGGGATGGGAGGAGGGGAGAAATGGGGAGAAAAATTGAAACTCAAAATCTTGTAGAAGTGAATGTTGAAAACTAAAATTAAATTAACAATACAATAATAATAATGATGATAAAGTAGAATTGGTCAAATGGAAAAAGAGGTACAAAAGCTAACTAAAGAAAATAATCCCTTAAAAATTAGGATTGGGCAAGTGGGAGGTAATGACTCTATGAAACATCAAGAATTAGTCAAACAAAAACAAAATAATGAAAAAATAGAAGAAAATGTAAAATACCTCATGGAAAAAACAACTGGTCTGGAAGATGGATCCAGGAAAGATAATTTAAAAAGTATTGATCTACCTGAAAGCCATGATTCAAAAATGACCCTGGACAATAGCTTCAATAAATTATCAAGGAAAACTGCCCTGATATCCTAGAACCAGGTGGTAAAATAGTCATTGAAAGAATCCAACAATCACCTCCTGAAAGAGATCCCAAAATGAAAACTCCATGGAATATTGCAGCCAAATTCCAGAACTATCAGATCAAAGAGAAAAAAAAATATTGCAAGCAGTCAGAAAGAAACAATTCAAATGTCAAGGAGCCACAGTGAGGATTATACAGGACTTCACACCTTCTACCTTAAAGATTGTAGGGCTTGGAATATGATATTCTAGAAAGCAAAAGAGCTTGGATTACTACCAAAAAAATCAACTACCCAGCAAAATCTTTCAGAGGAAAAGATGGATATTCAATGGAATAGAGGACTTTCACATGAAAAGACCAGAGCTGAACAGAAAATTTGATCTTCACATATAAGACTCAAGAAAAGCCCGGAGAGAAAAACAGAAAAGAAAACAACATCAACATGGTATTCAATGAAGTTAAACTATTTACATCCCTACATGGAAAGATGATACTTGTAACTCCTAAGAATTCTATCTCCATTAGGGCAGTTAGAAGGAGTATACTTAGACAGAGGGTGTGGGTTTAAGGTTTTTTTGATGTGGTGATTAAAAAAAATAAGGGGCAAAAAAGAATTGTACTGGAAGAAGAGGAAAGGAGGAGGCTGAATGGGGTAAATTATATCACATGAAAAGGCATTAAAGACCTATTAAAATTGAAAGAAAGAAAGGAGGGGGTGAACATTCTTTGAACCTTACTCTCATTGGAATTGGCTCAAAGAGGGAATAACATACACACTCAGTTGCATAAAAAAATCTCTCTTACCCTATAGGGAAGTAGAAGTGGAAGGGGAAAAAAGTGTGAGGGGGCTGATAGAATGGAGGACAGGTTGAGGGAAGTGATGGTCAAAAGCAAAATACTGGTGAAGACGGACAGGGTGAAAGGAGAGAGGGAAAAAAAGTATAGATAGAGGAAAAATAGGATGGAGGAAAATACACAGTTAATAATCATAATTGTGAATGTGAATGGGATGAACTCTCCCATAAAACAAAAGTGAATAGTAGAGCAGATTAAAAACCATAATCCTAAAATATGCTGTGTACAAGAAGCACATTTGAAGAGAGAGACATACAAAGAGTAAAGGTAAAAGACTGGAGCAGAATATGATATGCTTCAGTTGAAGTGAAGAAAAAAAAAGTGGTGGTAGTAATCCTGATCTTGGACAAAGCAAAAGCAAAAATAGATCCAATTAAAAGAGACAAGGAGGGAAACACCATCTTGCTAAAACAGACCATAGACAATCAAGTAATATCAATATTCAATATGCATACACCAAGTGGTATAGCATCCAAATTCTTAGAGAATTTAAGTGAGTTACAGGAAGAAATAGACAGCAAAACTATACTAGTGGGGGGCCTCAACCTCTCCCTCTCAGATTTAGATAAATCTAACTACAAAATAAACAAGAAGAAAGTTAAGGAGGTGAATAGAATTTCAGGATAGACCTCGGAAGAAAATTAAATGAGGACTGAAAGAATATACATTTTTCTCAGTGGTGCTTTGCACTTACTAAAAAATTGTCCATGCATTATGGTATGAAAACCACATGATCAAATGTAGAAAGACAGATATATTAAAGGCATCTTTTTCAGATCATGATGCAATAAAATATATGTAATAAAGGGCCATGGAAAGATAGATTAAAAATTAATTGGAAACTAAATAATCTAATCTTAAAGAATGAGTGGGTCAGACATCAAATTATAGAAACAATAAATAATTTCATCAAAGAGAATGGAAATAAAGACACAACAAACCAAACTTTTTGGGATGCAGCCAAAGCAGAACTTAGGGGAAATTTTATATTTCTAAATGCTGACATGAATAAAATAAAGAGGAGATCAATGAATTCGGTGTGCAATCTAAAAAGCTAGAAAAAGAACAAATTAAAAATTCCCAATTAAACACCAAATTGTAAATCCTGAAAATCAAAGGAAAGATTAATAAAATTGAAATTAAGAAAACTATTGAACTAATAAATAAAACTAAGAGCTGGTTTTATGGGAAAAAAACAATAAAATAGATAAAGCTTTGGTTAATTTGGTTAAAAAAAAGGAAAAAAACCAAATCACCAGAATCAAAAATGAAAATGGTGAATTCACCACCAATGAAGAAAAGATTAAAGCAATAATTATGACCTATTTTGCTGAACTGTATATCAATAAATCTGACAGTCTAAGTGAAATGGATGGATATTTGCAAAAATATAAGTTGCCCAGATCAACAGAAGAGGAAATACAATACTAAAAAAAATTTTTTTTTCAGAAAAATAAATTGAACAATCAATAAACTCTCTAAGAAAAAATCTCCAGGGCCAGATGGATTTACAGATATTCTACCAAACATGTAAAGAATAATTAATTCTAATATTATATAAACTATTTAGAAAAAGAGGCTGAGTCCTACCAAATTCCTTTAATGATGAAAATATGGTGCCAATACCCAAACCAGGAAGAGTCAAAACAGCAAAAGAAAAGTATAGGGCAATCTCCTTAAAGAATATTGATGCAAAAATTTTAAATAAAATATTAGCAAAGAGATTAAAACAATTTATCACCAGACTAATACATTATGACTAGGTGGGATTAATACCAGGAATTCAAGACTGGTTCAATATTGGGAATACTATTAGCATAATTGACCATATCAATAACTAAACCAACAGAAATCATATGATTATCTCAATAGATGCAGAAAAAGCTTTTGACAAAATACAGTACCCCATTCCTATTAAAAAAAAGAACCCTAGAGAACATAGAAATAAATGGAGCTTCCTTTAAAATAAGTAGTATCTATCTAAAATCATCACCAAGCACTTTATGTAATGGGAATAAGCTAGAAGCCTTCCCAATGAGAACAGGGATGAAACAAGGATGCTCATTGTCACCACTATTATTCAATATTTTAGTAGAAATTTATGGGGGAATGGCTGAACAAGTGGTGGTATGTAATGTAATGGAATACTATTGTGCTATAAGTTGAGCAGATAGATTTCAGAAATATCTGGAGTTACATTAATTGATGCTGAGTGAAGTGAGCAGAACCAGGAGAACATTGTACACAGAATCAGCAACATTGTGTGATGATCAGCTATGATTGAGTTAGTTCTTCTCAGCAATACAATGATCCAAGACAATTCTAAAAGACTTGTGATGGAAAATGCTATCCGCATCTAGAAAAAGAACTATGGAGTCTGAATGTAGATTGAAGTATATTATTGGCTTTTTTGGGTTTTTTTGTGATTTTTCCCTTTTGTTCTGTTTCTTCTTCCACAAATGACTAATGTGGAAATATGTTTCCATGATTGCACATATATAACCTATATCAGATTGCTTCCTGTTTTTGGGAGGGGGGAGAAAAGGGAAGGAGTGAGAAAAATTTGGAACTCAAAATCTTATAAAAATGAATGTTCAAAACTATCTGTATGTGTAATTTCAAAAAAATACTATTTATCAAAAAATAAAAATAAAAGAAATAATCAGCACACATAAGATCAAAATCAGCTTTTGGCATATTGTGCATATTAATTATTCCAATTCTGTTATGACACAAAGTGTTAGAATATCCTACTCTGCTGATGTTAGCTACAAAAGGTATAATTTCTATCAGCCTATATAGACACATTATAAAGCTGTATTCAACAAGGTAAAAAAAATGACATTCTGCTGTCACCAGCCTTTACTAATCATAATTCAGAGTTTCATTCTAGGACGGAAGGCTTTGGACTAAACTAAGTTTCTTTCATATTCACAATAACAATGAAAAAAGGAAATGTAGTGATCACAGGTTATGGATGTTCTTGAAATTCATATGTGCTCACTATCATCCCAGGATTCTTCAAAGAAACACTGAGATGGATTCTCTTCCCCTCCCTTATTTAATCATTTTCCGTGGGGCTGCTTCACATTGTGGCTAAAATATGTCTTCAACAAGTTCCTGCCAACACCCATTTTCACCTGCCCAAGCAAAACAACTGCATTTTGCCATGTGCCTTTAAACCAAACCAAAACCAAAGGTTTTCTTAATTAATTATCCCTTAATTAATAACCATTATTGAGAATCTAATTTTTAATTTTCAATGAAGCATTTAGTGGACAAAAATGTTCTAGAGGTTGGTTAACATTAGATATTGCTACTGAATAGTGGGGTCCAATAGAACTAGACTTGGACTATGAGATTTAGGTTTAAATACCAACTATCTGACCTTGTGTAAAAGACTGAATGTCTCAGTGCCACAGTTTTTTTTTCTTTTTTTGTTTGTTTTTTAATCAATGAAATGAGAATAACAACCCTTGCCTTGCCTTGCCTACACCACAAGGCTGATATGACCATAGTATGAGAAGTGTTGTATTCAGGTCATATGGAATGTGTTTACTTCATTTCTGAATACCACATTTTAGAAGAGATATTAACAAGATATAGTGAGTTAATGGGAAGGGACCAGTACAGTGACTAGACTCAAAATCATACCACATGAAGATCAATTAGAATAATTAAAGCTAATTAACCTGGAAAACAGAAGGCTGTGTGTCTCAACCAGTTGGGTCTTGAAGGAAAGGTTGGGGACATGATCAATGCCTTTAAATATCTGAAGAATTATTGCCATGCGATGAGACTAAAAGAAAAGAATTTAGAATGTCTGGGTTGTGGTCATGGCCTTGTCCCTGGAAGGCTAAATAATGTTAAGAAATTCAATTCAATGAACTTTTATAAAGCACATACTATGCATAAGGCATTATAAAATACAAGTGGGAGTAGGGGGATAAATAGATGGAAAAAAAATCCCTTCCCTCAAGGGATTTATAATTTAGTATGAGGGATGAAATGAACAAAAATAACTAAAATGGAAGTTAGAAGATGATTAGGAGAGCCTCTCAGTGACATGCATGAGAGACTTCCAGGTTAATTTAGGACAACTGAGAAATTTAACCTCTTTCTCCCTTTTGGTGGAGGAAATAATCAAATCAGTTACAAAGTTAGGTCCTAGGGTGGAGCTGGGGTATTGAGGTATTGTTTAGAAGAAGGATCTGATAATTTACTGTCCCATGGCTATGGAACTGTCTTCTGCCCCTTTCAGAATCCCCTTTTCCTTTCCTCTACTGCCAGTCCCTGTTCTCTCAACTTTATTTACCTCAACTTATTTATTTACCTTAGGCCAACCCCTCCTATGTCACTGTTGTATTCTATACTCCTTTCCTTTACTCTTTCTGGAACTCCATTCTATCATTTGCAAACTGCAAATGAAATAATATTTCATATTAGAGAGATGGAAGGGTTGGGAACAAACATTATTAAACACATACTATGTGGCAAGTACTGTGCTAAGTGCTTTACAAGTATTATTTCTTTTGATCCTGACTACAACCTTAGGAGGTAGGTGCTATTATTATCCCTAGTAAAGAAATGCAAATAGACAAAGGTTAATTGATTTTCCTAGGGCCACCTAGCTAACAAGTACCCAAGGTTGATTTGAACTATCTTCCTGGCACCAGGTCCAGAGGTCTGTCCAGTGGACCCCTTGAATGAAGAAACTCCCTCCACCAATGCAGATTGACACCTCTTCTATATCTTAGTACTCTTAAAGGGGCAGTTAGGTGTTTTAGCAGATAGAGCTCCAGGCCTGAAGTCAGGAAGATGTGAGTTCAAATCCAGCCTCACACATAAGCTTTGTGACCCTGAGTAAATAATTTAACCTAATCACTGAAGGAGGAAATGACAAACCACTTTAGTATCTTTGCTAAGCAAACAAAAAAAAAAAGAAAGAAAAAAACATGGACAATATTGGTGTGGTATGATCTTCAGGGTCATGAAGATTTGGACATGACTGAACAACATATGTCATTCTATCCCTCTCTGTTTTCCTACAGATTCTATTTTTCCTCACTTTCCTGCTTTTGAAAACTTTGTTATATATAGTTAAATATACCTTATATTGTCTTCTATGCTCAGATGCTTTGCCACTTTGTGCTATCAAAGCCCCACAACACAACAGTAGCAGGCCCTGCTCTTGTTTTCCCTTAAATATATCAGCTGAGGACTGGTTCTATTGGTCAGAAATGATAGTGAAATAGCAACAAAGTTTATCCACATGGGTTCCATTGCCCTCCACAGTGATTGAGCTATCATTCATGTTTTCTGAGGAGATGGACAAGATCACCCCTAAAATACCTTCCAAATTGAAGATTCTATGAAGCTATAATAATAGTGAGTAACAGAGGAATGGTGAATGAGCCCAGTTCTTATTCAAATGTACGTAGTGTTTGGCTAATGAAATTCCTGAGTGAATTGTAGAACATGTGAAAATATTCTGTAACTACATCTAGTCTGATCACCACATTTGAAGAAGAGAAGCTGTTGTTAGTGTCTACAGAGCCAGAACAAGAGTGCATTAAAAATATGTATTAGTCAACTAGAGCCACTCTCTTGGTGTGTCTGTTTCTGGACTTGCTAGATTACAGAAGAAGGATACAATGCTGAGAGCCTCTAGGTAGCAGAGGGATCTTAACTCTTTTTCACTCAGAGCTGGCATGAAGCTAAGGGTGTATGATCCTGCTCTTGCTTCTTTCTCTGTTGTATCTATTCTTTCCTACCTTTTAGGTGCAGATTCAAGATGGTTAAAATGTTTTAAACTTTGAAATGTCAGGAAATTGGGCCATCAGAAAGTCTGGGGGCAGAGTCCGTGTTGGGTATTGTGGACAGCCAACCAGCATGGAGACCAGAAGGAACGATTTTGGGGACTCATCTTAGAAGTAATAGAGATTCAAATTCATTCATCAGCAGACCCTGCTGCTTTTGGAATTGAACTTAGTGTTATGAACATTATGTGAAAATTACCTTTTCTAGGATAAAGGGCTTGGATATAGTCTTGTATCTTGGCAGCTAGGTGGCACCAGTGGATAGATTATAGGGCCTGGAGACAGGAAGATCTGAGTTCAAATCCAGCCTCCATATTCTCTAACTCTGTAACCCTGGGCAAATCATTTAACCTCTTTGGGTACGTTTCTTCCACTGTAAAAGAGGAATAATAATAGGACCTTCCTCATGAGCTTTTGGTGAATATCAAATGAGATAATATATGTAAAGTGCTTAATAAATAGTAGGTACTTAATAAATGCTGTCACATACACCCATACATTCTCAGTAACAATAAATACTAAGGAGATGCCCCTCTATTGGGTAATGGCTAAACAAATTGTAGAATATTAATACAATAAAATAACATTGCACTATAAATAATTATGCATAACAGAAGCAGCAAAACTTGAGCATATTTTTTATGAAATGACGTAAAGAGCATGAACAGAACCAAGAGAACAATACAGTAGTCACAATAATGTAAATATCACTAGAAAACATCAAAATTTATATCACTGCAAATGACCAAATTTGATTCCAAGAACTGATGTTGAAACGTGCCTCCCACTTTTTGAGATAAAAGGTGGTGGATTATAGTTGTTGAATAAAGCATATTCTTCATACATGGTAAATATGTCAGTTTATTTTACTTGACTATATTTCTCTGTTTCAATGGAGGGTTCCACTGGGTATAGTTATTGGTAATATTTTAAGAGTTATGATCTTAGAAAAGCATGACTTTGATTAGAAAAATATTATTGCATGAAATAATGAAGAGTGAAATGAGCAGAACCAAGAGAACATTATATACAGTGACAATATTGTTTTAAGAACAATTTTTGAGCTAATAAGTCCTTTTGACTATTATAAATACCCAAATTAACTACAAAGACATACGAAAGAAGATTATATCTTCATCCAGAGAATGAACAAATAGAAGTATGTATAAAATGGTTTTAAATAGATAGATGACAGAGAGAGAGAGAGAAAGAAAGAGAGAGAGAGAGAGAAAGAGATTTGTGCCTAACAGTAACCATTTCTAGGGTGGGGGGAAGGGAAGAAAAAAGAAAAAAAAAAGTTACGTGATAATTTTGTTACATATTTAAGAGAACTAGCAAGTTGTACAAAATAGATTTGCAGTTTCATGTACAATCATCTTTTTCTTGTATTATGCTATATTAAACAAATGCTTGTTTTATTTTTTATGTTCAGAATGAAATAAATAAAATTTTAAAAAGAGGTATCAATAAAATGCTGAAAATAAGATCATCTATACCTTATGAGATCTTAGGAGAAATTCAGATTATGTGACATGGAGGAAGAAATACCATTCAGGGTAGCAGAAGAGGATAAGAAGATCAGCATACAATAAACATAAATAAGCATAAGAAGATACTTATTTCATTAGAAGGCAGTGGCATTTCAAAATGTCTGGTTTTTAACCTGGCAAAGTGATTAACTATCTTAGATCTAGTTAACATTTTCTTTTCAATCTAATAATAGTCTTGAAGAAGATAATTAAAGAGGTTTCATTTCAAGCAGGCCTTAATAATTTGCTTATCAGTGATAAACCAAAAGACCCTCTATGCTCAGATATATGTGACAGGACATATACAAACTTATGTGTGCCATCAGAGTGAGCCTGCAGAGTCCTTTGATATAGACCTTCACAATATCACACAATAGATATTACACCTTGTAAGAAGTATGTATGTAGCCACTTCTTTGTGAATTTGGGTGCTCACTCCAATCTGCCCTCACTTTGTCAAGACGAAACCATAGTGTTATACTCACTGTCTCTCTCAAAGTCCTATAGATAATCCTGTTAAAGTGAACTACACTTCCCCTGCTTACCACTATACCTCTTACGCTTCCATCTGATTGATATTCTATCTGCTCAACTAACCATTTACAAAGTAAGACACCCAGTCAGTATGTGATATGTACAGAATCAACTACTCAAAATGACACTTTTAGATCATAAACATTTTCATTTACTTAACATATAACCAAGGAACTAACAGCATACATATAAATAATAATAGATAGTATCATCTGATACTATTAAACTCAATAGAGAAATATCAAAATATTTCCCAAAATACATATAAGACTGTATCACATTCTTCCATGAATTCAATAGAATCTGTGGAGGATGGGTTCACACTTATAGAAACTTGATAGGAAAACATATGAATGAGGAAAATTCATGTGCTTAAGGTAACTCACAACTTTGGACTACAGATTTTGATGTTATTAGCTTTTCAGTAATATCTGCATCACACCAAACTGCTTCTCCATGATCTCACTGCTTGATTAATGCCACCAACCATTTGTCGGCTAATTGTATCCTCTTCTCTACTCAAAACTAGTATTTACAAATTCTATTAATCTACTATCACCCTTAAAGGGGCATTTAGAAAGTGTTGCCTCCATGTAATGATTGGCTCTTTTTAAATCAGAGAACTACTAAGCTCAAAAAACTGGCTTCTTCAGAGTGAAAAGAACAACTTAACAAACAATTCTCTTACTCAGATGCTGCACTGTCCAAAACTTTTTTAGACCAGCAAAAAAAACAAAAACAAAAACAAAAAAAACCCAGCCAGCTCACAAGGATTCCAAAACATCTATAAAGCCCCCTTTGCTTTTCCTTCTCAAGTCAAGAGTTGGTAGCAGAGAGTAAAAGGCTCTCATGTGTAGTTTTACCTCTCTCCTACTCTAGATGTTGGCTGGCAATAAAAGGCAATAACTGTCACTGAAGCTTGTGGACAATGAATTCAATTCTATCTACTACCAATTAGGAATCATTTAACTGAAGCCTTTTGTTAGCTGACTGCTTCTAACTGCCACAGATCAAACGGAACAGTTTTTTAGAACTTCTGCTGGGTCTTCAATTCTTCTGAATTATGTCAGGTTCTTAAGTTCCAATAGCCCATTTTTCTCTATTTTGGTGGCTTAAATGATCAATTGTTGACTCTCAGACACTTGCTTCAATTAAAAAGTCACAGTACCCCACGTTTCCCCTCTCAAGTCAATAGTCCTTTTAAAAAAATCATATTAGAGTTTAATGCTCTCTCCTTCCTTCTGCTGTGGCTGCCATTAGAGCTACAGTAGTGCAGCAGCCATGGCCATCCAATATCCAATGGCTGTAGGCCTCAACAATGGCCACAAAGTTACCAAAAACATTTCAAAGCTGCAACACTGCTGCCACTGTGTGCTCTTGACCAAACACACCAAATTTGTGAGAGATATGATCCGGGAGACATGTGGATTTGCCCCTTATGAGAGGTGGGCCATGGAATTGTTAAAGGTCTCCAAGGATAAAAGAGCCCTTAAGTTCATCAAAAACAAAAAAAAAAAAAAAAAAAAAAAAAAAAGGGAAGGAACTCACATCCAGACCAAGACAAAGAGAGAGGAGCTCAGCAATGTCCTAAATACCAATGAGGAAGGCTGCTACCAAGAAGAACTAAGCTGGACCCTGCCAACCTTCCCCACTTACCCAATAAAGATTTGACAAATAAAAAATAAAAAAATAAAAAGTAAAATTCATATTTCAGTTCCCAAATGTTTATTTGTATGGGGCTATCTAAATGATTTAAGGTCTCATCTTCAAAAGTAGGTACAAGTACTTTGAAAGTAATAGGAGAACAATGACTAAATTTCTAACATACTAGCTAGTATGAAAGCATTCAAGGTCCAGGACTGCTAAGACTAGGCAGTCTCTCCCTCTGTCTCCAGGAGGAATATTGGACTATCTATTTGCCATTCTTCAAATATCCCTAGTCTGGAGACATGGATTTGGATTCATAATAAATGTCTCTTACCTGAACTCTCTTTTTAATTTTTATTAATTAATTAATTTTTAGTTTTCAACATTCACTTTTATAAGATTTTGAGTTCTAAATTTTCTCCTCTCCCTCCCTTTCCCCCTCCTCAAGATGGCAAGCAATCTGATATAGGCTATACATGTGCAATCTTATTAAACATATTTCCATATTAGTCATGTGGTGAAAGAAGAATCAGAACAAAAGGAAAAAAAAAACATGAGAAAGAAAAAAAAGAGAAATAGAATGCTTTCGTCTGCATTCTGACTCCATAGTTTTTTCTCTGGATGTGGATAGCATTTTCCATCCTTGAATTCATTTAAGAAGGAGAGTAGTCCTTAGTTTACAGTCACTAACTTAGTTAGCTCTTTCCCACAAAATGATGGTTACACGACAGACTGGCATAAAGAGCAAATAGTAAATCCATTTATCCAAGAAAAAACAGCAAATAGAAATCAGAGAAGTTCTATAGATTAGAATATTTCAAAGAGTATTGAAGAATAAATAAATTCTTGAGCTAGAAGTGGGATAAAATCACAGCTCAAATCAGGAAAGAGGAAACATTTCATTCAGGAAGGTTGCCACTTAGCAATCTTTAGTATTGTAAGCCCTGGAGATCGAGAAACATAACTGAGTTGACTCCCATATACGTCAATGACTCAGAGAATTTCAGTCAACTGTCCAAAAGTCTCTGTCTATCTGTCTGTCTGTCTGTCTCTGTCTCTCTGTCTCTCTCTGTCTCTCTCTCTTTCTCTCTCTCTCTCTCTTTCTTTCCCCTTTCCAGAAGCATCTGTCTCCAGGTGTGATTTTGAAGTGTCCCCCAAAACCTCAGTAACAAACTGAAATAATTCCCTCACACAAGTATGCAGTAACACACTCAGGATTTTCTCAGTCAGGAGTAACATTTCACTTCCCTTAAATAGCACAAAGAATAAGGATGTTGCTTTATAAAATCACTCCAGTCCTAGGTGAAAGCAGGGTTACATGTACAATGTTAATGAAATATAGGGCTCATTACCCCAAGGGAGCTATAGATTAATCAGATTAAATCTCCTCATAAAAAAGAGGGAAAAATTGATATAAGTTCTGATAGAACATGATTAACAGGGTTAAAATGTACAGAAATATTTTTGGAATAAATAGTCCTCACTTTACAAAACAATGGTAAAGGCTTACAGTTACATATACACTAATATATTTATGTAATATAACTGAAAGTTGTTTGCTCTCTCAATGGAACCTTTAAATGACTAAGATCCAAGAGTGGAATCACAAAGACCTCTATCTTTTTGGTGACAGTGACATGAACTCAATCAGTATAAAGTATCCTTAAAGAGCAGAGATATATGAATCAATACATATGATGAAAACCATAGAATCTATTGGTACTAATAACAAAAATGTAGCAGCTATTGGATACCTAGAAAGACTTTATCAGGTGGCTAAAATTGTTCAGCAGAAACTTTCTTTTATAAGCTACCAGACAACAAATCCCAATAATACAAATGTAAGCCTTTAAATCTTGAAACTGGAGCACAATTATACATGGAGCTATTGTCCACTCCCCCTGGAACAATGTATTGAGTTGTAAAAATGTAATAACCATGTTTTCAATAGATGTCACTATATCAAATAACCATAATATCAGAGCTACATGGATTGAAAAGCTTTCAAATACAGAGACCTAGTGAAAGAAATTAAAATCATGTGGGAATGGGATCAGGTATCTATCATTCCAATCATCCTGTCTGCTACTATAATTATCCCAAAGGTGTTTTTCACGAATGTCTTAAAGATGAGCTTCCAATACTTTATTGGGAAGCATTCCAATACTTTGATTCAATTACAATATGTAGTCATTTTATCTACCTATACAAAAATAGTCCTTAGACCCTGAAATATAAACTAATAATAGCAGGGTGGTGACTTGTTTTTACACTGTTTCTATCTGAACTCCATAAAAAAGGGGAAGAAAAAGATGAGAAGAAATGACAAAAACAAACAAACAGAGGTAGCAAGAAAAGGACTGGTCTTATATGCAGGCAGAATAGTTGGTTGATCACATAATGCTCTTTAAGTGTCTTCAAATAATCCACTTTCCCTAAAACAGTGGATCCCAACCTGTGGACTGTGAATCCTGAGAAAGTTTTTCAGTTGGTCTCAGATTTCATGTTCACTAAGCACCGTTATTCAGCTTCATTTAAATATATATACATACATGCACATGCATACATAGATACATACATATATACACACATATATGTGTATGTATATATATGAATATATGTGCATGTATACATATACATATATATACAGATGCATCCATATAAATATATATATGGTGTGAACCCATAAAAGAAATAAAAATCAAAACATAGAGTACCTTCTATAAACTAATGAATAACATACCTTCCACATACATGCATTACTATTTTCTAAAAGTACCACAATACTATTGTGGTTAATAAAATAACCATTAATTTAAAAAATTGACATTAAATTTGTAGTATTTACAATCATGGATTTTCTCAGTCCACAAATTCTTATAGCATAGCTATTTGACTATCTGTGTGATGTTTTAACATTAAAAAGGAGTCTTTGGGGCAGCTAAGTAGTACAGTGTATAGAGCACTGGCCCTGGAGTCAGGAGGACCTGAGTTCAAATCCAGCCTCAGACACGTAACACTCAGTAGTTGTGTGACTCTGGGCAAGTCACTGAGCCCCAGTTGCCTCAAAAAAAAAAAAAAAGGAGTCTTCATTCTGATAAAAGGTTGCAAGGCATGTGACAACATGGACTACTTGATTCTTAATCTTTACACAAGACATAGTACAGAGCCTAGCACCTAATAGGTACTTAATAAATAAATGCTATGTTGAATTTAATCCCTGTCCTATAGTATTTCTCCTTCTATCTAGCAAACAGTGGCAAATAATGCCTAACAGCGGTTAGGTCATTTAAGGGCCAGAAGCCTCATTTAAAATGCAAATACTTATCTGACCAGATAGCACATCAAATGACTTCCAATTATTAGCACCTTAGACCTAATTAGTGAATTAGCGGACATGTTATCAATAAAGGTGAGTGTTATAGAGAATGAGGAGAGGAAACCCTGGAAGGCTAGAACCAGACCCAGGACTTTATGCTGTAAGGGGAGATCCTGGAAGGTCAAAGGAGGTCACTGGTCACTGGAGAGGAGGTGTAGGAAGAAGATTAAGGAATGGAGGTGGCTGTCAGACAGAAAGGGAGACTAGAAGGGGGAAGGAGGGACACTGAAAAAAATAAAAACAAAAACATCTTTTTCTGTTTCACATTTTTGCCCTTTTGAATTGGCCGACCCATGAAGAAATACTAACCTACTTGTCAACCAAAACATTACAACAGCAGAGGGCAAGGCATTAATCAATATATACTCAGTGATGTCTTGACAAATTCCACGGTTAGGCTCAGTCTAAAAAACTCAGGCATTGAGTGGGAAAAAGTTATCAATACAAAGAGTGATTAATGGCTTTGTAAAGTTTCACTAGACACTCACCCAGTGGCTCCATGATCCTCACTTTAGCAGCCCTAGATGGAGAACAGATAAATTTCTTTCCTATTTCACTCATTGTTGCTATTTATATCTTGATTGCTTGAACTAAATTTATCATCTCTCGTCATTACATTCCTTCATTTCATTGTCATTTCCATGAGCTCCAGCCAAATTAAAGCATTTCTCTTTGTTTGCACCCTTGGATATAAAGAGAAAACCGCACTTGATGACCAACATTACCATCAATTGCTAAGACACAACTCACGATGGAGCATATAGGGCAACAAACTGATTTGGCATCAAAGTAATCATATTGGCTCCAATGGGGTGACATCATCAGGAATACCAACCTGAAGATATGGGTCACTCATCAAATATTTACTGCGCATCCCCTGTGTTCAAGGACTGGTACTGAAAGGAGGGGATGGCAGTAGGAGAAACGACAGGTGTAGGGCCTGCCCTTCAGAAGACCAACAACAGCCTTAATTCATCTAGAGCTTCAAGGTTTACAAAATGCTTGCTTTACCACAGCCCCCTGAGGTAAGAGCTGAGAATCTCACTGTCTCCATTAGATAGATGAGAAGACTAAAGCTTTGAGAGGGAGAGAGCCATGAAGTCACACAGTTGGGAAATGGCACAGGTTAGGCTTTAACCCACATATTCAGACTCCAAATGATAATAACTCACATTTGTAGAGTGCCTTAAGACTTACACATGGCTTTGAGTCTCACAACAAACCTGTAAGAGACAGCTTGGCACAGTGGACAGAGCTAGCTTTAGGATCACAGAATCATAGAATTGGAGTTGAACCTGAAAGGACATTGAGTCCAACTGCCTCATTTTTAAGGGTCACACAGCTAGTAAATGACTGAAGCACATGAGTGCAGTTCATGCTAACTCTAAATTCAGTGCCCTATTCACTATGTCATGCTTTAATAGAATCAGGGAGACCTAGGTTAGAATCTTGCCATTGGCTCTGTGACTCTGGGCAGATCAGTTAAATTCTAGTGTCCTAGGCAGCTCTCTGAAACTATAAATTGGAGAGAAGGTGCTAATCTGCTTTGGCAAATTGATCAATTTTCTTCACTGGAAATTTCCTGTAAAATCACAGGTCTGGATCAAAAATAGCACTGGAAGGTAAATACTAGATGCCTACCTGCATTTGCATTCATAGTCCCTTATCAAAAACAAAAATAAGAACAAAAATAAAATACCAACAACAAACAATAGAAACAACAAACAACAACTCTGAGCATAGCTTGCCTTTACTTTAACAAAGCTAAGATACAAGAGGGAATCCTTGAAAAAACTTTTGACATATCAAGCTTATTTTTAGAGTCCCCATTTTATTTCTTCTATAACTATTTCATCATTTCATGGGCCATAGCTCTTTCCTTATTATAAAAAGAGGATGGTCACAATTAGTTTGTGCATGTTTGATGAATTGAGATCTAAAAGGAACCCTTAGGTACCCTCTAATAACTCTCCTGTTAACCATATGACAGGATAAAAAATGTTAAGGCCATCTTAGGCTGCCTTGAAAAGAAGAGCATCCGGGAAGAAATAATTAGACCTTCCTTGCTTAGACCACATATGGAGTACAGTGTAAAATTATGGACCTCATATTTTAGTGAGGACACCAGTAAGCTTCAGAATGTCCTGAGGTGAACAACCAAGATGGTGAATGACTTCAACTTCTCAAAACAAGACAGGTTTTTTTTTTTTAAAGGTGGAGAAGGAAGGGGACAGCAAGGACACAGAATAACATGGCATATTAAGAAGAAGATACTCTGGTAAGAGAACTAAGAATCCACTGAGGAAAGTATTGTGGAAAGCATATGGCTAAAGATCAACTGAGGTGGAAACAACATTGTCATCAGGGATATATTGGGAAGTTAGTGACTAGAGGAAGAAATAGATGAGTTTTGCTCCTACCTAACAGTTATTTCTCAGTCTCCTTTCCTATACCTTCTTCCAAGTAATGGCCACTAAAATTAAATGTTGCCCAGGGCTCTGTCCTGGATTCTCTTCTCTTCTCCCTGTATATTATTTCATTTGATCATCTCATCACCTCTTATAATTTCAATTACCATCTATGCTGATGATTATCAGATCTGTCTGGCTCTAACCCCTTTCCTGACCTCCACATTTTCATCTTCAACTGCCTATCAAAATCTCAAACTTGCTGTCCTATAGAAATCTTAAAGTAAACATGTCCAAAAGTGAACTCACTAGAGGTAAAAAAAAAAATTAACCTTTTCCTGATCCTTTTAATGCCTTCACTCTACTGATTATTTCCAATTAATACTACATATAGCTTATCTGTACATAATTATTTACATGTTGTCTGCCCCATTAAACTATGAGGTCTGTGAAAATAAGGATTATCTTTTACCTTTTTTTTGTTTTCTTGGCGCTTAGAACAATACCCAGAACATAGTGTTCAGTTATTCTTCAGTCGTGTCTGACTCTGCATGAGGCAAATCAGGGTTTTCTTCGCAAAAATACTAGAGTGGTTTTCCATATACTTTGCCAGATCACTTTACAGATGAAGAAACTGAGGCAAACAGGGTTAAATGAATTGACTAGAGTCACAAAAGTAGTAAGTGTCTGAGGCTGGATTTGAACTCAGTTCTTCCAGACTCCAGGCCTGGCACTTCATCCACTGCACCACCTACCTTTCTCCAGAACATAGTAGGTACTTAATACATAGTTACTGACTTACTGACAATCCTGGAAGAAGTATGGCATTGTAATGAGATGTGATTAAAATTATCCAGACATCTGCTAGAGTTGTATCTGTTGCAAGCAGAACCACAAGTTCATGGTTTGCCTCAAAGGCATTTTTAATCCTTCAAGAGATAAAGGAATAAACAAGGAACTCAACCTGTATGTAAAGAAAAAGAAAGAAGAAAAAAAGAAAAATACATGAGATATCCTTCAATAACTCCTGGTTATTTTGACAACAGTATCAAGAAAAGTTCTTCTAGATGGAATATTTCAGAAACTATTTGAATGACAATTTATTAAGCGCAACACCAGTGAATGCCATTGCCTATATACCTCATTCACTGTAGTGGCAAACAAGATGTTTCAGAGGATCTGTGTCTCTCCCTCTCCCACATTCAGTAAACTCTAGTGACTCCATATTGTCTTGAAGATCAAATGGAAAACTATCTGTTTGGCATTCAAAGCCCTTCATAACTTAGCCCCTTCCTACTTTTCATCTTATATCTTACTCCTTATCGCATATTCTTTGATCCAGTAATATTGGCCTCGTTGCTGTTTCATGAAAAAGACATGCTATCTCTTGGCTTTGGGTATTTTTGCTAGTGGTTCAATATACTTGGAATGTCCTCTCTCCTCTGCTCTAAGAACTGACCTCCCTGGCTTTTTCTAAGTCTCAACTAAAATCTCATCCTCAACAGGAAGCCTTTCCCACTCCTCTTATTCTAGTGTCCTCTCTCTGTTAATTATTTCCCATTTCCTGTATATAGTTTGTTTGCACATATTTGTTTGCTTATTGTCTCTCCTATTAGATTGTGAGCTCCTTGTTAGCAGGTTCTGTCTTTTGACTCTTTGTATCTACTGTGCCTAGCACAACACCTGGCATGTATTTGGGTGGTTGCTCTCCTTCCTTCTCAAAGAGGACCAAAATGACTTCATTATGTTGGGGTCTAGGTAGAGTGTGTCTGATTGTGGCTGATCAGACCAATATGAGCTTGGAATGTTCTGCCACAGGGCAGGCACAAATAGTCTGTGTGAACATTTAGAGTGGAGATGCCTCTAAATGTACACATCTCATGCTTCTTTTAAGCTACTGTAATTGTATTTTGTTTGTAGAGTACAGAGTCTTCTTAGATGTGGGCATGCTGTTCTGGATGGTCCTGAGGCAGTGTCTACCATGTCTCACTGGGATGTAGCAGGCATTTAACAAATATTTATTGACTGACCAATTGACTGACATTGAACAAGAAAACTGAAGTGGGACAGTGAACCATGCTACAAATCTCTTATGCTCTGGCCTGATTAAATTCATACTTAAGAGATATCATTCTATTGAAAAGTTCTTAAAAATCTATCTTGAGCCTTTCTAAGGCCCATCTCTATCATTTTAAATTCTACCAATGTCTCATTCCTAACCTTTAGTGAAGTTTTAGAGCATTCTCATAGCTAGAGACTGGGTGAATGCATTGTGCGACATTCAGGCTTAGAATTGTAGTGTTGTGTTTTTTAATATTAGTTTGGGGCAGCTAGGTGGTGCAGTGGAATCAGGAAGACTCATCTTTATGAGTTCAAATCCAACCTTAGATACTTACTAGCTGTGTGACCCTGGGCAAGTTATTTAACCCTATTTGCCTCAGTTATTCATCTGTAAAATGAGCTGGAGAAGGAAATGGCAAACCACTTCAGGATCTTTGGCAAAAGAAACCCAAATATGTTCACAAAGAGTTGGATACTACTGAAAATGACTGAACAATAACAAATATCGGTTCTTTTGTATATTCGTGTCCTGATTAAATATTTTTTTCTGAAAATATTTCTTTAATGAGTGATGATCTATTTTTGAATGATGGTTAAATTCTACATGTTCTTAGCAGAAATTAATATAAAGAAAATTCCAACTTTTTCTTAAATTGCATTCCTGGAAATCCTCATTGGTGCATTGTAAAAAGTTCAGGGTTTGGAATCTGAGAATCTGGGTTTGCCAATTATTACATTTATGAGCTTGAGTAAATTACCTCAGTTCTCTAGGTCTCAATTGCTTTATATGTAAAATAAAGTAGATGGACTAATTCAATTTTGTCAAACTCAAATAGAAACAGGGTTCGCTAAATGGTACAAAAAGGGTCCCTCTGGGCCACATATTAACTTAGTTTTAAAATATAAAGTTATCTATGTTTTACTGGTTTTTTTTATTTTTAGCTTGTTAAATATTTCCTAATTATATTTCAATATAGTTTGTGCAGTATTCAGGAGTGTTATGGGCCATATGTAGCACAAGTTCTTGCATTTCACACCTCTGGACTGGATCATTTCAAGTTCCCAACCAGCTCTAAATCTGTGATCAAGTCCCCTATAGCAGAAAAAGAGAAAGATAAGATGGTTTCTAGATGCCCAAGGAGATTTTATCTACCATTTTAAACACATGTATCAAGTTATCTTGGGGATACTAGCCAATTTTCAATAAATAATGGAGAAGGTGGTTGTAGAAATGTACTATCAGGAGGTATTAATGTACCTGGAGGATCTCAAGACCTTGGGTAAACATTGAAAGAGCATGATAAAGGACTAATGAAGGTGTTTGATTGCCTGAAGATGCTGGTCTAAAACTATTAGTTCACAAAGTGTTAGGACCAGGGAGTCTTTGCCAATTATGTGATGCTTGACAGGGCATGAGTGCTGATGTAGAGAAGGAAGAAGCACTTGTTGACTGAACATGTCTGGAGAATCTTTGAGCACTAAAGACTTCTCTAGGTTTGGTGGCTGCAAAGAGAAATTTGCCCAAAAAGAGATATCGTCCAAAAGTTCTGTTCAATTATTTCACGAGTAATTTGCTTGAAATTACCTGAAAACAAGTGAAGACAAGAAAGATAAATATCTTCAATAGCAATTGGGTCAATTGGAGCAATAAGTGTGAAAACATTTTTAAGGACTTTTGCAACTCTTTGGGGTTTGTACCAGTGTTGAATTATGCAACTCCAAAAAGGCCTTTGTGTTACATGTTGACATTGGCCTGGAAAACTTTGAAGCAAGAAAGTGATGACCATTGGAAACTGCTCATGATTAACTCATTGGTTGAATGATTCTGAAACTTGTTATTCTATACATAAATTGGAGGTGTTGACATTTTAGTGGACTACCACTGTGAATTTTCCAAAATTATATGTATGTACAAGAATTCTGGGTATGATTTGAAAAAATTCTACTGATGATAATAATAATAATAATGATATAGACATGGTGATCATCATGATGATAATAACAACAATAAATAACAATAATGACACACACACACACACACACATATATATGTATATATATATATATTCCTTTGAGTTTTCATATCATTTTACATTAATATGTGAACTCATTTGATTCTCACAACAGTACTGGAAGATGGGTGTTATTATTATCTTTATTTTACAGGTGAGTATACTGAAGCATGGAAACATTAAGTGACTTGCCCAGGGTTCCATAGCTAAGCATGTCTGAGACAGTATTTGAATTCAGTTTTTCCTGACTCCAGGTCCTGTGCTTTATTAACTCTCCTACCTGGTGGTCTGTATTCTGAATAATACTAACTTACATATTGTTTGAAGAATCATTAGCCTGGGTTATTGCAATAGACTGCTCATTGGTCTCCCTGCCTTGAGTCTCTCTCCACTCCAACCCCTCTTCCACTTAACAATCAAGTTGATGTTCTTAAAATAGGTCTGACCTTTCACTCCCCTATTTGGTAGAATCCAGTAGCTCCCTATCTCCACAAGACATCTGCAAGATCAAATATAAAATACTCTGTTTCACTTTCAAAGCCCTTCATAACCTGACCCCAACTACCTTTCCAGTCTTAAGCTTTACTCCCACCCCAGGACTACATGATCTAGTGATGCTGGGTTGTTTGTTATTTCTCACACAAGATCTTCCATCTTCTGACTTTGAAAATTTTTTGCTGGCTGTCCCCCATGCCTAGAATTTTCTCCCTCCTCACTTGTCTCCTGAATTCCCTGGTTTCCTTCAAGTCTCAGTTGCAGTCCTACCTTTTGCAATAAACCCTTCCCAATCCCCTTAAATTCTAGTGCCTTACTTCTGTTGATTATTCCAAACTTATCGTGCATGGAACTTGTTTGTACATAACTGTTTGTTACATGTTGTCTCACCCATTAGACTGTGAGCTCTTTGAGAGCAAGGACTCTTTTTTGTCCTCTTTTTTTCTATCTTCAGCACTTAGCAGAGAGCTGAGGCCAATAATAGTCTCTTACTAAATACTTGTTGACTTGACTTAACCAGCCACTTATGAGTTTATTGTACACTATTGACGAAGAAAGACTAATATGTATGAAGAAACCCTGACCCAATAAATTTTAGTGTCTGTCTGAACCTATGGTGATACTTTTAAAAGGCAGTTGGGTGGGCATAGTGAATAGTATCAGTCTTGTGGCTAGGGAGACCTGAATTTTAATCCTGTCACAGTCACTTGCATATGACTATGTGAAAAATCACTTAATCTCTTTTAGTCTCAGTTTTCTCACCTGCAAATTTGAGATAATAATAGCACCTACTTCATCTGGTTGTGATTTTGATCAAGCTAAGGTGTGTATACATATATAGGCATATACATATATGTGTGTACATATGTTCACATATAAATATATATGTATATAATGATTTAAAGTACGATGCAACTATTAGTTATTACTATTGTTATTGTTATTATGGAAAGGGAAAGGAAATCCATAACATAGAAATTGTACCTCTAAAATGTGAAGGTGAATCTGAATGTCTAGGACTTGATTAGAGTCAATGAATGAAATCAACTGATGCAAACTTTATTGCAATGAAGCAATCTTCCTTCCTATAGCTGTCTGTGAATGATTGGCAAGGGAAATGACTTCATTATGAAAGACTACAAGTAGTACTAAAGGTGATGATGTAGAATGTCAACTTATTGTTGAGGGAATGGTAGAAGTTGGTATGATGAAATGGAGTGTTGTACCAGACTATAACGGGTTCAAGAATCAGGGAGCAGTAGGTGCTCTTCAAGGTACATTCCTCTATTACCAGAAAATTATGCTATGATGACTTTACATACTTGGACCAACAGAAACACTTACACTATTAAGAAGCAGACTCTACTAGTCCCTAATAGCGGCAGATGTTGCTAAGAAATGTGAGATTTGTGCTCAATATTAAAAAGAAAGTGCTACCAAGTTATGCTGCATCCTTAGAAAGGTGTCATTACTAGCAAGTCTTTGAAACTTATGTATGTAAACTTTTTCACCCATTGTAAACTTATTTCTGGGAGCAGCTAGAAAAAATGTAAGCAATGTTCTGCTGGTGACAGAACAGTTTATCTGATGTGCATAAGCATACCCAATCAAAAAACAGAAAACTGCTGCAGTTATTAAGGGTTTGTGGGAGAAGTATTTCTCAGTATAGCATTTCTCTGTCAGGATTCACTCTGACCGAGGTAGAAAATTTGAACACAAATGACTTAAGGAGGAATTCACTTTGATAGGAGTCAAGAGGTCTGGAACTTTGTCTTATAACCTTGAGGGTCTTAAGTCACCTGAGCATTTGAATCATTCATTGCTGAGGATGGGCCAGAGGCCTGAGTAGAAGCCTCTGCATTGGCAACATTAGATTTTTCAAGTTTGTGCATACAATGCTAATAACAATGATGCCAGAAGGCTATACTCTATACAGTAATATTTGGAAAAGTTTTATTTTCCTATTGACTTGTGCTTTGGAGTCTAAGAAGATGGGAAAGATGTAAGTACTCACAATGAGTATATCTCCCAGCCAAGAGATCAGTTGAAGGAGGCCTAAAATATAGTTCAAGCCTCAAGTTAAAAAAGCTCTGATACATTTGGACATAAAGGCTGGTACTATAAGCAAACCAGGAGAGCAAGGAATCATTTGCGTGTCAGATTTATAGAGAATGGAAGAATTTATGACCAAATGAGAGAGAGAGAACATTATAAAATGCAAAACAGATAATTTTGATTACATTAAATTGAAAAGTTTTTGCACAAACAAAGCCAATGCAACCAAGATTAGGAAGGAAGTAGAAAACTGGGAAATAATTTTTACAACCAGTGTTTCTGATAAAGGCTTGTTTCTATAATATATAAAGAACTGAATCAAATTTATAAGAATACAAGTCATTCCCCGATTTATAAATGGTCAGAGGATATGAACAGGCAGTTCTCAGATGAAGAAACTAAAGCCATCCAGAGTCATATGAAAAAATGCTCTAAATCACTATTGATTAGAGAAATGCAAATCAAAAGTTTGAGGTAACACATCATACCTATAAGAATGGCTAACATGACAAAACAGGAAAATGATAAATGTTGGAAAAGATGGTGGAAAATTGGTACACTAAGGCATTGTTGGTGGAGTTGTGAACTGATCCAACCATTATGGAAAACAATTTGGAACTATGCCCAAAGGGCTATAAAAATGTGCACACCCATTGACCCAGGTCTGTATCCCAAAGAGATCATATAAATGGGAAAAGGACATATATGTACAAAAACATTTATAACAGCTCTTTTTGGGGTGGCAAAGAATTGGAAATTGAGAGGATGCCCCTCAATGTAATAGATGTAATGGAATACTATTGTTCTATAAGAAATGATGATGAGGCAGATTTCAGAAAAACCTAGAAAGACTTAGATGAACTGTTGCTGAGTGAAGTGAGCAGAACCAGCAGAACATTATACACAGTTACAGCCACATTACATGATGACTAACTTTGATAGACTTATCTCTTCTTAGCAATGCAAGGATCTAAGACAACTCCAAAAGACTCATGATAGAAAATACTCTATACATCCAGAAAAAGAACTATGGAGTCTGAAAGCAGATTGATGCATATTATTTGCTCTCTTCTCTCTCTGTCTCTCTCTCTCTGTTTCTCTCTCTCGTTAGTTTCTTCTTTCTTGGGGTTTCTCCCATTGGTTCTAATTCTTCTTTACAACATGACTAATGTGAAAATAGGTTTAAAAAATTAAAAAAAATTCCTCCCCCCCCCAAAAAAAGCTCTGATAGAATACAAGCAATGATATAATTCTAGAGTTCATTGTCAAGAACTTCAGCCAAGAAAAATAGTTCTGTTAAGAAGTCATGCTGTGCAGGGAACACACAATGTTGTGGATTGATTGAAAACTATCCCATATTAAGCTGGAAAATTCAATAATTTGCAGTCCATTAAATAGCCCAGAAGAGTGGTTGGGATACTATAAAGACAATGTAACTAAAATCTATCTTTTTAAGTTTTATTTCTATAACATAGAATAATAAAGAGATGATTATTCTTGAAACTGCAAATCTACTATGCACAACTTGCTATTCCTTTCAAATATACAGCAAAATTACATAAATTTCTTTTTTTTCTTCCCTCCTCCCCCCACCCTAGAGATGGCTACCCACATTGGAGTTCCTATTGATCAGGATGAATAGTGAAGATTCACTTAAATTCCAAGAGCAGTCTAGACACCAGTTGTTGATATGCTGCTAGAGTTAGACAATGACTCATCCAGTAAGCATTTGGGTATTATTTTAGATGAGTACACTAAGTATTTGTTACTCAATGGATGGTCATCAAAGTCAATAAAGTCTGCCCAGGCCTAAGAGGACATCTATTCACATGACAATGGGAAGGGGGAGGGGAAGCAGGGATAAATGCCAAAGACATCTCCTTTGCTATCTAATATTTCAGTTATGGGGGGTACTTAGGGACAGAGCCTAAAGGAAGAAATTGTGACCCCAGGCCACCCATAAGCTCAGGATTGATGTGAAATCCAGTAGACCTGGAATGACTGAAATCCAGCTAGGGACATTTAGGACATCAAAAAAAAAAAAAAGAACTAACACTGCTTAGCCAGTAATTATGTTAATTTACATGCTTTGGGAGCAATGGAAGAGGTATCTATCCCAGTAATCAGATAAAACTCAGTAACAGAGTGCACGTAGTATGTGCTTTGTATAACTTCAATATGTTATTATGTGTTATATTATAAATTATATATTTGATATGTAATATATTTTTTCTTGTGTTATACTTCCCATATATATATATATATATATATGTATGTATGTTCATACATTAATACTATCTATGTGGTATTGTTATACATGCATGAATTATATTTTTCCCTGTGGCCTCAGCATTTACTTATAGCACTTTGTTCTTTATGTGGTATTGTATATTATAAATTTATGAAACATGTTTTGGCTAATATATGCAAAGCTATCATATGCTTAATTTTATGAAATTAAATGCTGCATTTTCTATTGCTAACTGTGTCATTTTTATTTGGATGCCTTATATGTTTTCTGCATGGGTATTATACAAAGAAGTTAGAATGATGGTTTATGACTTTCTCGTATACTAAATTATTATGCTTATGATGTATATTTGTAATGTTCAAGTGCATCCCACATAATTTGAAGGGATTATGCATTCTTTCCTGGGGAGAAGATGCTATGGGATGTGGGTTATGATAATCTTTAAGCTAATGAATTTGCAGAGTGTAATGGCTTAAGGTTGCATTCATCTGGCAAAGACTTTTTTTTCTAGAGTTTGGGGGAATACTAATGATAATTAGGAACAAGTCAGCCTTCTTACCACCCTCATACAATTAAACTTTAAAGGGACTTTGCTACCTAAGCAGTGCTGCCTTCCTGTGGTGAAAGACAATAGATTGTTTGAGTAATAAAAGGATAAATGTGTATGTAGATCAATGTCTTCACCTGATCTCAAGTTAGAGAGACAACTGATGCAGAAGAAAGGAAATCTACTTAGCTGACTAGCTGACTCCTTTCTCAAGAGGGAGAAGGAAACTAGGCATAGTGTTTCTTGTGTTGGGCTGTGTGGTACTTGAAATTATTGAATTAATAAGTGAAAACTCTTTTGCTGAGATCTGTTAGAAATAAACTGAGAACCAATTTCTGATTGTTTGCCCTCCAGTTGCTTTGAGAGGTATGAGCAAGACCAAATGGAGTATTTTAATCTGGAATGTAGATAGTAGATTGGGGTTGGATATTAGCATGCTTATGATTATGTTAAAAATTGGTCTAAATATTTTTCTAAAGCAATGCTTTTAGTAGAGGCCATACCAGAGATGTAATGAAATGGGAGGTATTAGTAGGTAGCAGCATATGAACTGAGCAATTGGGTTGGCCGAAACACTAAATACACATACATAGATTAACAAAAGGCCTAAGAGATCCAGATCTTGACCATGTAGCATCAGAGATAAGGAGTAATAGACAATTGATTTTTCAGAGATCCTGAAAGAGAAGAATTACTGATTGGTTGATATTTACATTCATGGTGTTGGGCAGTTCACATTACATAATGATTTGATATCAGCTTAGAAAAAGGTCTCTAATGGAGTATCCTAGGAATATATACATGCATACATACAAACATGCACCTAAATATAAATACAACAAAATACAGCATATATATGTACATATACATACACACATTTTAAAGTTGGTTTGATGCCTTTTATTTTTATGTTACAGTAATTATTTCCAGATATATAGCTCCCTTTACCACTAGATGAGTCTTTTCTTGGAAAAAAAAAGTCAGAGTTAATTTAAACTAAGTCAGTAGCTTGAACTGATAAAATATTCACCATTTTTCAACCATAGTTCTCCAGTTCTAACAAGAATGAGGCACATTTCCACATCTCTTCTATAAGGTTAAAATTGTTTTGTTTTGTTTTGTTTTTACAATGTCACATCATTCAGCCTCAGGTCATTGATATATTCTATTTATATTGTTGTAGTGATTGTTAATATAATTTTCCTAATTCTACTTGTTCTTCATTAGTTCATACAAGTCTCCAGCATTTTTGAATTCCTTGTATTTATTATTTCTTATGATTTCCAAGGGGAGTGGGAAATCTATACCTAGTAATATCGATGAGTAAATCATTTTAATTTTTGCATTTTAAGTAGTGGTTTGACAAGTACAGCTTGTCTACTGGTGAGCTTTTTTCCCTTTATGTTTTCCAAATTTTGAACCAGCCCCTCTGCTCTGGAGAAAGGTTCAATGATCAATTCCAAGTTATGAATTATCAACTCTTTCTGGTAATTCAGATACAAACAACAACAACAGTAACAACAACAATATTCTGGGTGATGTTTCCTGGTTTGAACTTATTGGTGACCATTGCATATGTAATAAAATGTGTTATATTGCTTTTCAATGTTTTTATTAAATCCTTAATTTTTCACTCAGGATACAACCCTAAGATGAAAAGGACTCTTTAAGTTTCTATACTCATTGCTTATAAGACTTTCTAGTATGTCAACATACACTTAGTTAAAATTCTAGCTAAAATTGTAGTCAGTAAAATGATAACATAAGTGGCAAACAAGGAAGCCTGTAGCATTATGCAAAATTTATAAACAATAAAATAGATATGGAAATATAGTACAATATATATGTGGACTTATTATATGAAAGGACAAGTAATAGCAATGAATTGAATGGCACAGGGAAATAAGCAATAACATAATAAATTATACAAACTTTAGTGTTAATTACCAGCAACACAATACTACTATGGGTATCAAGGAATCATATGTTTATAAACAATAGCATTCATAAGAATGATGAATTTTGAATTCTCTGGAAGTTTCACAGCAAAGCAGGAGGAAATTAAATTAAACATATCTAGCTTAGAAAGAAATAATTCCAGCATACGAAACTTTTTTTTTCAAAATGAGACTGTAGAAGTGGGAAAAAATTACTGGATGTGAAAAATAAAATGTTTCAACTCAAAAGATCATAAGCATAAAAGCAAACAATCCTAGAAAAGTATCCCTATATATATGTCACTGGTCCCCAGCCTGAACTACTTGGATCATGAGGCACCAAGTGATATCTTACTTAAGCCTACTGGAAGTTAGCATGTGACTATCATTTCCAAGAAAGAACAATATCTGAGTTGTCCAAAGGATGGATGCTCTATTTCAGTCATCAGACAAATGACCTTGTCAGTTTCTCTTTCATTCAAGTAGAAGACAGTTCTTTAAAAAAATCTATAACATCCCTGCTGGCCTCTAGAAGATTTTTGATGCAAGATTCTAAGCTGCTTCTTCTACTTCTAAATATATGTTGTGCCAGTCTTGTTCAGATTAAACTTCCCTGTTCATATCTGACATTAATTTAGGGCATGAAATGAATGATTACTCATAATATTAAAATATAAAATCTACTGTCTATAGCTATACCTCATGAAATAAAGTGAAAAGGTGAGATGGATGAAATGGCCTTAGATGAAAACATATTCTTCTCACAGTCTCCTAAATCTCCTCCTGAATGACCTCTCAGATCTTCAGGTCATGCTTCAGAAACAAGGAAAAATGGGGATGAGAGTGCTGAAAATCACTATCACCTTCTGACTCACCAGACCAATGGGATTTCCAATAATTTCCAGTTTTTTCAACTCCCTATTTTTTCTGCTTCCAGATCCTGGTCCCTATCATTGTTCCAGTATCAAATCATCTCCTGCTGTTCTCACCACTGTTGTTACTGTTTTCATGGCACTATAATTTCAGGTAAGCAATAGTAATTGTGGTCTCTGTACTTATTCATTTGGTCACTCAGGGAAACATGCCACAACAAGGTCAATAGGTGTAATAAAGGAAGTCTGAATGGATGCCACAGCATGAAGATCATGTTTCCCCTACTACATCTCATGTTATCATATGTCGTCTTCCTTTAGAATGCACTTGGGGGCAAGACAGTTTGTATTATCTTCTCTCTATTCTTGTGATGATCTGATAAGTATCATTTCTAGAGATGTCTCACAAATCTGGTTCCTGTTTTCTCTCTGTGGGAAACTTCCTAAGACAAGTTCTACATAGAAATTTTTAAAAATGAGCTACATAGAGATCTATGAAATTTCTCAGGATAATAAGCCCCTGAGGGAAAATATAGTGATATTAATCTTTAAGTCCTCCTTAGCCCCTGGGAGAGTACCTAGAACAAAGAAAAAATCTGGGTTCAAATCCTGCCTCAGACACTTATAGGCTTTATGAAACTGGCTGAGTCACTTAGCCTTATTTCTGTCATCTGTTAAATGGAATAATATCTACCTCATGAGGATAAAATGAGATAAGAAGTAAAAACCATCATACACTTTATTTTTTAAAATTTATTTATTTTTAGCTTTCAACATTCACTTCCACAAGATTTTGAGTTCCAAATTTTCTCCCCATCTCGTCCCTCCCCTACCCCAGGATGGCATGCATTCTGAATACCCCTTCGCTAATCTGCCCTCCCTTCTTCTCTCCCCCCCTCTCTGATCCCCTTCCCCTTCTATTTTCTAGTAGGGCAGGATAGATTTCTATACCTCATTTCCTATATTTCTTATTTCTTAGTTGAAAACAATTTTTAATATGTTTTTTTTAAACTTTGGGTTCCAAATTTTCTCCCTTCCTCCTTCTCTACCCACCCTCATTGAAAAGGCAAGCAACTTGATATAGGTTATGCATGTGTAGTTATGCAAAACACTTACATAGTAGTCATGTTGTGAAAAATTAACTATAGTTCCCTTAATCCTATCCTGTCCCCCATTTATTCTATTCTCTCTTCTGACCCTGTCCCTCCTCAGAAGTATTTCCTTCTGATTATCCCCATCCCCAATCTGCCCTCCCCTTTATCATCCCCCTGTTCTCTTGTCCCCTTCCCCAACCTATTTTCCTGTAGGGTAAGATAGATTTCCAAACCCAATTGAGGGTATGTTATTTCCTCCTTCAGTCAAATCCTATGAGAATTAGATTCACTCATTCCCTCTCACCTTCCTCCATTTCCCCTCCACTGTAAAAGCCTTTTCTTGTCTGTTTTATGTGAGATAATTTACCCCATTCTACTTCTCCCTTTCTCCTTCTCCCAGTATAATCCTCTCTTATCCCTTAATTTTATTGTCACATTTTATTTATCACTCCTTCATCTTCAACTCGCCCTGTGCCCTCTATCTATCTATCTATCTATCTATCTAACTATCTATCTATCTATCTATATATATATATACATACATATATAGTTTTCCCTCCAACTACCCTAATACTGACAAAGGTCTCATGAGTTGCAAATACCATCTTTCCAGGTAGGAATGTAAACAGTTCAACCTTAATAAGTCTCTTATGATTTCTCTTTCCTGTTTACCTCTTCATGTATCACTTGAGTCTTGTATTGGAAACTCAAATTTTCTATTCAGCTCTGGTCTTTTCATCAAGAATGCTGGAAAGTCCTTTATTTCACTGAATATCCATTTTTTCCCTGAAGGATTATACTTAGTTTTGCTGGGTAGGTGATTCTTGGTTGTAATCCTAGCTCCTTTGCCCTCTGAAATATTATATTCCATGACCTCCAGTCCCTTAATGTAGAAGCTGCTAAATCCTGTGCTATCCTGATTGTGTTTCCACAATACTTGAATTATTTCTTTCTGACTGCTTGCAATATTTTCTCCTTGACCTGGGAACTCTGGAATTTGTCTACAATATTCCTAGGAGTTTTTCTTTGGGTATCTCTTTCAGCAGGTGATCTGTGGATTTTTTTTCCATTTCTATTTTGCCCTCTGGTTCTAAAATATCATGACGGTTTTCCTTGATAATTTCTTGAAAGATGATGTCTAGGTTCTTCTTTTGATCATGGCTTTCAGATAGTCTAATAATTTTTAAATTCTCTCTCCTGGATCTATTTTCCAGGTCAGTTGTTTTTCCAATGAGATATTTCACATTATTTTCTATTTTTTTCATTCTTTTGGATTTGTTTTACAGTGTCTTGATTTCTCATAAAACCACTAGCTTCCAATTGCTCTATTCTAATTTTTAAGGAAGTATTTTCTTCAGTGAGTTTTTGGACTTCCTTTTACATCTGGCCAATTTTGCTTTTTAGGGCATTTTTCTTCTCATGGGCTTTTTGGACCTCTTTTGCCATTTGGGTTAGGCTATTTTTAAAGGTGTTATTTTCTTCAGTATTTTCTGGGTCTCCTTTAGCAAGCTGTTCACTTGTTTTTCATGATTTTTTTGCATCACTCTCATTTATCTTCCCAGTTTTTCCTCTACTTCTTTTACTTGTTTCTCAGAATCTTTTTTGAACTCTTCCATGGCCTAGGACTGATTCATATTTTTTCTTGGAGGCTTTGGATGTAGGAGCTTTGACTTTGTTGGCTTCTTCTGGTTGTATGTTTTGATCTTCTTTGTTACCAAAGAAATATTCTATGGTCTGACTTTTTTTTGGCACCTTTGTTTGCTCATGATCCTAGCTGATTACTGGAGTTATAAACTCTTTGTTAAGGTAGGGGTCTGCTTCCAATGTGGAGAATGGACTGTCACAAGCTTTGGGGGTTTTGTGCAGCTGTTTTCAGAGATACTTCTAGGGACTTGTAAATTTTCAGTTCTTCCAAGGTGCTATGATAAGTGGCAAGGTGTTTATTCCTTTCCTGGCCTGTGCTCTGGTCTATGAGTGACCACAAGTACTCTTTTCTACCTTGGAACTGTGAGGAGGATTTCTGCTCCAGCACCACTACAAGATCCACCACACAAGCACTCCTCCTCGCCCCAGGACTGCCACCCAAAACTCTGACCCAGATCCAAGCACAGGCAAAGCAAGAGAATCCTGCACCAGCAGAGAGATCCCTGCAATCTCCCTCTTGTCAGCCACTCGATTCCCCTTCAGTCTGTTGGCTGGAAGCTCTGGAAACAGCGCCCCGCCCCGGGGCTGTGCTTGGGTACTGGGCTGGCAGGGAGCTTCTCTCTCAACCATAGTCACAGACTTTTCCTACTGATCTTCTAAGTTGTCTTTGGCATTCATTGATCGAGAAGTCTGGAAACCACCACAGTTCAGCTGCTCGTGATTCAGTCCTTTGAGGTCAGCTCCAGGTTTACTGAGGCCTATTTTGCCTGTGCTCCTCTCCCTGCCCCACATGATAGGCCTTTCCTATCAACCATATAGGCTGTCTTGGGCTGGAAATTTGTTTTGCTTTGTCTTTTTGTGGGTTCTGCTGCTTTAGAATTTGTTTAGAGCCATTTTTACAAGTATTTGGAGGGGTTTAGGGGAGAGCTCAAGCAAGTCTTTGCTTTTACTCTGCCATCTTGGCTCCACCCCCACTTTAACAGGCTTTATAAACATTAACTAGTAGTAGTAGTGGCAGCAGCAGCAGCAGTAGTAATAATGAAATATGTTTGGCAGAATAGGAAACTTCTTTTTACAGGGCTCACAACTGAAACCTCCACCATACATACAAGTGCATAGGAGGAGTGTGAGCAGTACAACATCAATCACAAGTGGAAAGAATAAAGGAAAAAGAAAGACTGCTTCTAGGACAAAAGAAATCACTCAGACATTTCAGACACCCTGACAGCAACAAATAAACTAATCTCTAATCTTTTTTTTTCCAGTGAAGTAAGGAAAGAATATCAGTAACCATGTCTGCTAGTGCTCCAGTGCATGAAATAGCTTCATTTCTCTGAACCTCAGATCCCAATAATAGACTGAGGACAACCTTTGAGGCCCAAGAGTTCTTCCTCCTGGAATCCTACTATAAGCCCAGCAGAGCCACATGTGGTTTGGCCAAAGCGTCAACAACACATATCCTCTTTCATGCTTGGATAAGCCTCTGAATGGCACTGAGACGCCAGCACCAGAGTGCTGGACAATACCTTCCCATATGGCAGGAAGGCCATGCAAATGGGACACCTCTGGAGCAAGTCAAGGGCTGTGGACATACTCTCTTTGGGTATTTAATCATCTTAACTTTAGTTTCCCACAAATTCACGTCAGCAGGAGACTGTGGGAAGTGAGACAAAGTCAGCGTCTGTCTCCAGCCTGGATAATGGGTCTGCATGATGCCTTATCACCAGTAAGCCAGTGGTGAGGGAAAGTGACACCACTGTGGGAAGATTAATTCAGCAAGAGATGGATTCTTAGACTTTGGCAGACTATCAATTAGTTCCTTCCCTTTGAAGGTTCACCTACCACAATGCATTGCATGGTGGATTAATAATCTAAAGGCCCCCTCAAAGTCATGTTTGCACACATTCCATTTTCTTCAAGATGAACAAAACCTCACAGTTCTTTTTTTCTTACAAAGTTTTGTGACCCTAGAAATATAAGTTGCCTCTTTTTCTAGACAGACTAGCAGCTCTACACTAACAAGTGGAAGAGAAATATTTTTGGAAGAGATTTAATTTTAACAAAGAAGAGAATAAGCTGAAACTTGACATCCCACAGGCCTCAGAAGAGGCAATGGTGGAAATGATTCTTCACTACTGTGCAGGCAATATTTATATCTCAGCTGAATTTTCTTTTATACTTTTCCTTTACAGTTTTTAATCACCAACAGAAATGTCAGATAAGCAGTGTAAAAGTTAAAAATTAGGAAGGCAGAGTGAGCATCAAAAACAGCTGAAAGAAGGACCAGACACCATTGATAGACATTTTTGTGCTCATGGGTGTGTTCTTTAATCTCTTTATTTCTTAGTTTCTTCATCCATTAAAGTAGGGATTATACTTGTTGGAAATAATGTGCCTAATTCATTTATTTAGTGAATATTATGAGATTGTGATTATAAGCAGAGCTGGTCTCCCTGCCTTCTTCTGCTGTTGCCTGCTGATATGAATTTCTGGAAAAATTTAAAATAAAATGATTAAACAGGAATAAAAGGTCTCCAATTCATCCTGCAGATTGCTTCCAGACTAATCTATCTCAAACACTATTTTCCCATTTCATTCCATTACTCAATAACTTATAAAAAGGCTGCAAGACAATTGCCACCAAATGACTCTTCTCTTATTTGTTAGTTAGGAATTATCTGTTATTATTACTCTGTGTGTAAAATACATTTTAAAAATATTGAAAACTTTGACTTGACTCCCCTAAGAGAAAGACATCTTCAGTATTAGTTATCTATGCCATTCTTGGGAAATAAGTAAAGTTGAGTTGGTAACTGGAAGGAGGAATAAACAATGTCCTTACAGAGTAGCCTAAATCCATGGAAAGATCTTTGCCTAAAGAAATGCCTTTGGTGAGACATTGAATGAAGGTTCAGAAAGCCAGATTGGGCTAAGAGTAGCATAGCATGATAGAAAATTGGGAAAGCCAAGCTGGAGTCTCACCTCTTCCATTCACTAGTTATATGACTTGGTACAAGTTCCCTAATATTTCTAAAACCTTAGATTCCTCTAAAATGTAGACAATCTACTTTGAGGATTGTAGTGAGGCTCACAGGTGAATTAATACAAATGTCAGATATTGCTTGATGAACACATTGGCTGTTTTTTTTTTAATGGAAATGATCATGCATCAAAAAAGTGAAAGAATCTGTTTTTATAAAAATATCATTTTCTACCCTTCTTATCCAAATGTATTAGCTTTCGAGGGGAAAATAAACTTTTGTGCATTGTCACTGTTGTTATTAATAGATCATAATAATATTAATAAGATCATAGATTCAGACATGGGAGGGACTTCAGAGGTCATCTGATGATGATATCATCATCCTACAAATGAGTCAACTGGGTCACACAGGGATTTAAATGACAGAGTCAAGATTCAGACTTAAGTCCTCTCACTCCAATTTTAATATTCTTTCTAGTATACTAAATTGCCTAATATGTTCTCATCTGATAGATGAAAAGTAATAGTCTTTTCATTTGTTTTATTTTGATTTTTTAACCAGCTGTGAAACAACTTTGAGATTAAGGCACAAGTCAAATGGTCTTCTTGTCTCTCATTCCCAACTTCTCTTTTGATCCTGCAAACACCTGCACAGTTTTATGTTGGGAGTTACACTGAAAAGCATATGTATTAACCACAACTCCAAGGGGCAGAATGAACTTGATAGAAAAAGCTTATCTTTGATTTATCTGACTTCAAATATTGTGAGATTGAATACCACCCAATAATGGTAGCTTGAAATTTAACAATGAAAAAATAAATGTTCTGTTACAAACCCTTCTCCTATGAGAGTTATCAACTAGTTTTACTCCTTATAGTAATGAGTATGGTAGCTATTTCCCTCAAATAGTCTGGCATTGATGAATCATAACTAGCTTTTTAAGCTCATATTCTCTCATATTCTTTATACCATGGACAGAGAATACCACATGAAATATTAATTGTTTTTCTCCTGTTTTACATACTTGAATCACCTAGGGATTGTGCCACAACAAAAAAAGAAGAGACCAAAGTCTAAAAAGTGAATTCTGATTAGTGCTTAGAACAGAAAAGGCCAATGATCAGAGCATTTGCTAGACTTTAACATGAGGAACAATGCCACAACCAGGTATTATAAAAGCTGGAATATCTACCATGAGGTTTCTCAGTCTAATAGTGATTGGGAACTTAGAAAAATTTGGGGGGCATCACTTATTAAATAGAATGCCAATTATAGGTCTAAAAAAGCTCAGAAGCCATTTCTCAGCCAACCCCTTCCTTTTAAACTTGATGAAAGTGAGACCCAGAGAGAGGCTTAAGATCACAAAGATAGTGAAGATTAGAGACAATATTTGAACACAAGTCAATATGACTAAAAAGCCAATGATTGCTCTATTGTAGCAGATTTTCAGCCTCTGGTATAAGAGAAAAAGGGGTTGCAGTAAGCAGAGATCTTGTTTGGTGATGGTGAGTTGTTGGATTTCTACCTACCACATAAATAAACCTACCACAACCACAGCCTCCTGTGCCTTTAAGATCTCTTTTAATGCTGTCATGTACATATTGGAAAGATTAGATAGAACAGCTATTTAAGAGTAAAATGCTCTGTGTGCTTTCTTTGTTTGTTTTTATGAGTATCTATAAAGACAAAAAGGGATCATAGGACATGTCTTTATGGGGTTGTGAAGTGGTAGGTAAGAGGTTGAGGAGGGGAGAAATCAGAATGGTTCTTTTAGTGTACTGGTGTAGTAGAGAGAACAGTGGACCAATATTTTTAGGAATCCTAATCTTGGCTTTCCCACTAACCACATATGTGATCTTAAGGAAATCAATTAACTAACTTCTTTGAGCCTCAGTTTGATCATGTGTAAAATGATAGGTCTAGTTTATTAGTTTGGTTATTCAGATAGGGGAGCAAATGCACAAAATAATCAGTTCTGTCAATTGCTAGATCTGCATCTGTATTATATTAAACAAGGTGTGGTATGAATGAAAAAAAAAGATTATACTGGATGACTTTTAAGGTCTAAAATTCTGACTATCCTCACCAATCTGTCTCTCCACCTATCTGCCTCTTCAGGCTTTGGGATTGTAGAGAAAACAGTGGAAGGGTAAGAGTTGAGGAAAACAAAGCAAGATGCATAAAGAGAAAGGAAAGAAAAGGAGGAGGGTCATTCAATGTAAAGCAGAACAATTATTCTCAATGTGTAAAGGTAGGTAGAGTAAAGAGTATATTCTACTTTTTAAGAAAGGGATATTAAAAAGGTTGTCCTACTCCCTTAGGTAAGGAATGATGTTATAGCTGTAGATAGTTTAGTAACTTCTCCTAACTGCAGCCAGAATTGCTCTCCATCTTTCTCACTGTGTTGGCTCAGGGTCCTCTGGGCGTAGTCTATGTATTAAAGAATTTAAAAGAGTCATTCACATAAAATATTCTATTAACTTATCACAAATATAGTTAGTGAATTTTTGTCCCCACTTGGAACTTAAGTATCATTTCTCATTAAGATTCGTATCTACCTCTCCACAAGGAAATACACTCACAATATATTGGAATACATAATTGCTGCATAAAATAAAGATAATAAAACATAGATTAATGTTAAAGTCAAAACCACCTCACCCTCTTTTAGTCTCAACACTGAAATAAGGTGAAAAAAATTTCCATCAGTCAGTCAATCAATCAATCTTAGGCTTCAGAAAAAGCATGAAGAGTTCTTTGGGAAGTAGGGTAAGGTTGACAAGAATAGCATTTGAATAAGACAAGGTAAAATGGCTATACTCCAGAGGTCATAGGAAAAATGTTCAAGGGAATTGAGAAGGGATTTATTTTAAAATTTTAAGTGAGTATAGCATTTTCTATAAATCCTCTTAGAAGGAATTTCTGGGGAAGGGAGAGATGAAAAATCTTGTCTTTGACTTTGGTTCTCTCCTACCCTGTTGTTCTGAGGAAGATATGTAACCATGGAAGGATCTAGAGTATATTGGACTTCCTCCCCATCTTCCTGACATGTAACAATCAAAAGATTAGTCCAAGAACAAGTAGTAGGTCTATATAGCAATATGAAATAAAATGAAATTAATTACGATAAATACGTTTTTTTTAACCAAATAAACAGGCCTAGATTTGGAGTTGAAAGAGATCTTAAGGACTACATAGGCCAAATTACAAATGAGGAAACTGAGACCTAGGAAGATTAAGTTACTTGTCAAAGTTCACACATGTAGTGACAGGCAGAATTTAAATCCATTTTATGGTCATCTGATACTAAAATCAGTGTTGTATCCACCAAGTTATTAATATTTTGGATACAGCAACACAAGAAACCAGTTGTTAAAAACACACAACTTTGATTTATTTGATTTATGTCAATATAAGGATTAAAATACCAATGAAATAATTCATTTTGAAAAGCATTGAATAATAAATTCCTCACTTTTCTATGATACTTCATTGTTTACAAGTGGCTCTTCTTATAGCAAACCTGTGAGCTTGACTGTGTATGCATTGTTATCCCTATTTTACAAATGAGAAAACTGAAGTTCAGAAAAGTGAAATGCTTTGCTCCAAATCACAGAGTTATAGCTAGAGCAGGGCTATAGGGCTTTTAGAAGAGGGAGCTTCTCTCCTAGCCATCTCATGGCTACCAGCTACCATCCAGGCATGCCACTAAAAGGATGATTCTTTTTACATCTCAGGTTGACAGAGACAGTGACTTTCTCACCTCCCCCTTGGAGGCAATAGAAGACTGAGTTGCTACTGGCTGCACTGAAGGGACACAACCAAGATTCTTAGAGAGAAGAGCTGTCCCTTATGTACTATGACTGTGCCCTCCTGTCTGTATCTTTGACTAGTGTCCCTCCTGACACAATGAAAGTGAAGGTTGCGTCAAAAGTGGAAACCTGATGTCTTCCAACATCCCAGACCAGCTCTTCCATGGCTTCTCCACTAGTAGCCTATTCTATTTCACTAGATTCTCATCTAGGTTACTCCATCTTGGCCTGTGGTACCTGAATTTTGGTTAAGGAGTTGCACAGTATAATGACTTGTGAAGGACAGCAGTCAAACTACGCTGTCTTTTCATGAGAACTGGGCTACCTCCTGTAGCCATCTACCTCCACAAGGCATCCCATGAGTCTAGGGCTAATGGTCTTGCTCTCTGGTACATTGGTACTGTGAGTCTGCATCTGAATGCAACCCACACAGGACACCAAAGAGAGAGGGAAATGCAAGTTAGAAAGGGCTTTGCACTCCTGGAGAATTATGACTGAAAGTCAAATACTGTCTGTCATTCCCAACAACTGATAAGGGCACAAGAGGAGTTGGTCAGATTTGCATGTGATTGTATGAAGTAGTTACACTTATATCAAAATGAGGACAGAAGACCTTCTTATGGCATTAAAAAGTCTCCAGGCTCATTAGAGAAGTAGTCACATGCCTAGGTGGTCATAGCAATGCATTCACAACAGTGACTGGGGATTTCTAATCAAGGCTCTGTCACTGAGGGGCCACCTTGAATTTCATCAAGTCACTTAACCTCAATTAACTGCAGTGATTTTCTCAAGGAGACAAAGCCAAACACTTGTGTGTGATGAATTTGACAATTAAAATAAAACCCTTTTTCCTTGGTGACTCTTCCAGCAAGGGGCCTCATCATCATCATAAGGACATCATCATAGTCCTTGTATCCCTTCTGGGAGTATGAGCTCCTTGAGAGCAGAGACTGAACAATTTAAGAAAAACAAAAAAAAGTGAATAACAACTTTGTACGCCTAGTACTAGAGCACAGTGCTTAATGGTCCTTAATGTCTCTTATGTTTTGTTGATCCTGTTCTGTCAAATCAACCCATTTTGCTCTCTTTCCACTTGTCTGGTAGCCATCCCTTTTTACTTTTCTTAGCTATTTGTTATTTTATTGCCCCCAGCCTCATCTCAACAATATCCACTATCCTTAAATAATATTTCCAACCCCTTTTTAGTCCATGGCAGGCTTATGAATTTATTGGGTCACCTCCTGTCCAACCCCAGTCCAAACTGCTATTAGGTCAATTTTCTGTGTTTGTAGCCAAGGGAAGTTAATTCACAGAGCAAAGAGCAGGGACAGAATGGTTGTTCATAGAGTTGGAACAAGTTACAGAGCTAGCATGAACACATGGAAGGTTTCAAGCATAAGTTCCTAAAAGTAACCTTCAAGCCTACATTATGTAATTGGTAGAGAGCTAGCTTTGGAATCAGGAAAACATAGGTCAGAGACAGTTGATAAATGTGTTAAATGCCTACCACGTGCCAGGCACTGTGCTAATTGCTTTGCAATTATTGTCTCATTTGAATCTGAGAACCCTGGGAGGTAGATGCTAGTATTATTCATATTTTACAGATGAAAAAACTGATGCAAACAGAGATTAAGTAATTTGCCCAGGGTCACACATCTAGTAAGTGTCTCAGGCTGAATCTGGATTCAGTTCTTCCTGCCTCTAGGCCTGGTGCTCTATCCACTATACCACATATCTACCTTCTAGAGATGATGAAGTCTGGGAGATAGCAATATGGCAAATGACAAGGAGAATTCCTATGGTGTCATCCTTAAGTAGAGGAGAATCTGGGAGGAGTTCCCAGATGTCTGCCTTTCACCCTCTCCAACCAGAGGGAGGAAAGGGACCCAAGGTCAGGGAGAGCAAAAGAGGCATATGTTTCTGAATTAATTCCATCTTATGGAATGATGAGTTTCTGGAGATAATGAAGTTGAGTTCAGCTCCAATCTTTGACATAGGCTGGTTGTGTGAATCTGGGTGGGTCTCTTAATCTCACTGTGCCCTAAGCAAGTCTCTAAGACTATAAGTTGTAGAGCAGGTGCTGATCTGATCTGCTAAAGAAAATTCACCAGTAAAATTATAGATCCAACACAAAAAAATTCAACTGAACAAACCTTGGCAGGTAGAAAAACTTCAAATTCTATCTTGGCAAAGACTATGTTGACTTTATAAACACCAGCATAGCTAAGCACAGAAAGTCTTGTCACCAGCAGGGAGGTCACTAGGTATTGAATTCTTTGACATTCTCCACCCTATGAAAGAAAAACATAAAATGGCCCTCAGTCCTATGTCTGTAGTGGAGTGATGGAGTAGTGGAAGCAGTGGCAGAAGGTGCTAATAATCACCTAGTTTTGGACCATAACTAATTTCACTCCTTGTCACGTAAATATGAAATCATTATCTGATGGCCAATAGCTTGACAAACTACTAGAGGAACTGAATCACCCTTCTTTATGAATGAAGCCAGAAGACATAAAATGTTTATTTAGTACCTACTACATTAGAAAAGATGTTCAGCTAGGTGGTGCAGTGGATAGAGTGCTAGGCCTGGAGTCATCTTCCTGACATTCCTGAGTTCAAATCTGGCCTCAGACACTTACTAGATTGTGACCCTGGGCAAGTCATGTAACCCTATTTACCTCAGTTCTTCACTTGTAAAATGAGTTGGAGAAGGAAATGGCAAACCATTCCAGTATCCTTGACAAGAAAACTCCACATGGGGTCATGAAAAGTCAGACACAACTGAAACAACTGAAAATAACAAAAACAAAAAATAGGAAAAAAAAACCCAACATTATTAGATCTATGTCCTGGCAACACAGAGGTAATATATATATATATATATATATGTATGTGTATATATATATGTGTGTGTGTGTGTGTGTGTGTGTGTGTGTGTATATATATATATATATATATATACATAAAATCTCTCTAGAGGCCTTATTGTTCAGCTGGGGAGACAGAATGTAGACATAAAAATGATATATAAAAATAAGCCAAAATGTGTTACATGCCCAGTGATTGGTAGATGATTGTTTCAGGGGTTCAAAGAAGCAAAGATCACTGAGAACTGGTATATTTAGAGAAGGCTTCCCAGAAAAGGTGTCATTAGATCCCCTAAGTTCAGTGCTTTTTCCATGGCTGTTCATTAATGATCAGTAAGCTATTATATTTTGTTTATATTGACACTTCTCTTTTCCAATGCATAATTTCCATATTAACTGTACTTACAAAAAACTCATAGCGACCTGGAACATATATTGGATTTCAAGTCAAATAACTAAAGTCATATAGGTATTCCTCTCATGACCTATGGAAAAATGAGTGAATTGCTTCACCTTTCTGGGCTTTAGTTCCTTGTTTTATAGATGACTGGGCTGGAATAAATGGTCTCTGAAGTCCCTCACAGGTATGGATCTTTGCATGTTAAAATGATATTTAAACACACATACACACATCACCAATAGGACAAAAGGTGTAGTGGTTGGAACTAGACCTCTAATTTCAATGGAATAAGGAATTTGGTACCTCTTCTGAAGCTTATACTCTTAAATTTCCTAGAATACTGAAAGCTTTAGGGACATGCCCAGGGTCCCATAGACAATATTCATCAGAAGCAGGATTTCAACTCAGGTTTTGCTGATTCTAAGGCTGTGTTTCTATGCATTAAGTAACCCTGTCTCTCTAGTACAAGAAAGCAAGCATCAATACAATCTTATCACTCTATCATACAAACACGAGTTGAAGGGCAAAGTCTCTAATAAAGAGAATGAGCCTTAAATGAATAAACAAATTGCATTTAGAATAGCAACATTTTCTTTTTTAAAAATTTTGGAACATTTTTATTTAAAGATTTGAGTTCCCAATTCCACCCTTGTCTCCTTCCTTTCTCCCCTCCCTGAGACAGTAAGCAATCAGATGTAGGTTATATATGTGCAATTAAGTAAAACATTTCCATATTGGTCATTTTGTACAAGAAAATTAGAATAAAAGAAAAAATGAAAGAAAGAAAGTGAAAAATAGCACGGTTCAGTTTGTATTCAAATAATATCAATTCTTTCTTTGGAGGCCAATAGTATGCTTTATCAATAGTCCTTTGGGGTTGTCTTGGATCACTGTATTGCTGAGAACAGAACTGCAACACTTTTGCTCTCTTCTCTTCAGATACTTCCACTATAGCCTCCACAAAGCACTCACCAAACATTATGTCCTAGAGGACCTTCCACCCTGGGGCTTCACATACCTGGTTAGTGATTGATTCTCCCAGGACTTTCTTTCAGTAAAGCCCCAGTCTTCACTTTTCTGTGCTGACTTCCTTTATTGTCTTCTGGACAACCACTTTATTATCCTATCCATACCCTTTTCTTCTCACTGTCCACCTGCCCTCTAGTTCTGGGACCATGAACCATGACCATTTTAACTCTGCCATTATCCCTGCATGGGGCATGTCGGTTTATTTTCATATGACACCACTCATCTCTGTAATTTTCTGTACCAAAGTGCCTCTCCCTGGCTACCACTTTCCTATATATGCTATTTCCCCCTTTGAAATGTAAACTTCTTGAAAGCAAGGACTGTCTTTAGTTTTGTATTTGTATTCTCAGCACTTAGGACAGAGCTTGGCATGTAGTAAGTATTTAAGTAAAAATCTGACCTTAAACTCTTTACTGGCTATATGATTATAGGCAAGTTACTTAACTTCTGATTGCCTCAGTTTCCTCAACTGTAAAATGAGGCTAATAATACATCTAGGTCAGGGTTATTTGAGAATCAAATGAATTTTTCAAGTTGTACTGTGTTTTCCTTTATTTTCTTAAAACATTTCCCAATTACATTTTAAAACATTAATTTAAAAAAATTACAGTTCCAAATTCTCTTCTTCTTTCCAGCCTTTCCCATATGTACAAAGAAGGCAAGGAATATGAGATAAATTTTTTAAGTGCTCAGAACAGTACTTGGAATGTAGTAAGAGCTATATAAATGCTTATTCCTTTTCCCTTAATAAGTATTTTTCATTCAGCCAGTCATTCATCATAGAAACTATCTAATAATACATTGTCTTTCCTGACCTGGATTGCTCTTCCCACTCCTCCACACTTGTTTTGATCCTGATTGTTATGTGGAGAGTCTTCCAGGCACTATCTCCTTTATAAATCCTTCCCTGGTGACCCAGTCAACATGGATCTCTCCCCTTTACAATTTTTCTTTAATAGAACTTTTCATACATTTTGATACTTGATTATATTATATGGATTTGCTTTCTTATCCTTTGGGGTATGCAAAACATCCTACTTATTTTTGCAAGCTGCATAAAGATAGAATACTTCTTAAACTTATTTTGACTATCCCCTAGCATTTGGCAGTTCTGGTTACATCATTCTAATTATATGTTAGATTTCATTTATATATCATTTTAGTATGTACAAAGCTCCACCCCCCTAAAACACACTGTAGAAAATAGGTATTTCAGGTAGTATTGTCCTCATTTTAAAGATGAGGTAACTGAATTCCAGGGAGGTGAAGTGGCTTGTTCACAGTCATAGGAATAGTGAATGACAAAAGCTAGAATTTAGACCCGGGTTTTCTGACTGTTTACATTATTCCTTCAATAGTCCTCAAAAACTACTTGCTGAAATGAATTTGTAGATCACTGATGGATATTGCCTAGAGTATAGAATACAAACTTCTTGCTTGGTATTTAAAGTGCTAGACAATGTGATTCCTCATTCTGTATCACCTCTCTGTCAGGAAGTGGTTAGAATGCTTCATCTTCCTCAGTCCTTTGAAATTACGATGGTTCATTGAATCGATCAGAGTTTTTAAGTCTTTCAAAGTAATACATGAATTTTAAGATGAAAAGACATTTGGTCAAGGAAGATCAAGAAGGTAAATGAACTAGGATTTGAATCATGGTAAACATTCTCTGTACCCATATTAAAATGACTGCTGTCTCCCACGTCTCTAGAAAGTGAATATTAAATTTTCCTCAACTTTTCCAGACATGGGGGGATGAGGAGATAGGCTAACAATCAGTTCAGATTCATGACACATGTGATAAAACTTGAGTCTGAAACCATTTGTCTCTTCACCTCTAGTCTCAACAGAGTAGGCCTGGTAAGTACAAATGTCTTCAGCCACTCGTAGCTCTCAACCATCACTCTGGAATCTTCATGAATCTTCATGAGGCCAGGCTTTTGCCTTAAAGTCACCTCCAGTCCTTCCTGCTGCTCTCTATCCCTGCTGCTGTCCAATTGCTCCTCTACATGGCTACAGTCTTCTTCCCAGTGTACACCTGCCTGGTGTAATCCCTTGTGCAACCACAAGTAACACCAGCAGCTATCCTGTCCAAGAGTTTTCTTTCAAGAACAATAGCTCTATGTCAGAACTATAGACAAACTGAAGGAATACTGGAGAGTATATTTAAGCCCAGAGGAAATCTCTGCCAATTTTATATCATCAATCTATTTCTCTTCACCCAGTCTGACCCCCATGCTGATTCACCTTGCCTTCTTAGAATTCTGTTCTTCCTGCAAAGTTCTTCTCGGTTGCCCCCTCCTACATGAAGGATTCCCTGATCCCATCCCCAGATGTTGGTGCTCTTTACTTCATCAAATTATCTGATATTTACTTACCTGTGTACATATAGTAAACATGCCACTCCCCACTTGTAGAATTCAGGCTCTTTAAAAACAAGGGATGTTTCACTTTCTTTTGCTTTTTACACTAGGACGTAGAACCATGCCTAGCACATAGTAGGAATATCATAATTGTTTGTTGAACAAAATAGTATACAATTGAATTGATATTGACCAAGTAGATGAAGTCATTAATATGTGCATATGCATGCATGCCATATATGTATACATGTGGATATATATATACATATATATATATAATACATATATGTGTTTTATATACATGGAGAGAAAGAGAGAGAGCACCAACGTGTTCTTCATTTATGTCTGTATTTTCAGTGACCTTCAAGCCCTAAAATATAAGAGGGAAGGGACCATATCTACATACCTCTACTTGAACAGTTTGCTGTATAAAATTAAATAGTCACTTCAGTCACACTGGTTAGTGATGCAAATTACTAATCTCGATATAATTTACCAAATTATCTTACTTGAGCTTTATCACAACCTTGTGATATAAGTGCTATGATCACGTACTTTAAAGATGGGAAAACTGAGACTCAGAGAAATTAATTACTTGCCCCTGGTAACTTAGTTATTAAGAGTGAGGAGGGATTAAAATTAAGTCATTCGATTATAAGCTCACTTTTCTATGAATGACACCATGCTTCATCTCAATGATGATGGATATATTCTCAAACTGTGAATGATGAATTGAGAATTATCTTTTCTAATGAGTTGTTATAGAGCAACAAATCTCTCTATTTATATCTTCAAAGACTGCATAACTCAATTTTGACTGGACATTGTTCAATAGTGTCTTGCCTTTGTTGTGGGCTACACAAAAGAGAAGACTGTAAATAATGCAACCTATAGATTTAAGAAGTTATCTTTGACTTGCCTAATTTCTATTGGGGGTTGGGGAAGAAGCTGAATGTTATTGTTTTCAGGGACAAAGTCTGATGAAAGGAAATGTGCTTTGTAACAGAAGGAAAATCTTGTCCATGCTACCACAGTTTTCCTCACACTCCCTAGCGTAGGTTGTAAAAATATAACAAAAAGAATAAATCACTTCTGGTCATGTTACAAAGTACAACTACTTCAAATTACTGGAACTCTTTCAAAATGAGGTTCTAAAATTGAACATTCAATTGCACAATAACTGGGCTTATTGCTCTGCTAATTCTTAGCTAATGACACCAAGAAACTGTTGCCACACAACTGGGGCATATACTTAATAGAACAGTGGGTTGTTCCTGTTTCTCAAAGGGTTCAAAATCCAACTAAACAGGAATAAGTGTATACTGTAGGTGTAAGCAGATATGAAGAGAAATTGAACTTCTCTGTTCTTGTACTTTTAGTTCCTTCATGCTCCATATGCTCAGCTCCAGGAATTGTTAGCCTAATTTTGATGGCTAAAAACACTTCTCCTGGCTTCCTCCATGCCTTTTCTTCTACTTAAAAAATAAATTTTTTCCCCATCTTTTCTTTGTCTCCTTATGAATATTTATGGTTGATCCTTAAGCCCATAGATTACTGTCTCAGATTTTTTTTTCAAAACTTAAATATTTAGATTACATTTAAGATGGTTGTTATAACTTCATTAGTTCCACTATTTCCATCCAAAATCTCAATATTTTAAGACTTATCCTCAGCAGGCAGTCAGATCAGCTTGCTTTTTCTGTGAAGACTTTAAATGGCTTGTACATTGCACATTTTAGGTACTCTATAATAAATACTTGTTGAATTGAATTGAATTCAGTTGGGTTGGATTGGATACCACAATCATAGAATCACATAATCATGGAATATTAGAGTGGGGAAATATCTTGGAGCATATCTAATTCTATTCCCTCATTTTACAAATAGTGGAACTGAAACCCAAAGAGGGATATATGAACTTAGCTGGGGCCTTAGTTTGCTGCTAATTAGGAGTGTTAATTAGGAGTAGGGATGAAGGTTATGATTATAGTGACAATGATAATGACAGAGACTTACAAACCTTGCTTTATAACCCTTCTACAGATCACAGGGAATTTATACACTTCCTGGGGGCCTGCTGACTCCCCTGTGTCACTTCCTGAAACTTTGCTTGCTGGGATAATTCAGCCCAGTTGTTACTCCTGTAAACTAGTGACTCCTTTTAATTTTCATAAGATTATTGATTCAGAGCTGTGGGATTTCAGGTGTTGTTTAGTGCACCACCTTCATTTTCAGATAAGGAAACTGAGAGCAGAGAGGTTAAATGATTGGCCAAGGTTGAACATATTGTAGAAAAATGGTGAGTATTCACACTTAGGCCTAAATCCAGCATACCTTCCTTTGTACCAAAAATAAGGGTGTCTTCCTAAGACATCAAATGTATATTTTTATGCCTACCTTTCAAAAGTCTTCATAATCTAATCTTGCCTATCCAATGTAATTCCCTACCACTCCCTAGAATTAATCCTTTGCTCCAGTGTCACACAATTAGTATGTCAGAGTAATGACTTGAAAACAAGACTTCTTGGATTTGAGGTCATCTCTCTATTTATTAATCTTGTATGCCCCATTGATGACAACTGGTTAACACCTGGTAATATACTAAGAGAATATCCAGGAACAGAGAGTAGTTAGCAGTGACAAATTATGCAAAGGTTGAGAAAGATGTGGATTAAGAAGAGCGCATCTGAATTAACTATTAAGAGATCATTTATGTGTTTGGAGAGAATCATTTCAGGTAAGTGAAAAGATTAGAAGTTGGATTGCAAAAGGTTAATAAATCAATGGGAAGAGAGGAAGTCGAGGCAATGAGTGTAGGCAGATTTTTTAATCCAGGATTTCACTTGTGAAGGGGGGCAATATATTAGATGATAGATTGAGAGGATGACAAGGTCTAGTAAGCTTTTTTTTTCCCTTCAGATTTGGGTACGTATGTACCCAGTAGGGAAGGAACCAATGGATAGGGAAAGATTGAAAATTAGAGTTAGGATAGTTGAGGAAAGAATATTATGAGAAAAACAGAATGAGAAAGGAAAAAGGATATATGTAGAACAGTTATCATTATTGAGAAGGGCTACCTCTTGATCAGACTGGAATAAATGAGGAACCCATAGAGAATAATGCCAAAAGATGTCAGGATGTAGAAAAGGCAGAAGAGAAAACTCTTGGTAAATGGACTCTTTTCTCAATAAAGTATGAGGCTAGGTTCTTAGCTGAGAGGCTTGAGGAAAGAATTGAAGATTTGGGACTGTCCCAATGAGAATTAAAATAGAGAATCAATTAGGATGGAGTAAAAAGATTGCTTTGCTCCAGATATAATGTCCTGCAGCATTACCTCACAATACTTCCCAGCACGCATTCTATAGTCTAGCAGAGCTAAATTTCCTATTCACCCCTCCTACTTCTTACTATCACAATTAACTGAAATGTGTAGGTAACCGAAACCCCAAACCTCTATTGTCTCCTTCAATAAATTTTTGTTTATTTTAGAGAAGCTATCTGGTACAGTGGAGAGAGTGCTGGGTTTGGAATAATGAAGACCTAAGTTTGAATCCTGACCCAGAAAATTAATACCTCTAACTCAGTTTCCTCATAAGTCAAATGGAGATAATAAGAGCAGCTACTTCATAGGGTTGTTGTGAGTATCAAATTAGATTATGTATGCAAACTGCTTTGCAAGCCACAAAGCACTCTGTGAATGCTAGCCATAACTATTTTTATTGTATTTTGTGCATGTGTATATGTATGTAAACATGTACGTATGTGTTTCGGTTTACGTATATGTTGTCTCAATAGAATACAAAATCCTTGAGGGCAGGAATTGTTTAATTTTGTATTCTCAGTGCCTAATACACAAGGGTTCAATAAAAGCTTGTTGATTGATCCAATAAGTTAATATGAATCACTAGTTTCATACACTTCTTCAAATTTTTGACCAGAGGGCTTAACAAAGTACAAAATAGGCTGATTTCCATTCCTCACCTCACTTGCTAAACATAATCTACTTTCTGTCTTCTTAAGGGCATATTGACAAGTTATGGCCTGACCAAAAGGAAAGGAAGGGTGGAGAAGCAAAACATTTTGATAATCTACAAAGCAGCTGGGGGATTGTGGAACCACCAGGAAAGCCAATTTTGCTATCTACAGTTTCAATTAGCTGGAATTGGGATTATGTGACAATATGTGTTTGTGCAATGGCCATTAGGTAATAATAAAAAATGCAATAGCTCATATTTATATAGCCGTATAAAGCTTTGCTAAGCATTTTACATACATTAGTTCACTTGAATCCCATGAAATCTCTATAAAGTAGGTAGTTTATTATTATTATTATTTTTTACAGTGGGATCTTGTATTATTGGCACATTTCAGTAAATTATATAACTAAAAATGTCATCCATCATAGAACTCCCTGTTCCCTTTTCATATTTTTGTCAAGGATACTTTGGACATATGTGTAGATCATCCACAACAATTTTGTGGGGGAAATTCCTCCTCTGGCTATTTATGACAATGTTGATCATATTTCCTGAAAAATAGCTGCTTGAACAAGGTTCTGATGGGTTGCTAGTTGTGCCTCAAGATGCTTCAAAATATCATTCAAATAAATTAACCAACAAGAATTTAAATACCTAAGAATGTAGGCACTTAAAGAGGCACAGGTACCTCTGTGATAGGTTCTAGGAGTTCAAAGACAAAAAAAAATGAATTTAAAAAATTCATTGATAATTTATGCACAAGAAGAGGTGTAAAATATCTCATATGAGAAATAACTATCTGGGAATGAATGAGGGTCAGCTAATTTACACTGAAAAAAGACATAAATGCCTCCTAGTAGGCAAATATGTTCTATGATCCTTAAAGAAAAAAACAACTCTTGATGTTACTATTTCTTCAAGCTACCATACAACATCTTTTCACAAACTCCTAGAAAAAGCTGACTTCACTCATTGCTTCCACTTTCTGTCTTTTCACTCACTTTCCCATCCCTTGTAATATCACTTCCAGCTTCATCACTCACCTAACAGTATTCTCTCTGAGATTACCAGTGATTCCTTAATTGTCAAGTGTGAAGGCCTCTTTTTAGTCTTCATCCTTCTTGACCTCTCTATAGCAGTTGACAGAGTTGATCACTCCCTCTTCTGGGATTTCATCTCCTTTCTCCTTATTCATGACCCTGTCCTCTCCTGTTTCTCTTGTCTGATTGATTCTCCTCAGTCTCCTTTTCTGGATTGTAATACTAATCTGCCCCTACCTGTGGTTGTGTCCTAGAGCTCTATCATGAGCCCTCTTCTTTATACTTTTACTATCAGTAATTTCAGCAGCTCACATAGGTCCAACTATCATCTATAAACAGATGAGTCTCAGTTCTATGCACTCAATTGTAACCTTTTTCCTGAGCTCCAGTCCTACAATGCTTAACAGCCCATTGGGCAATTTTAACTGGATGTGCTGTAAGCATCTCAGAGTCGATATTCCAAAATTTAATCCATTCTCTACTCCCCCCCAAAAAAACCCTATCTTTCCTTACTTCTCCCATTTTCATCAAGGGCACCATCTTCCCTGTCACCCAGGTAGCTCTAATTCTCTAATCCACACTGCACATAGCTGTCAAATTGATATTCTTTTTTTTCTGATAATTCCTTTTATTTTTTTCTTGAATTTGTTCAGATTTTACCTTGTTTACTTCCTATTTTGATTTTTTGCTTTTTTAATCAAATTGCCTAAAGGCTTATCAATTTTGCTAGTCTTTTTGAAGGACCAGCTTTCAGTTTTATCATTCCTATAATCTTTCTGGGTTCTAGTTTATTTCTTCTTTAATTTTTTTTCTTTTTAATTTATTTATTTTTAGTTTTCAACATTTACTTCCACAAGATTTTGAGTTCCAAATTTTCTCCCCATCTTGCCCCACCCCCACCCCAAGATGGCATGCATTCTAAATATCCCTTCCCCTAGTCTTCCCTCAATTCTATCTCTCCCCCCTTCTCTTATCCCCTTCCCCTTCTATTTTCCTGTGGGGCAAGATAGATTTCTGTACCCCATTTCCTGTACTTCTTATTTCCCAGTTGCAAGTGAAAACATTTTCTTTAAATATGTGTTTTTAAAACTTTGGGCTTCAAATTTTCTCCCTTCCTCCCTCCCCATCCACCCTCATTGATAAGGAAAGCAACTACATATAGATTATACGTGTGCAGTTATGCAAAATGATTCCATAGTAGTTATGTTGTGGAAAACTAACTCTATTTCCCTTAATCCTATGCTGCCCCCCATTTATTCGATTTTTTCTTTTGACCCTGTCCCTCCTCAGAAGTGTTTGCTTCTAATTACCCCCTTTCCCAATCTGCCCTCCTCTCCATCATTCCCCTGCTCTCTTGTCCCCTTCTCCCCCAATTTTCCTGTAGGATAAGACAGATTTCCATACCCAATTGAGCCACATCCTATGAGAATAAGATTCACTCATTCCCTCTCACCTTCCCCTGTTTCCCCTCCACTGTAAGAGCCTTTTCTGTTTTTTTTGTGAGATAATTTACCCTGTTCTATCTCTCCCTTTCTTCTTCTCCCAATATAATCCTCTCTCACCCCTTAATTTTATTCTCCAGATATGACCCCTTCATCTTCAACTCACCCTATGCTCTCAATCTATCCATCTATCTATATCTGTATCTATATCTATAAATATATACATACATATAATTTTCCCCCCAACTACCCTAATATTAACAAAGGTCTCATGAGTTATAAATATCATCTTTCCATGCAGGAATGTAAACAGTTCAACCTTAATAAGTCTCTTATGATTTCTCTTTCCTGTTTACCTCTTCATGTTCCACTTGAGTCTTGTATTGGGAAATCAAATTTTCTATTCAGCTCTGGTCTTTTCATCAAGAATGCTTGAAAGTCCTCTGTTTCACTGAATGACCATTTTTCCCCTGAAGGATTATCCTCAGTTTTGCTGGGTAGGTGATTCTTGGTTGTAATCCTATCTCCTTTACCCTCTGAAATATTATATTCCATGCCCTCCGGTCCCTTAATGTAGAAGTTGCTAAATCTTGCTAAATCTTATCCTGATTGTGTTTCCACAATATTTGAATTGTTTCTTTCTGGTTGCTTACAATATTTTCTCCTTGACCTGGGAACTCTGGAATCTGGCTACAATATTCCTAGGAGTTTTCCTTTGGGGATGGCTTTCAGGAGGAGGTCAGTGGATTCTTTCAATTTCTATTTTCCCCTCTGTTTTTAAAATATCAGGGCAGTTTTCCTGGATAATTTCTTGAGAGATGATGTCTAGGCTCTTTTTTTGATCATGCCTTTCAGATAGTCCAATAATTTTAAAATTCTTTCTCCTGGACCTATTTCCCAGGTCAGTTGTTTTTCCAATGAGATATTTCACATTGTTTTCTAATTTTTCATTCTTTTGGATTTGTGTTACAGTGTCTTCATTTCTCATAAAGTCACTAACTTCCAATTGCTCTATTCTAATTTTTAAGGAAGTATTTTCTTTGGTAAGTTTTTGGACTTCCTTTTCCATTTGGCCAATTTTGCTTTTTAGAGCATTCTTCTCATTGGCTTTTTGGACTTCTTTTGCCATTTGGGTTAGGCTATTTTTTAAGGTGTTATTTTCTTCAGTATTTTTTTGTGTCTCCTTTAGCAAGCTGTTAACTTGCTTTTCATGATTTTCTTGAATCATTCTCATTTATCTTCCCAGTTTTTCCTCTACTTCTCTTACTTGCTTCTCAAAATCCTTTTTGAGCTCTTCAAATGCCTGGAACTGATTCATATTTTTCTTGGAGGCTTTGGATGTAGGAGCTTTGACTTCGTTGTCTTCTTCTGGTTGTATGTTTTGATCTTCTTTGTTACCAAAAAAAGATTCTATGGTTTTACGAGGTTTGCTCATGATCCCAGCCAATAACTTGAGTTATAAACTCTTTATTATGGTAGAGGTCTGCTTCCAATGTGGAGAATGTATTGTCCTAAGCTTTGGGGGTTTGTACAGCTGTTTTCAGAGATACTTCTAGGGACTTGTAAATTTTCAGTTCCTCCAAGGTGCTATGATAAGGGGCAAGGTGTTTCCTCTCCACCGCCACTACAAGCTCCACCACACCAGTGCTCCTCCTCTCCCCAGAACCACCCCTCAAAACTGTGACCCAGATCCAAGCACAGGAAAAGCAAGAGATTCCTGCCTCAGCACTGGCAAAGAGATCCCTGCAATCCTCCTCTGATCAGCCACTCAATTCCTCCTCAGTCTGTAGACTGGAAGCTCAGGAGGCAGCCATTGCCCCGGGCCACACTTGGGAACTGGGGCTGAGATCTAGCTTCTCTCTCACTGTAGAAACAGACTTTTTTCACTGACATTCTAAGTTGTCTTTGGCATTCGTTGGGTTGAGAAGTCTGGAAATCACCACAGCTGCCCGCAATTCAATCCTCTGAGGCCTGCTTCAGGTTCACTGTGGCCAAGCCGAACAGTGCTCCTCTCCTTGCCCAGCATGATATACCTTGCTGATCAACCATCCAGGCTGTCTTTGGCTGGAAATTTGTTTCACTCTGTCTTTTTGTGGGTTCTGCTGCTTTAGAATTTGTTTAGAGCCATTTTTATAGGTATTTGGAGGGGTTTGGGGGACAGTTCAAGCAAGTCACTGCTTCCACTCTGCCATCTTGGCTCTGCCTCTAGGTAGTTTATTATTATGCTATTTTATAAATAAACAGAATGGTCAAGTCACAAAGCTGTTAAACTGAAGAACTGGGAATGAAGTCCCATGGTTTGTCACTAAACCTTGTATTATTCCCATTGTACCTAGGATGGTACTTGCAGGGTTAGCTTTATGATTAGCACAAACAGGTGATCACTGAACAGTGCAATTTGTTCTCCATTGCCATCCCCCAGTTCAATATCTTTCTCCCATTCATCTTTCTCAATACTGGACACTGTAGTGGAAAAAAGCACAGGATCTGAAATCAGAAAGTCAAGGTTGGAGTTTGTGTACACACACACACACACACACACACACACACACACACACACACACACATACACACATACACACAGAGATCCCAGGTTAAGAACCCTGTTCTAGATAGTGGGTTCTGCATAATAAGGGCCAACTTAAGAATATCAAGCATTAAGGAAGGTAGGATGAGGTGGCACAATTGATAATATCCTGCGCTGGATTCAGGAAGAACTGAATTCAAATCTAGCCTTAAACACTTACTACATGTGTGAACCTGGGTGTGTCACATAACATCTGTTTGCCTCAGTTTCCACATTTTTAAAATGAGGATAATAATAGCACCTACCTCCCAGGTTGTTCTAAGAATCAAATAAGATAATAATAGTAAAGCACTTAAGACAGTGCCTGGAACATAGTAAGAACTATATAAGTGCCACTTATTATTATTATAACAAGTAAAGGGAGAAGAGGGCAGCAAGGGAAGTTTAGAAGATATCGTAGACAGATACAGCCTATTTTAAAATGCTGTGGGCTACTCATCTATACTTTGCATTTGTTCCAAGTTATTGTTAAAGAGAACACATTTTATTATTCTATTCTGCACTCCAGAAGAAATCAGTGCAAAGCCTTGATGCAGCATTCCAGGAGTGACTTATGTTGCTGATTGTGTTATTTCCAATGTGTAGTGTGCAACAGTGTTATGCAGTCAGCTTCCATCTTTGCCAAAGGAGCGTAAACAAGTGCACAGCACAGCAGACTGGAAGAATAAAGGCCTGTGTCTAATTCCTGACTTTGTCACCAACTTGTATATTCCCCCCCAGAGGATCTGCTTCAGATGGTCTACCTTTCCTTGGTAAGCTTTTCAAACCCTGATGACTCTCCTTTTGTTGATTGCTTTCTTTGGGCTCACTCATTATAGTACATAACTGTTTCTTGATGTAATGGAACATTCATCTTTTGCATTTTACCCATCTCTGTTCCTAAGCTTTATTGCAAACACTTAACAGCAGGCTAATGTCATCAAACTGATGTGCATTTATTATCTTCAAGTTTTATTTTTTCCCTTCCACTCTTCTTTATTCCTATACTATTTTTTTTTGTCCTTGGACCACTTTAACTGGGTCATGAATCTCATAGCACCTACTTTGCAAACTTTTGATCTGCCTACTCTTATCATTCTCTACTCTGTAAAAGAAATAATCTTTGGAGCTTTTGCTGTGGTAAATAACTAAACCAATGTAGCTTCTTTTATGTTCATTTTTGTCCTTTTTACTTCATAATCTATTCTGTGGCTGAAAATGTCTCTAAAAATAATGTTTACAGGTTGATTTCCATTTAGGGTCCATCCATAGACCACTCAGAGACTGCAAAAAATTCTTTATCAAAAAATCACACAACGTCAAATTGAGAAGGGACCATTAAGGCCATCTAAAGGAACCCGTAACTGAGTAGGATTCCTTCTATAACATGCATAACAACTAGGCACCTGTCTTCTGTTTTGAAAAGAGTCTACCATCTCCAAAGGCAGCACATTCCACTGTTGGACAGCTCCCTATTATAAGGGAAGTGAAATTTTAAATGAAATCAACATCTCTTATGTCCACTTCTTTGCCACTTCCACTTTTTACTCATAGTTTTGCCCTACAGGGCTGGAAAAGATGGATCTAATTTCTCTTCATATGACAGTCCCTCAAGAACTTAAAGATATATATAGATAGATATATAGATAGATAGATAGATAGATAGGTAGATAGATATATCTATATATATAATCTTTTATTTTCCTTTGTTCTAAGATAATATTCTCACTTTCTTAGACTGGTTCTCATATAGCATGTTTTCTAGGACTCTCACCATCTTGATTGTCCTTCCCTGGACATGCTTTTAATCATCATTGTCCTTTCTAAAACATGGAACCCAGAACTGAGCAAAATACTCTCAAAGTTGCCTTACCAAAACATAGCACAGCAAAGTTACCTTCCTTATTACGTATGTTGCTCATTTGTTCAATTGGCTCCAACTCTTCATGACCCCATGGACCATTTTATCCTCCATTATCTCTAAAAATCTGTCTAAGCTCATGTTCTTTGTCTCCATGATGCTATCTATCCATCTCATCCCCTGCTATCTTTCTCCTTTTGTCTTCAATCTTTCCCGGAATCAAGGGTTTTTTTTTATTTCTCAAAAAGTCCTGTCTTCTTATTGTGTAGCAAAAGTATTTAAGCTTTACCTTAGTCTTTTCCTTCTAATGAGTACTCTGAATTAATTTCTTTAAGTAGTGAATCATTTGTTCTCCTTGCTGTCCAAGGGACTTTCAGAGGTTTTCTTCAGAACTACAATTCGAAAGTACTGTTTCTGTAGTATTGAGCTTTTCTTATAGTCCACTTCTCACAGCCATACATTACTACTTGGAAAACCATAGCTTTGACTATACAAACCTTTGTCAGAAATCATTATGGATACAATGCTTCTATTAATACATCCCAAAACTATGTTAACTCTTTTGGTTGCCTTGTCACACTTTTTTCTCATATTATGCTTGTAGTCCACTAAAACCCCCAGAACTTTTTCACACAAATTATCTAGGCACAATTTTTTATACTGTGCTTTTGTGGTTGTCTCTTTGAACTCAAGTTTAATACTTCAAATTTATGCCAGTTAAATTTCATTTTATTAGATTTGGCCCACTGTTCTAGCTTGTGGAGGTCATTTTGGATCTTGATTCTAAGATCAATGTGTTAGCTATCCCTCTTAGTTTTATGGTATCCAAAATTTCATATAACATGCATGCCATCAATGTTTACATCCAAACCAGTGATAAAAAAAAATAACCACAAAGAATTAAGGACATATACCTAGATTACTTTATTAATAGCCTCCTTTGGGCTGACATCAATCCCTACCTAGAAAAAAATGAAACAGGATATGAAAAACAAAACAAATTTTATTGAGGAAAGAATTAGAGGAGCAAATAGTTCTTTTTATTGTGAATGCCCCATACAATAGTAACTGTAATAGTAACTGTACTATGAGTATCTCTTGATTGATAAAGTACACAACAAAAAGTTACTATGAATTCAGTAACACTATTAAATGAATTTGTAGTTCATTAATCACAATGGTAGTCATTTATATTTGAAAGTAAGCAATACAAATATGTATGTAATTATTAAATCTATAGAAGGTATGTTTCCTTATTTATTATGCTGAATTATACTGAATATAGTATTAGAATTTAATAAGCATAAAAACCATAATATCATGAATATATGGAGTTTTGGACCATTTGCAAAAACTCTGCATGGGTACCATGAGTTGCTATTGATTGGGAACCACTGATCTAGAGTATATCTTTCCACCTTCTGTATAAGGATAACATGAGAGACTTTACCAAATGCTTTCCTGAATCAAGATATACTATATTGATGTCATTCCCCAATGTATCAATTAAGTGACTTTCCTTGTCAAAAAATGACATGAAGCTAACCAGGAAACAATCAATTCTTGATGAACCCAAGCTGGATCTTTGTGATCACAGCTTCACTTTCTAATTCATCAACTACTCATCATTTTTTTTTTTGCCAGAATTCTATAAAACTTTCTAGTTTATCTTTGGAAGAATCTGAATTTAAACACAAAAGACAGAGCATTTCCATATATCCAGCACAACAGAGCAAAGGGATTACATATTAAGGTATGAATCTCTATTTCATTCTACTTGCTCTAGAAAGTATATAATAAATACAATACATTAATTTCAAAATTTTCTTGATGATCTTTACTTCCTTTCCAGTTTCCTTCTGTTCTTTTCTATGTATTTTTTGAAAGTTTCAATGGCCTTCTTTTGACATCTTTTCCCCTTACTACTTGGAAAACTGATAAAAATGGAAGGGAAGGCCTTGTAATACAAAATAAAAAAAGAAGCAAAACAAATCCACACCATAGTCATGTTAAAAATAATGGTTGTCTCTGCAATTTATGTCTTGGTTAATAGGAGTATAGCATGCTTCAATATAGGTTTTCTGGAGACATTGCTCATCATTAAATTAATCCGAATTCTTAAGTCTTTCAAAGTTGTTTTATTTACATCTTTACTGTCCTCATCTGACTTGTTCTCCTGGTTCTACTAATTTCAATCTGTCACATTCCATAAGACCCAGAATTTATTGTAATTTTCTCTTTTGCTATTCCTTACAGCACAAAAGTATACTATTACATTCATATACCATGATTTGTTCAATCATTTCTGTCAAAGAGGTAATATGTCATCTCTCCATTAGATTCCAGTTCTTTTCCTTCCCTTCCACTTCTTACTCCCCTTTCCTAGTTGTTTTTCTTTTTGTTCTTTTTTGTAGTTATTTTCCCCTCTCCATATTATTCTCACTCTTAATGACCCCATCCTTGCTTGTTTCCCTGTTCAGTTTATATATTTTTACAACAAATTATTCGCACATGTATATGTATGTGCTAAAACTTACTTCATCCATTTCATTTGAGTGCAAAATTCATCTAAAGCTCAGTCTTTCCTCCTCTTCTTCCTTATTTATATGTCCTTCTCCCCACATACTCTAATTATGAGAAATAGTAAATTCTGTCCATTTCTTTCTCCTTTTTATATTAATGTATTTCTTTTACTCTCCTTTCTCTCTCACCTCTTCAAACCCTTAGAATAAACCCAAAACAAATCTAGGACTTCTGTTTTTCCCATTGTTCTCCTTCAGTATGCTATGAAGGTATTAAGATCCTAAAAAAGATCTTTGTTTCTCCTTTCTCTAATAGAATGTGAGTACTACATTGACATATATCTCTTTCCAATTGGTCAAATAAGCTTACCTTTGTTGTTTTTTCTTGTTTCATATACTTGTATTTCAAATTTGTTATTTTTATCATAAATTCTTCCAAGTCCTTTATTTCAGTAGAAGTTTATTTTTTTCATCTTTAGGGTGATACTTATTGCGTGATATGTTATTCTTAGTTATAAGCCTATATCCATGAATTTTTGAGATTTCTCCTCTGATATTAAGTAGATACTGTTAGGCCTTGTGTATTCCTGCCTACAGTCCCTTATATCAAATTGAATTGAATTTTTTTGTTTGTTTTTTTCTGGATTGTTACAGTAATTTTTTTTCTTCAGTGTGAGAACTCTTGCATTTGACTACGCTATTTCTGGAAGTTTTCCTTTGGGGTTCATTTAAGAGGCAATTGGTTGATTCTTTTTTATCTTTACTTTGCTCTCTGGTTCTAATAGATGTGGGGAAATTTCTTTTATGGTTTCTTAAAATATAGAGACAAGACTTTTTTATCATGGTGTTCAGAGAGTTTAGTGGTTTTAAAGTTATCTCTCTTGACCTTTTTTTTTCAAACCATTTGTTTAAAGATTCTATCATATTTTATTTTACTCTTTTTTAGTCTTTTGATTTTGTTTTAATACTCTTGCTGTCTCATGAGTCATTGATTTTTGTTTGATCTATTTCAGTTTTGATGGAGTCCATTTCATTGGTAAAGTTTACCACTTTCTCTTCTAAACTATTCGCTCCTCTAATTCTTTCCTCAATAAAATTTATTTTGTTTTTAATATCTTGTTTCATTTCTTCTAGGTTTTCATATAGTCCTTTTGGAAAATCATTTTTTAAATCTTTTGGTCTCTGTTTTTAATTGTTACAATTATTTACTCCTTATGAGGGATCTCTAGGTTTACTATATATACTCAGTGTTTTCTTTGATCTACTCATCTCTCCAACTTTAGCTACTGAATTCAGGCTTTGTAAAAGAGATAGGATTTGGACCCCTGTCTTTCTGAGTTTGAGGAAAGCTATCTACTACACTGTGCTACCTTTCTAGGAAGATGAAAACTACCCAGATTACTAGGTATGTGACCCTGGGCAAGTCACTTAACCCCAATTGCCTCACAAAACAAAGAAAGAAAAAAAAGAACAAATTCTATCATATATTTTTCTCACCATCCTATATTCAAACTTCTTTCACACAGATTATCATTGTTCTCCTCTACAGTCTAATGTTTATTTGCTCTGTTGTCTATATTGTCCCTCCTAATACACACACAGACACACACACAGTGGTAGGGAGGGAGAGGGAGATGGGGAGAGAGAGAGAGAGAGAGAGAGAGAGAGAGTTATTTCCCTCTTCCATACAAAGGTCCATTGATTCCATGACAGTTCAGGTTTGGGTCATTGTGTTGATATGGCCTCAACCAAATCTTGAGGTTATTTTCAGCCCTATAAGTACCTAAATGTTGAGCTATGATTAATTCTGGGTGCTTTCTGGATGAGATGAATAGACACAAATGTAGGTGAGCAGTATGTTTCAATATCTACAAGATCCCATCATTTTGAAGAGAGTGGAATTAGGGAGTCATTTCAACATATCATTTAACCACGTTTCACTTGGAAAAAGGCTTTCTTCATGTAGTATATTCAGGGTTTTCTGTGCTTCACTCCTGGTCAAAATCACAAACTAGATCCTTTTGATTTGCTTTCATTGAGTCCTGATTAGAACTTCCCTCATCACTATCTCCGTGAAGACAGAGAAGGGAGAAAAATATTTGGGACCAAAATAATGAAATTACCTTGACTGCTCTTTGCTCCATCCTAGCTCTCCTCTATATCCTCCTTTGAATTTTGAGGTGATTAGAACAGAGGAAAAGGAGCAGGTTAATAGAGGAGGTAGCCAAAAATATCCTTCCAGCCTGAATAATTAGGTTTTTATTCAATCCTTTTGGCTTGAACCTAAAGAAAAAAGCAAGCATGGAAAATGTCAGCCCTGTGGAGTACAGGCTTTCTCTGAAAGCTAGAGGAATTTAATAAGTAATAGGTCTAGTGAAAGCACCTTGTTGCCTTCTTTACTCTAATCCTTGGCCATTCGGAATCAGATTCCATATTTGCTTGTTCAGAAGGACAGGAAGGCTTTGTGTCGTTGCTGTTGCTGTCTCAATCAATATAGCAGGCTCCCTTTAATCTCTTTTTAGCTCTCTGTCCTTCTGTACTTGGGGCCGATGCTAGGGGATGTTTGCTGCATGTGTTGGACTTTATCACACATTCATTTCATTTCACTAAATAAGGCCATTAGCATTTCTTGAGAGCCACGGGAGGAAAATGAAGAAAAAGATAATTTTAGTCCTGATAAGTTTATTCTGTTTTCTTCCATTTAATCCCCAAAGCTTTGCAGCCATTCAATGTCCAGAGAAATGATTTTTCTAAGTCATTGAAGAGAAAAGGCATACCTCAGAAGGGACAAGTGGGGGAACCTACGTCATCAGGGAAAACTGCTATCTAAGGGCCTAATAATACTACAGCTGTTTGCCAGAGGTATTTTAAAGGTGACAGTTTGTTCCTACTGAATTTTAGTGGCAGTATTCTAGGCATATATTCCCTGAAAGAATAAATGTACCAGAATTTTTCTTAAGGAAGAATAAAAGGACTGGTAACCAAGAGTATAACCTAAAAGACAATTATCTGGCCTTGGACACTTTATAACTTCCTCCTTACTTGCTCCCTACTCCTATTCCAGCCCCTCCCCTTGTCTGGGTGGAGACAATGAGTTAGGAGGCTGCGGAGGCATAAGGACTGGACCTGTGATTGCATTTGGTGCTGGGAATTCCCAGGTAAAGAAATTCCTTCTACCTGTTCAGGTTAACATCTCTTCGACTTACAGTCTTTAGAGACCTGTCAGAACAAAAGAGGCCTGGACAAAAAGGCCAGTATTTTTCAGAGACAAGTTTTAAATCCATGTCTTTCTGATATCAACTATACCAGGGGTGGGGAACCTGTGGCCTTGAGGGCACATGTGGTCTTCTAGTCCTTGGGTATGGCCCTTTGACTGAATCCAAGTTTTATAGACCAAATCCTTTTCTTAAGGGGATTTGTTCTGTGAAGTTTGGATTCAGTCAAAGGGCCACACTTGAAGACCTAGAGGGCCCACATGGCCTCAAGGCTGCAGGTTCCCCACTCCTATACCATACCGTGCTACCTTTCTAGGAAGGTGAAAATTCCCCAAAATATGCCTGGTCCCTTTGTGTCATCTGCTATGTAAATTACTTGCATTCCTCACAGATTCCATCATTTTATATTTCTGTATTCTCTTTTTCCTTTTCTAAGGTTAGTGTTGTGGTGTCCTTGACTTTCTGTCCCTCTAAGTCCTCTGAAAACTTTCACATGTGAGGCAACTTAATGATCGTCCACAACTTATCTTTGCTTTATCCCCTACCCACCTGGTCCAATCTTCTGTCTAGGCAGGGACAATGTAAAGAATTCTAGAACCTTAGCTCACCAGCTAAGACACAAGATGACCAAGTTGCTTTCTCTATTCTCATTTAAGGTCCCAACCCTGGTAACTGGTTTCCTATCTTGCCCTATCTGTTCCTATCTTTCTGCCATACTTCATTCAATAGCTCTTCTGAGAGTGATAAACAATTCTGCCTCCACATTTCTCCCATATGACTTTTCTTTACTCACATGGTAACCAACCTTGTTTGATCTTCATCACCACTTGCCTACAGTGCTGTAAGAGTCTCTTAATTAATTTCCCTGACTCAAGTCTCTCACACTTTTATCTATCCTCTACATTGCTGCCAATGTGATTTTCCTTAAATGAAGATCTGACTATGTCACTCCCCAACTTAATCAACTCCAGTCACTCCCCATTGTCTCTAGTATCAAATACAAAATACCTTGCTCGCTTTTAAAAACTCTCATATTTTTTGGGCCTCCTTGGACATTACTCCCTTTCTAAATTCTTCCTCACCAAACAGTCTTTCTGTGTTCCTAACTGAACACACTCCATATCCTATCTCACTGTCTTTAGATCAGTTGTACTCCATGCCTGGAAAATATTTGCTCTTCATCTCCACTTCCCAGAGGTCTACTTTTCTTTCAAGATGCAGTTCAAGCCCTACCTTCTTCTCAAAGTGTTTCCTGATTCTCCACACCCTCAACTGCCTGTGCCTGGCACATAGAAGCTACTTAAATGCTTGTTGATGGATGGGTTGCTTGATCCTCTCAGTAACTTCCAGGGACTAGAATCTTGATCATGGAGCTCAAGTTTCAGTTACTTCATTTGTACTGCTTACTACCTAATGCTCCTGAATCTAGCTGCCCATCTGCTTGTATCATTGTCAGTTACCTGAAGCTAGAACTTACCCTGATCAGCTACCCTATCTCCATGGGTCTATCTGGTTTCTCTGTCCAAGAAGAAGTGCTGATCATAACAGGAATTCCCTAATTACATCATCAGCCTGTTTCTCTTTTCCCTCTTGTTCCTACATGCACAGTTCCTATACTACTCACATTCAAGTTAGATTATTCTTTTATACCCTTACACAAAAGTACTCCTACTTTTGTGCTCATGCCACCTCAGTACCCTGCCTGGTGTGTACATTATCTTCTTCTTTACCTATCTATCCTGGAAGTTCAGATTAATGTCCACACTGCATGAAGCCTCCACTGATTATATCTGATTATCTTCTTATTCATACTTATAGGAAGTGCCATATAATGAAATGTATGCTGTAGTTCTTTAATCATAAAATCTACCCATAGGTGGACAGTATAATACAAGCTCCTCAAGGGTAGACACCTATCTGGCACTTCTGCATCCTCCATAGGGCCTAACAGAGTTCAATTTAAACCACCATGTTGTGCTACTGGCCACTACCCTCATCCAGTTCAGCAAAAAGTAGACCAGTCAGTTGCCACCCAATGTTCCTTCAGGAATTTAAATGTTCTAGTTAATGCCAGAGGGTACTTGGGAAAAATATCAGTCCATCAATGGTTTTCAGAAGGCTACCTCCTACCTCCATCCTTTTGGGTTGGAAGTGTTTGTCTTAATAGTTTAGAAAATGTGTTTAATGTGGATTTGTCCAGTTAGTCCACTATGGCTAATTTCCCTTTCAACAAGAAAAAAATTCTACTTGAATCTCTTTGTGCCACATTTCAATGTTTCCTAACCACATGAACAAAGTTCAGGAAAGAAAAGTTACAGGTCAGATGCTTAGACTCAAACATCCCTATCAGCCAGTCTCTTGGTATGAGTTAACAAATAATATCTCCATACTGATGCTATTGAATAACACTAAACCTAGCAATTATCCCTTCCACCTTTCATACTTTTGGACTTGAAGTCCATTCAACAATAAATTTCTTATGATCAGGGTTAGGAGAAAGTGAGGAGAGACTTGGAACCCAGATCTTTGATTACCCTTTGAGTTACTTTTGTTTGTTACCACTCTGTTATTGTTTGGGACTGAAAGCCTGGTATTCTGAGTGCTCCTTAGTGTAACTGGCTTACTGCTGAACTGTACAAGACTCTGCTCACTCCCTATAGCCTGTTCATTTCTGGTAGAGAGGGTGGAGAGGTGGAGAGAGACTTCACCAGACACCCTTAACCCCTCTTTCTTTCAAACCACCTATTCTTCAAAGTTTGTGTTAGATAACTAGCTATGTCTTCTTCATTTCTGGCTCCAAGCCAATTTTCAGCTTTTTAAAAATATTACTTCAGTTAGACGAAGTTGACCTGAGAAACAGAGAGCCAAGCTCATCATAAGGGGCACAGATCCATTACACAATACCGATTAGTTGATTAGTTGGCACATCATTAAGGCTTGTTTGAGCTTAACTCTTTTTTTCTTTCACAAGGTGCTAATATGATTATGACATGCTAAAAGTATGCTAGACATTTTGGTTGATACATTTTTACATACGAATTAACAGAAAAAATGTTTATTGCTCATACCAAAAAAAAAATAGAGAAAGTAAGTGCATACCATTGTCAGCATGTGCCAATGGTAGATTGTTTTGTGATATGCCCCTAGGGCATATGTATATTGTCCTTAAATTTCTGGCTAAAACCTCTGTTTGAAGACACAATAAACTCTACAACTTTGTAGCATTACAGTCCTTCCCTCAGTCCTCCTATCCTTGCTTAAAGAGAGCTACTACATCTTCATTAGTTATCCCATAAATCAAGTTTTTAAAAATTAAATTTCTACTGATATGTGTATACGTATATGTGTGTATGTATATCTTTCACTTATCAATGACTACTTTCCTACCTACAATGAAGTCTTTCTTGTAATAAAGTACAGTTAAGCAATACAAATCAACACATTCATTATACCTGACAACATATTCATCATTTTGTACCCTTAGTCTACCAGATCTCTACTGAGAAGAGAGACAACCTTCATTATCACCCTCCTGAAGTCATAATTCATCACTGCATTGATCAGTGTTCTGATATATTCAATGTTGTCTTTCTTAACGTAAAGTCCTCTACATAAATGATTCATTCATAAAGTTCCTTTACATAAATGATTCTTTCATTCCCAGCCTGTCCTCTGTCATAGAGTAAATAAATGTTTCATATATTTATGGTCAGGAAATTGAAACTCAGTTGGATGTTCCATGTTAAAACAGCAAACTAGGTTTCAAAAAAAGGAATAAAATCCAAAGCCTCCTAAGAATCTATTGGAACATATAGGAGCCTGCAGAGGTGGATAATACATAGGAGGAGTACACAGTTACTCCTACGAAAATCTGTCCTAACCAAACCAGTTTATTCATTGTTCTCCAGCTATACTATGCTGTCCATTCCTACCTTGAACCATCATTCACTCTGCTCCTCCTGTGTAGAATGCTCTCCCACTGCCATGTTGATCTAAATCTAACCCTACCTTTGAAGTCTAGCTCATGTTCCACTTCCAACTTTCCACAACACTACTCCTCTGTAAGTTACGGGAGTCAAAATCAAGAGATTTCATAGGCCATCTCATCCAACCCACTAATTTTCTAAGTGAGAAACTTGTGTTTCAGGGAGATGGAATGATTTGCCCAAGGCCACTAGGTACTTCATGGTAGAGGCAAGATTTGAAATTGGCCTTAGAATATTTGACTCTAGAATCAGTGCTTTTCCCCCTGTGAGAAATATAAATTGACACAATACAATGATTGTGTGGGCCACCAATATACTCCTCGTCCTACACTCAAATCTACCTCCTGTCTGGCATTCTATTTGCTCTTCCTTTTCCTCTTCCTATTTTCTGTGGCATTTATTGCTTATACCCTTCATTTGGATCATTATTATGCTTCCTGTGTTGTTATTTTCTATGTTATGTACATGTTCTTTCTCTCTCTTCAACTAGGCTGTAAGCCTCACAAGGTCAGGGACCAGGGCTTAAATCTCTTTGCATCCCTAGCACAGAGCATAGTTCCCTTTACCCAACAGACCTCAATGATGCTTATTGTGGTTGATGGTGGTGATAACAGTGATGATGATAATGATATGATTTAAGGATTTCAAGATTTATCAGAAATCCCAAAATTAGATTCTTTCTTTAGGAATTTTCTTATGGTAAAAACATTATAGCTTGGCTAATGAGATCTTACTTGAAAAGGTTATTACAGTAGCCAGATAATTCAGCAAAGTTTATCTGATTAGCACTCATTGCACTTTAGGAGAGAATCAAATTCTGAGGGAAAGCATAACTGGATCAATTCGAAGCTGTAAAATATCCTCAAATTTCATCCATTTCAACCACCTCATTTTTTAAAGAAAAGGAAACTAAAACTCAGAGAGGTTGACTTATCCAAGTTCAATCTTGGATTCTTAGTGAAAGAACAATCTTCAGATCATAGGGTTCAGAGCCAGAAAGAACATCAGAGACAATCTAGTCTAAACCTCTCATTTTACAGATGAATATACAACAAAGCTCAGGAAGTTAAATGAATTGCCCAAGGTTATGAGCTAAATACCTAGGATCTAAACCCAAGTCCTCTGACTCCAAATCTAGGACTTATACCACTGTGCATCAGGTGCTATTTGCAAAACAGACATCAATGCCATATTGATATGGATAGATAGGGAACATGAGGCACTGACTAGACATCAATAAAGCATCACAGCAGGGGACCTGGGATGAGCACAGTAGAGACAAAAAAAGTTTCAGAAAATGTTAAAGAGAGAAGTAGAGAGAAAAATAAAGTGAGAGATAGAGACAGAGTACTTCCTATGTTTGTAGGGGATTCATACTGCATGTTGAGACAAAGAGTGCCCCCAAACACCATGGAATCATAGATTTATAGGAATAAGGGACCTAAGAGGCCTCCTCCTTTGACAGGTGAGTAAACTGAGGTGGAGAGAAGTTACAAGATTTGCCCAGGGTCACACATGTAGTAAGAGGTAGGGTTTGAACTCATTCTTCCTGACTCTAAGCCCAGTTCTCCATCCATTGCAACACCTAGCTGCCTCAAACCCACAAAAAAGTGTCCTTGCTCATAACTGCTGCCATCTTCTTCCATACCATTTATCCTTGTCACCACTGGTCATCAGTTATTGCCAAAACTGGAGTGAGGGAGAGGAGTGTGTGTGTGTGTGTGTGTGTGTGTGTGTCTGTGTGTGTATGTGTGTGTGTGCCTGTCTGTCTGTCCATCTGTGTCTGTGTCCCTATTCCCAAAAAGAGAGAAGAAACAGGATAGGCTCATAGGCTACATCCCCAATACCTCTACCTTACCTATCATCCTGTGTTTACCAACTGGTCCCTGAGCTCAGCAATCACAAATACCCATCAAAGAATCGCTGCCATTACCACCTCAGGATAAATAAGTAATATGCTCCTCAAATAATCTGTTGAAAGCTTCCTCTGGAAACTGCTTCCTTTCACTCAGACAACCCAAACTGTTTCTCTTTTTGTGCTGGTTTCCCACAGCAGCATTTCTCCTTTACTTGAATTCAGGTGATTCTTGCATTATGCAGATCACTTTGACCTCAAAAACAAAGGGGCATTATAATAATGTGTTTGGGGATTCTCCTTGTTGCAGTCCTCATGCCTCTCATTACTGCACTACTACAGCCCAGCACATCACAGACCTTCAACTCAAGGTAATTGGGAATCGAACAGAGCCAAGCTGAATACTGAGTATGACTAGTCCTGTTGCTTTATTCAACAAAGGCAGGAAAGATGGCTTTCTTGAGGGAAAAAAAAGTGATTCTTCCATCTGTACTCCACATTAAAATAAATTTGTCTTTATCCTTCCTTGTTGAGGCATGTTGAGCCTAGAGGGCTTCTAGATAGTGCTTCCTTTCCTAGATCAAGGTTTACTGCGAGAGGGATTGGCAGCCTTTGCAAGGTATAGCACTCATAATTATTGCCATTGACAGAGGGCCCTGGCCTCACCACCAAAGCCTCCTTCCTGATTCTTATAGCCACTATTGGCCAACTGCCATGGAAGTCTACATCTAGGCCATCTGTTTTCTCCATGACAGAGTCACTGTTCAGGCTACCAGAATTAGAAATTAGGTACACTACTTCCCTTCACATACTAGAAACTACAGTCAAACTAAATCACTCAGCATTTCCAGAACCTACCCTTCTCATCCCATTAAAATGTCATATGACTTACATCCTAATGTAAGCTCCTTGAGGGCAGGAACTGTTTCAACTTCATCTTAAACCCCAGTGTTTAGCAACAAAGCCTGGCAATAACAGACACTTAACAAATGCTATTAAGGAGAGAAGAAAGGATGTTCCAGCAAATAGGAGGCAAGTAGGTGGTCTAGTGTATAGAACTCTGGACCTGGAGTCAGGAAGGCCTCAGTTCAAAACTGGCTTCAGACACTACTTGTATGAGCCTGAGAAAGACAAATAATCTCTATCTGCCTTAGTTTCTTCATCTTTAAAATGGGGTAATAATAGCACCTAACTCCTAGGGTTGATGTAAAGATCAAATGAGATAATGTTTGGTTGGTTGACTAATTCCCATGTCAGAACTTTTGCTCACCCATCCTAGAATGCCCTCCCACCTCACCACCACTCTAAGAAAAAATACATAAAAAGAAATAGCATTCATAAACACAATTATGTGATAAGTGTATTAGATTTCCAAATCCAAGAGTATTGTGAGGTGAAAAGGAAAATGATTACAGCAGGGTAGGTCAGGAAAGATTTTGTGAAGGAAAATACAACTTTTCTAGTGACCACACAAAGTGGGCACTTCTACCTCTATTTAGCTTGTCCTCATTTCCCTGAATGCAACAATGTGCCATCCCTGTGCCTTTGTCCTGGTGGTACCTAATTAATGATGAGGATGAGGATGATTATGATGATGATGATGATGATGATGATGATGATAGCTGTGTTTTGAGGTTTGCAAGGCACTTTGCAAGTATCTTATTTGATCTTTGCATCAACCTTGGGAGGTAGGATTAACCTCTGCCTGCCTTAGTTTCCTCATCTTTAAAATGGGATAATAACACCACTTTCTTTTAAAGATGTGGAAACTGAGGCAGGCAGAGGTTAATTATCTCTCCTAGGCTCATATAGTTAGTGTCTAAAGTCAGTTTTGAACTGAGATCTTCCTGGCTCAGAGCTCTGCTCACTGTCCTATTTCCTTGCCTCCTATTTACTGCAACATCCTCTCTTCTCCCCTTTTCCTTTTGAACTTCTACTCACCCTCTGAAGCAGGGGTCCTTAACTTGGGTCCATGTACTTAGGTAGAAAAAATTGCATCTTTATTTCAATTTAATTACTTTCCTTGGTAATTCAATTTATTTTATTTTATGCTTTTAAAAACATTATTCTAAAAGGGTATCTATTAGGTTCAGCAGACTGTCAAAGAGGTCTATGACACAGAAACCCTTAAGCACTTTTGCTCTAATGCTACCCTCAAATGCCATCTATTCCAGGAATCTTTCATTTATTCCCCTAGAATTGGTTCCATGGATTCCCCTGAAGAGGCTTCTAGAATAGGAAATCCTGAGAAACCAGCATCAGGGCACTGTCAATGGTTTGAATGTAGAAACTGAGAGGAAGCCAAAAATGGCCAAGAGGTACAAAAGAAGAATGGAGAAGTTTTGAAGACAGAATTCATGTTCCTGCTGAGCATTGGTCCTTTTACCCACAAGTTAGGTGGAGATTTCTGTTTCTTAACTATAAATATAGCTCTATCTTCACCTCTCTGTATTTGAGACTTCCTTTCTGTTCTCTAAGATTTAAATTCTAGGAAGTTCTAAACCCATCGTCCTTGTATAACTACCTTCCTCAAAGGTTTTGTTCACTGTGATCAACTACAAGTTCTCCTTTGCACCCTTTCTGTACAATATGCCATGACCCTATCATCTCTTTCCATCACTCATCCTCTTGTTTGTGTCCAACCTTTCATACTAAATCAATATCCATCTTCTTTCCTTCATTTAATATCTCAGTATGTAATATAGTAATGTCCTTCATAGCTTTTTTTTTTTTAATTGTAACTCCTCCTGCTCCAATTCCCTTGGATTCCAGATGAGTCAAAAAACTATTCCCCTCTCTGGGTATGGATACAGGAAGGTTCATTGTTCCAGTTGGAATCTTTTTTCCATTTATCTACATGGTAACCCTTGCTATGATAAGAGGAATGAAAAGGGTTTCTCCTTTCTCTGTCTCTCTTTTTTTTGGATGACACTTTCCTCAGACAGTCACTATGAGGTAGTTAGGATGAGATTAGAAGCAACTGTCAGTATTTGTTGAGTGGTCTTATGTAGGAGACACACAAATAGAAGACAATATATCAAGGCAGCATAGTATAGGGTTACTATAAATTATATAGTATTAATAATTAGAAGACCTGGGTTCTGAAAATAATTCTTCCACTGACAAGGTAAAATTCAAAAGGTCACTTCACATCTGTGTCTCAGTTTTATCATCTATAAAATGGAAGCTGAATCAAAGGCTATCTAATGTCCCTTCTACTATTAATATTTGATGATTTTCTATAGTCTCATTCCAACTAATGCCATAGTAACTACTGAACTTCTATCAATGATTTGGGATTTTGTTTCATCAAACTTGGGTTGAATAAAGTAGATCACCACCTGTGGTTTACTTGATACTTCTGTCTACAGAGATTCTTACTGTATTGTATTTGAACTGTTAGAGGTGTTAGCAACAATTTCAAATTCACTACAGAAAGGCCAAGAAGTATCTAAAACAAAAGTGCCTGGATATGGAGATAAGGACATCATTATTATCCTTGGATTGAATATTTTTCTGCAAATTGCTGGGGAAGGAACCTAGATTACAAGGGGTTAAATAGTGAGTGGTAAGGAAGTGGAACAGTGAGCATAAAATACTCATTCTAGTTAATTAACAGTGAAGAAGAACAAGAACAAGAACAAAAAGAACAAGAACAAGAAGAAGAACAAGAAGAATAATGAGAGACAGAGAGAGTCAGAGACAGGGAGAGTATTTGAGGGTCAGTGGAAGGTTTCTGTTTCTACCATAGGTGAGACCTCTGCACATGTGTAGGTTGAGAGAAGGAATCTAGCAAAAAGGAACAGGTTAGAGATACATTCATTTATGGATTAAAGTCATGGAGGAAATAATAGAAAATGAGATCATGAATACAGAAGGAAGGCTAGCTTTTGGAGGGATGGCCAAATCATATGGGATCAAAAGAAAAGAGTATAGTATGAGGACATTAAAAGGTTTATTGGATTGGAGGAGTGGAACAGAAGAGCTCTTATCAGATGGTCTCTTTCTTCTCAAGAGAACAGGAAGTGACATCTAATAATAGTGAAGGGGAAGAGGGTGAAGTGAATTTAAGAGAATATAAGGTTCAAAAGAGTCACTTTAGAGAATAAGATCAAGACCTTCAGGGGTAAAGTAAATGGTTGCTTTGCTGAAGCTAGTTCTATACCAGGTCAAACCTGAACTGTTCATTTCATCCAAATCATGTGTATTCTATAATATTAAACCATTGTTTAAAATATATCAAGTAAAGAGGAACCTATTACTTCCTGAGACAATCCTTTCTAAATTTGGAGAGCTCTAATTGTTAGCAAGTTTTTCATCTATTAAAGCCCAAATTGGCCTTTCTACAGCTCTACTCATCGTTCCCTACAGGGTCAAGCAGAACAACTCTAATAACTCATCCACACGACAGTCCTTCAAAAACTGGAACAGAGCTGTCTCATTTCCCAAAATCTTTCTCTATTGTAGTGGAGTTCCTCCCATTTCTTCAGTTGATTTTAATAGTACATGGCTTTCAGGCTTTTCTTTATTGTGATCATTCTTCTCTGAATATACTTCAACTCCTAAGTATCTGAACTAAAGTATTGTACACAGAATTGAACACAATATTCAAATATGACCTGAATCAAGGCAATGCATAGCAGGATCATCATCTTCATAATTCCTAATACTATGTTTATATTAATTCAATTTCATTTAATATATATATATATATATATATATTTGCCTTTTTCCATAAACAGTTGGCTCTTATTGAGCTGAAGATTCCAGGTATTTTTCTCATAAACTTTTTTATAGTCATATCTCTTTCATCTCTTAGATGAGTGGTTGATTTGTTAAAACCAAAATTTAGGAATTTTTACAATTTAGGATCAGAGGATCCTAGCTTAAGGACTAGAAGAGACATGAGAGGCATTGGGGTTCAACCTCTACATTTTACAGATGAGGTAATGGCAGTACATTAAATTACTCAAGATATCACTTGTACTTAGTAGAAGAGCCACTTAGTCAGTGGAAATAGTCTATATATAGTCAGTGGAATGATCCAAAGTCAGGCCCTCTGACTATAAATTCAATGATCTTTCCACAAAATCACCCAGCTTTTTGACTGCATTAAATTTCATCTTATTCAATTTTACCCATAATTGTGTTGAGATTTTTTGAAACTGAACTGTGTCATGGGAAATTATATCTAACCCCAGTAGCTTCATTTTACCACAAATTTAATAAGCATATCATTAATGTCTTCATCCAGGTCATGAATGAAATTGTTTAACAGAAGAGGTTGAAGGACAAAACCATAGGAAGTTCCTTTCGGCATTTTGACATCAGTTTGCTAACTGCCACCATTCTTAGGACTTTATTGCTCAACCAGCTCCAGTTCCAACTAATGGAAGGATCCTTACCTCTGTGTCACGCACCCCTTTGGCAGTCTCCTGAAGTCTATGTGCCCTTTGCAGAAAATATTATTAAATGCATAAAATAAAATATGAATGATTACAAAGGAAATGAATTATATTGAAATAAAGATATGAGATTACTTTTTCCTATCCAAATTCACGGACTCCATGAGTGGAAACCAATAATTAAAGTAGATTTGGGAGGAATAAGTGAGTATGAGAAGAGGAAAAACAAGAAATTGGGCTCAGAGCAAAATTTTCAGAGTCAAGATAACTGATATTTATATATCATTTTAAGTTAACTTCCATACTACTGTCAAGGGCAGTACCATGCTCCCAGTCTCTCAGGCTTGCAAACTAGGTGTCCTCCTGGACTCCCTACTATCTCTCACCCTCCATCCCTCTATCCAACGTGCTACCAAGGTCTATTGATTTCATTTTTGCTTATCTCTCAAACATGCCTCCTTTTCTCCTCTGATACTGCTACCACTCTGGTGAAGGCTTCATCACCTCCTGCAGAATTATTTCAATAACCCACTGATGCGCCTGCTTGCCTCAAATCTCTCCCTATTTCAATACATCCTCTATTCAGACACCAATTTTTTTTTCCTAAAGCATAGGTTCCACTCATTTCACCCCTCTATTGAATAAACTCCAGTGACTCCTTATTTCCTCTAAGATCAAATACAAAATCTTCTGGTTGGTTTTCAAAACATTTCATAACATAGCAACCCCCTACCCCAACCCTACACACAAACATACCTTTCCAGTCTTCTTACACCTTACTCCCTATTACTCTTTGATTCAGGGATGCTGGCCTTTTTATTGTTTTTTTTCCCCTCAAATAACACTCCATTTTTCAGTTCTAGACATTTGCTTTGCCCATCCCCCATGATTGGAATTCCCTCCTTCTTCATTTCCACCTACTAACTTCCTTCAAGTCTCAACTAAAATACCATCTTTTACAGTATTTCAAAACCCCCTGAATTATAGTGCTTTCCCTCTCTTAATTATGTCCTATTCTCCCCATATATAGCTTGTTTTACATATCTGTTTGTTGTCTTCCCAATTTTGTTGTGAGCTTCTTGAGAACATGGACTATTGTTTGTCCTTTTTTGTATCCCCAACACTTAGCACATTGCCTAACACAAAGTATGCACTTAATAAATGTTTATTGACTGACTAGCTGACAAATACAGAGGCAGTGAGGTAGTACAGTGGACAGAGTGATAGACCTAGCTATGTGACCCTGGAGAGTCAATCAATCTTTATCTTTCTGTTTCCTCAATTGTAAAGTGAGGATAATGATAGCATTTACCCTACAGAGTTGTTTGTGAGGATGAAATGAGATAATATTTGTAAAATACTTATCACAGACCTGACATGACACTTAATAAATTTGTATTCTCCTCCCTTACCAACATATATATTATTTCATTTCACTATCACAACAACCCTGTAAGGTAAGTATTATTATTATCTCTTTTTTTCAGAAGAGGAAATTGAGGCTGAGAGGGGTCAAATGACTTACTCAGGGTCACACAACTAGTAAGTAACTGGGGCTGGAAATAAATCAATGTCTTCCTGACTTGAAGTTGGGTGCACTATACATCACATCATGCTGTCTCCCAAGGTCTTGGAAGTAGTGTGATTTCAAGTAATGATGAATTTTGATGAACAACAGCCTTGATGGGTGGGGAAGTAGAATGATGACAGAAGTGATGGATTATTCATAGGATAGTTGACTTATAGCTAGAAGGAACTTCAGAGATCACCTAGTACAACTCTCATTTTTTTAAAGTGAGAAACCTGAGTCACAGAAAGGCAGAGATATGTCCAAGTCACACAGGATGTGTGTTAGAATGTCAAGTCAACAAGCTTTGTCATCATGTATCCAGTCTGCCTATCTATAACTTCTGACCCTGGAAATTTCCAGAGAGCACTGTCACCTAGGTTACAAACCACCTACCTGCAGTCTCTTAGATACAGATATTTCCCAGGAAACACTGTATCAGCCCTAAATCCAGTCACCTACCTATGGCCTCTGCCTTTCTCATCTTAGGATTCAGCCTGCTTGTCCTTATCCCAAGGTATTCTGCAGTATGCTAGAGGTAATTCCCAGATTAGATTCACCTCAAATTACCAGCTCCTTCCTCTTGATGGATATCCCCAGGCTGTACTGTCACCTGTTCATGACTACTTACAATCAGTTCTCCTGGATCTCAGAGGATTAAAAATCACCACCTGCCACAAGGTTGAACATCAAGAGAATTCTAAACAGTCCAATCACCTGTCTCCCTCAATGGAATATTTTTTTAACAACTGATTATCATCTTGAACTCATTTCTCAGTGGTTAGCATAACCTATAATACTTTCCTCATCTCAGTGATTCTGAGCCCTCACATTTGCTGTCATTGTACAAACCCAGTTCCCCACCCCTCCACTGCCTGCTTTCTTACTCTCACCCCCCTCAATCCTATTCTCTCAATGTTCCATTCCAGATCCATGCATTCCATCCACTCTGCTCTCTGCAATGTGTGTTCCATGTTTTTATTCAGCACCTTTTCTTTTCTCACTTCCTTTATCTGCTGACACTCATTGAGTCATGATTCCTACTAATGAGATAATATCCCTGACCATCCTTTCTAGTACTATTTGCACTTTTACTCGTACCCCTGATGCACTCATCATGATGGAAGAATCTGAAAATTCTTATTGTCACTTCTAGACTCTCCCTCATAAACTCTTAGTAATCTTTCCTCTGTTGAAATTCATTCAATCTAAACCGAGGACCCTATCAAGGTTCTGGTAGCTATTATATATGGACCTCTGGGGTGCACTCTTTCTTTCCTTAATGAATTCAATAACTGGCTCACAAGCTTCCTCTTCAACTCCTATCTCATACTAAGGGCCTTCAACATACATAGTGATGTATGTTGAACATCCAAACATCCAAAGTTCCTCAACTTACTTATTTCTCATGAAGTATAGCTCCAACCACCTCAGCTACACACATAGATGGTCATACCCTTGATTTTGCCAGCACCTGCAATTGCCTCCCTGTGGAGAATTCTGAGATTCCTTTATCTGATAATAATTCATTGTCATTCCACCCCTCCCTCTGCCTTACATCTTCTAATCCTGTTCTTTTTCCTTTAAGTCATCAACTTCTTCCAGCCCTTTGTTTGTTTCCTAAGCATTTCATCTTTACCAAATATACTATCTCAACTTGATGGTGAAACAATTCAACTCTGCACTATCTTCTACACTTAAGTCCATTGTCCTCTTTATCCTATCATTGATCATTATTTGACAACTTGGATTATTCCTACCATCCATTTCCTTTGCCCTTATTCATGTGTTGATGAAAAGAGCTGGAGAAAAGTCATAAAATCATGCTGACTGGTTCCACTATAGGTTTATGTTGAATAATGTTAACTGAACTCTAATTGCATTTAAACAAATATTTTATGTCTCTAATCCATTTATTATCCCATTCATCACAGGAGTTTTTACAGACCTTTCCTCCTTCTTCAAACCTTGTATATCTCCCCTCCCCCTACCTTCCCAACTGAGAACCTTACCTCAAAATTCATTGAAAAATATTGAGGCCATTCCCAGAATGCTCCTTCTTCTCCCTTCCTGCTCATCTTACTTCAGTCAAATAACATGTCCCACTATCTCCTCTTTCACATCTTTCTCACATGAAAAAATTTTTCTCTCTAAAAGCACCTTAGATCCCACTGCAGTCTGTGTTCTCCAGTGGATTGCCTCCATCATTCTCACTCTCTCCTAGTCTTCAGTTTGTCCCTCATTACTGACTGCTTCCCTGTTGCCTAGAAATATGATCATATCTCCCTTATTCTTATTTTTTAATGCTTCTTTGATCTCATTATCCCATCCTTAATTCCTCCTCAACTATTGTCTGATTGTGTGCCTTTGTTTCATGGATAAACTTCTTGAGAAAGTCATTTACAATTGGTGCATCCATTTCCTCCCCTTCCTATTCTCTTCTAAATTCTCATTAGCATGGTTTCCAACCTTCAACTAAAATGACTCTCTCTAAAATATCAGTGATGTCTTAATTGTGAATGACTTTTTTTCAGTCTTCATTCTCCTTGACCCTTGCTTTCTTTAACACTGCTGATCACCTTCCTCTCTTGGATACTGGTTCCTCCCTAAGTTTTAGTGCCACTGACCTTTCCTGTTTCTCCTCCAATCTGTCTGGCTCTTCTTCCCAGCCTCCCTTGGTCATTCTTCATACAGATCAAATCTGCTAACTGGTTCTCCTTCAAGTATGGAATTCTCGCCTACCTTCTTCTTCTTCTTCCTCTTAAATTCTTTGACTTCCTCAAGTCTCAAGACAAATCCGACCCTCTGTAAGAGGGCTTCCTGGTCTCATCCAATTCTAGTGCCTTCCCACTGAGATTACCTTCAAACTACCATAGATATATGTTATATGTGCATAGTTGCTTGCACATTGTCTCCCCAATGAGATTGTGAACTCCTAGAGGGTGGTGACCGATTTTTCCTTTCACCTCTGTTTCCAGTTCTTAGCCCAGTGCCATATATATTAAAGGGAAGGAATAGAAGATCTGGTCTCCCAGAGATTTTTCTCCAACCAAGACTTCGGCACATAGTAAGCACTTAATAAGTGCTAGTTAGTTTGACTAGAGTTATCAAAGATGTGATTTGAACACAGGCTCTTTATCTCTAAACTCAGTACTCACAATAAAGAACTCCAGGAACTCAGAGAAGAATATTTTAAGAAGGATCCTTCAAAGTGGACATTGAAAGTTCTAGGATGCCTTGCTCAATCAATGCTTAATGATCTGAAGAGATGGAAAGAAAGCAAGTCAGTCTCTCAAGTCACTTATTGATTACCTACTATCAATTACCTACTATGCATCCAGCACTGATTGTTATGCAGGTATAAGATAGATAAAATGTATAGTCAATATTCTCAAGAAACTCACTATCTAGACAAGGGGGCAAACTATACCCACATAAAACAATTAGAAAGTAATAAACTCTTAGACTGCTTGATATTGATATTTCAGTGTGTGACAAAGATAACCAATAGATGCCATACATCATAAGCACTCAGAGATGGTAAGGGTTGAGCTCTTTGTGACAAACTAAAAATATTCACTAAATTCATTTCCTTGTAGAAAAAAAGGAAGGAAGAGCTCCTCCTGAAATGGAGTGCTTCTGTTTTTATAATTAGACTATTGCAATTCTTTGATCATCTATCTGAGGGCTCCTTCAAGGGGGCATCTTTTTAGTTCTAATACATCTAGTGGCTTCCAAAGAGGACATGAAAATTGTTCATGAAATGAAATCTATCCCAATTCAAAAAAAAAACACAAATATAAATTTATTGTGGATGCCTTCCCACCTTATGATTCCTTCTCCCCCCCCCCAAAAAAACCAACAAGTTCCTATTTATTTGGTGCCTTCAGGTTTGCAAAGTACTTTCACCCACAATACTCTTATGAAGTGGGCATTGTAGAAAATAATGTCTCCATTTCACAGATAAGGAGAGGGTAAGCACTTGCCTAAAGTCACAGAATTAACCAACATGAGAGCTAGGATTTTACCCTAGGGACTTCCTGACTCCATATATAGCACTATTTGGTTTTTTTTTTTTTGTTTTGTTCTTTGTTTTTTGTTTTCTGGTTGTTGCTATTCCCTATACAGCACACTGACTCTTTTCCTTCTAAGAGCTTAGGGCCCTCATTCTGTCAACCAGTTGAGCAGATTCCTTAGCCATGTACTTCCTGTAAGTATCCAAACTAAGGCTCACATCAGATCTGTTCACATTAAAAGTAATTTATTCTGTACCTCATTTCCACTGTCTTCCTCTCTGCTTGTTCCCATGATTACAGAATAGTAGGAAAAGAAGTAATTCCTCTTTAAGATGTTAATATTTGATTTAAAAAAATGAGGTATGACACTATGTATTGCTAACTGTGATTCACCATAATTTTGAGATCATTTGAAATCCTTTTAACCTGTGGCTGAAGATGCATTTTCCCCAGTTATCTTTTTTTATTTATATTTATAAGTGGATATAGTGGATAGAGTAAGGAATTTAATACTAATTCCATTTTTGGCAGCATTATGTTCTATCATATTCCCTCTCTACTCTTTATTCTTGTTGTTCAGTCATTTTTTAGTTATGTTTGACTCTGTGATCCCATTTAGGGTTTTCTTGGCAAAGATACTGGAATGGTTCACCATTTCTTTCTTCAACTCATTTTACAGAAGAGGAAATTGAGGCAAATAAGGTTAAGAGGCGTGTACAGGGTCACGTAGCTAGTAAGTCTCTGAGGCCAGATTTGAACTCATAGAAGATGAATCTTCCTGACTCCAGGCCCAGTGCTAGCTGTCCATTCTCTACTCTTTGCTATTTGCTGTTTACTAATCAAGAAAGTACCATAGTTTGACTTTCAATGACACTTGATTTGGTCCAAACTTTCTAATTTTAAAGATAATGAAATTTAATCTTAGAAGTTTAAGCAATTTGCTTAAAGTCACATAGATAAGTGGCAGAACTCAAATTTTTATCTGAATCATCTGATTATGCACCTAACAAACTTTCCACTCCATTATTCTACTACCTTCACCCCAAACCTCTTCCAAGTCCAATGAAAAGTAGTAAGCAAGTAAAAAAAAATATTATGCTGATCATCTAATTTGGGTAAACACCTTGTTCTAAAATATGAAGACATAGAAGTATTAGATTCCATGAATCTAGTTACTGATAACTTCATGATATAGTTGAAGAACAAGATACATATTATTTAAATGGATTGAGAAGATTCAAGAACAGGATGTAAGTTTATGGTAGACTGTGTGGCACAGAGTACACATATATCTAATATTAGATATTAAAAAGTTATTAGGGATTAGAATACAAGCTTTGGTATAAAAATATCTATCACTATCTTATCACATTGGTATCTCTAGTCTTTAGAATAGTGCTTAACATAATAAGCATTTAATACATTTTCTTTATTTAATTCAGATCATCTTTGGAAGATTTATGTGGTTTAATTCACATGCAATCAATTGATCAATCAACCAAAGGACATGAATTAAGTGCTTACTCTCTGCCAGGAACTCTGCTAGGTACTGAAAGGTTGCTATTGCCCAAAAGGATGCCTGCAGCATTTGAGTGACTTAGTAGGATACACAACACATGGCACATGTGTTTTAGTAGATCAGTAATCTACTTAAGAGTAAGCAGATTCAATAACAATGGAAATAAAACCCAAAATCAATGCAATGTAGTTTTATATCTTTGGTCGATACATTCAGCAGATTAACATAAAAAAAAAGCTGGTAAAGGTGACAGGTTTGAGCAATGACATATTGGATTTAGAGTCATAATTCCAAGGCAGAGTATTCCAAAGATAATCAATGTTATGTAATTCCAAGATAAATTAAGCAACAGTCTTTTTGAATCAAAGATCCTCAGATTTCCCTTTCTCTGTTGAGAGATAGTAGATAGCACCTTGAAAGCCTAGAATTTCTTGGTCAAAGGCATTCCTCTGAAGCTAGTTCATTCATTGTGTGAAGAGTGCAAGTATAACTGGTAGATTATGATAGCAAAGGTGATACTGGAGACACAAGAATTTTTACAAAGGAGCAATGACTTCCAAATCATGGAATTTCTGATGGTGGTGAAACTCTTTGAACCCTAAGGTGGTTGGAACCACTTTAAATAATGCGAATGGCTCTGTTACCATCCTCCCTGCACAAGATTTTATTAATATTCATCAACAGAGCTTAATTGGCACACAGGTGGAGGAGAAACAACAGCAGTAAGCTAATAATAGAACATCCTGGCTCACATACCGTCATGGTTGGCCTTCTCAGTAGGCAGGCATAAAACTGCATGTGATGACTTGGTCTGGCCCTTTCTGAGTAGCTATGATACCTAAAATCAACATGAAATAAATCTCAGTTTTGGCAGAAGACCTTTGAAAATGACTATTTACATATAATTAATAGAAAGCATACTGGACGTGGAATAAGAATATCTGAGGACAAGTCCCAGTTCTGATATAGTCTATTTGGATGTTTCTATAGCCAAGTCCTTCACACCTGTCATGGGTTCAATTTTCTTATCTTGAAAATTAGAATACTAATAGTTGTGTTGCCTACCATGCATAGCTGTTGTGGGGGAATATGTTTTGCAAATTATAAAGCACTATATTTGCAGTGAGCTATTACTATGACTATAGCCAAAGCCTACTAACCCTGAAGGAGTAGAAAGAATCACAGAATCTCCTTCTATCAAGCCTGTCTTCCTTTTTTTTTTTTTTTTTTTGCCTAGGCAATGGGGTTAAGTGACTTGCCCAGGGTCACACAATTAGTAAGTGTTATGTGTCTGAGGCTGGATTTGAGTTCATATCCTCCTGAATCCAGGCCAGTGCTCTATCCACTGCACCACCTAGCTGCCCCAAGTCTATCTTCCTTTTTATAAGTTTCACTCTTTGCTCCTCATTCTACCCTCTGAGGTGAGAAAAAAAATCAGTTTCCATATGGCAGACCTTCAAAATATGTGACAATGTGTCCCATGAAAATCTTTAGTCAATCACTCAACAAACCTCCATCAAGTTTCTACTACGTGCCAGGCTATAGAGCTACAAAGACAAAATCAAAATGCTCTGTGCTCTCAAGAAACTTACATTCTATCAGGAAAAAGAAATATATACATATAAGTAAATCTAAAAGATATAGTTCTAAATACACAACAAATTTGAGTGAGACACTGGAAGCAGGGGAGATTGGGAAAAGCCTCATGTATGGAGTATTACTTAGACTTAATTTTGAAGGAAGTTTGAGATTCTATGAGGCAGACTTAAGGAGTAAATGCATTCCAGGACTGGCGAACATCATGTACAAAAGCAAAGAAACAAGAAATGGATTACTTTTTGAGAAGAATAATAAGCAAGTTAGTCAGCTGGCCTGAAAAGTGCATAAAGGGACATAATGTGTGAATAAACTGCAAAGATAGGTGGGAGCCAGATTATTAAGAGCCTGAAATACCAAATGAGAGAATTTACATTTTAGCCTAGAGGCAATCAGAAGCCAATGAAACTGTTTGAGTGGAAAAGAGGCATGATCAGATCTGTGCTTCAGGAAAATTACCTTGGTAGCTAGTTGGATGGTGGATTAAAGAGTGGAGAGCATGATGGCAGGGAATATTTAAGAGGTTATTACAGGTCTAGGTTAGAGGTGAGGAGAGCCTGTACTGCAGTAGCACTTGTGTGAGTGGAGAGGAGATAAGGGCAGAGATATTATGGCGATTAAATTAATAAAACCTGGCAACTCATCAGATGTGTGGGTTCAGGACAATGAAAAGTCAATGATGACTCAGTTTGTGAACCTGTGAAAATAGGAAAGTTAGGAAAATGGGTTGGGTTTTGAGGGTAAGATAACAATTTCTGCCTTGTACATGCTGAGCTTGAGATGCATATGGAACATACAGTTGGAAACAACCAATGTACATTTGGTAATATGCTATGGGGCACAGATGAAAGAAATTAGGGTTGATTACGTAGATCACCAGACCTAGAAGAACTGAATCCAAGGGTACAAAAAGAATAGGCTGACCTTTGAAAGATATTGGAGAATGGAAGACACACCATAGACTTGAAGAAGGAAAGGAGTTGCCCTGATTTTCAAAAAGAAGGAGAAGGAGAAAGAGGAGAAAGAGGAGGTGAAAACTATAGATGAGTTCAACTTTGATTCCTAGCAAAGTTTTGGAGTTTTATATTAAAGGAATGGTCTATGAATAAATGCTTTAAGAAAGAAACAATGTTTACTAAAAGCTAACATGAATCATGTTAAGTATTTTGTGGGTTAGACATTATTTTTTAGCGTACTAACTAGACCGGAAGAACAAGCAAAGGTTTCAAGCTTAGTATGTCAGAATCTGAGGAAAACATTTATCAAAATGTCTTGTGCTACTCTTCTTGGGGGAAAAGGATGGAGAGGTGGGTGTTAGAACATAGTATAATTATGTACATGAAGAATGATTGAATGACTAGAGGGCCACAAATAGCCCAATGCTATTTTGAGGGATACTTTCCAGTAGAGGATCTAAGGGATCTAGCCTTGGCCCAGTGCTTTTCAACATTTCTGTTAATAACTTAGATGAAGGCACAGAAATCATGTTTGTTAAATTTTCAGATAATTTTCAACTGATTGGTTAGTTGATAGGCAATAGTGAAAAATATCCTAACAGGCCAGAACAATGGGTTGAAATGAATAAGAAGGCATTTAATGGGATCATAGAAAAATTCTATAACTGTGTTGTGTTTTTTTAATCAATTTTATAATAAAATATTTTGCTTTGAATAATATTGTTGGGTTTTAGTGGACTGCAAGCTTTTAATGAATCAATGGCATTTCAAAAAAAGTCAGAAAAATTTATCTATGCTACCTCTCCTTTTGAAAAAAAATCAAAATAACATGCTTTATTTTCCAATTTACAACATGTTCCATAGAATGCATAAAGAGAATAGTAGTGTCTGGAGCAAAGGAAGAGATAGTTCTGTACTCTACTTGTTGAAATTCTATTCAGAACAAACTTGGAGTAATATGTTCCATTCTAGGAACTAGATTTTAGAAAGCACGTAGACAAAGTGGAGTGCTTCCAGAAAAGACTGACCAGGATGGGAAAAGGTCATATTAAGATTATCTGAAGGAATTTGGAATATTTAGCCAAAAGAATAAAAAATTTAGGATGGACATGATAATATTCCCCAAGAATTTGAAGGATGACCATTTGAAAGAGTGATTAGATTTGTTTTGCTGGTCCAAGGGGTCAAGAAATAGGAGCCATTGGTGGAAGTTTCAGAAAAATCAAATTTTGGATTGATGTAAGGAAAAAACCCGCTTGTTAAATTAAATTGAAATGAATTAGAGTTGTCCCCAAATAGAACATGTTGATTTAGACAGTAGTAGGTCCTCTTTTACTGGTGTTCTGAAGGTAGAGACTGGATAATAAATTTTATTTTATTTATTAAGTACCTACTGTGTACAAGGCACAGTGCTAGATTGTGCTATCAGAGGTTCCCAAAGTGGGCAATACTGCCCTTGGGGGGCACTGTTATGATTCAAGGGAGGGTAGTAGCCTCAGGTACAACCCCCCTTGGGGGCATTGGACAAGAATAAGAGGGCAGTGGAAGCATAAGGAAAGAAGAGAAGATAAGAAAAGTTTGAAAAAAAAACATTCATATATGTTTCATCTGTTGTGTAAGAGTTAAAGTCATAGAGATTACATTATTTTCCAAATAAACACAAAAAATGCAAGTTACAACTGATCAGTAGTCAAGTCTGCCAACAGGTTTTAACAAGCAAGTGTTGGCAAGCAAGTGTGTTGGGCATTGTCAAGAAGTCCAGCATGCATCAGCAGGAATATGTGTGTATAATGACTTGTTTACAATATGATACTATACAGTTCCATGATACAATATTGCATCATCAAAATTTCAATGCAGGAAAAAACACAAATTAAAAAAAATTAAGATATGTCATATATGTATATATGAATATATATTTTAAATGATGCAAATTTCAAAAAAATGTGAAAGGGTTAAGGAAAGTAGATTTCCAGGGGGCACTGAATAATTTTTTTTGAAAAGGGGGCGGGAGGCCAAGTGTGTTTGGGAACCTCTGTGCTAGATACTGGAAGTACAAAGAAAAAACAAAACAACAGCCGAAAAAAAAATAGTCCTTGCCCACAAGGAGCTTACATTAAACTGTGGTAATACGGTATATACTATAGGAGGTGACATCTGAATTGACTTGAGAGAAGTTAAAAACTCTAAAAAGCAGAAATAAGGATGAAAGAAAAGCATTTATTGTGCTACCTATATGCAAAGCACTGTGTTAAGCTCTAAGGAGACAAACAGAAAAGCAAAACTGTCTCTCCTCTCAAGGAGCTCATATTCAAATAAGTTAAGATAAATTATATAGAAGGTTTCAATTGCAGGTGAGATGGAATGATACAGTAGTCCTTAGGATGCATTGGCAAGTATACGGTAATGTGTCTTTTGAATATCATTTTAAATAAAAATACATCAATTTCTAACATTATCCAAATGAAAGGACTAAACTTTGATGTTGAGAAATTTATTTTTTAGATCTTCAGTAGATTTGACTGCAGAGGAGACAGGGGCTAGAGCACTTGCAGAGGCAATTGGCAAGCCGAATCTCCTTAAGTATTGCCTCCCTGGATGATGCCAACAGTCTCTGGATTGGTATTAAGGTTTGTGGTCTGGAGGGCACTGCTGGCTTACCTGCAATTTGGTAGTTTGTTCAGTGATGGATATTGATGGTGGTGGGAATGATAGACCCTATCTCATCCTCAGGGATTGCTCCTTCAATTATGACTGTGGAACAGAGTTCATTCAAAAAATTGGGGACAGACAGCCTGTGTAAAGGCAAGAGATAAACTGCTGAGTTTTGGTCACATTAAGTATAATCAAGTTTGAGTAAAATTCAGTGTATGAAGGGGAATTGTGAGAAAGAAGCCTCTAAGGTTGAATTGGAAATAGACTATGGACGACTTTAAATGACAAGCTGAAGAGTTTGTATGTTATACTAGAGGTGATAGGAAGCCACTTGAAATTTTTGACCGAAAATGACTTGACCAATGTTTTATTAAAATTATTTCTTTTTTGTGAGGCAATTGGGTTTAAATGACTTGCCCAGAGTCACACAGCTAGTGAGTGTTATATGTCTGAGGCCGGATTTGAACTCAGGTCTTCTTGACTGCTGGGCCAGTTCTCTATCCACTGCACTACCTAGCTGCCCCTATTAAAATTATTTCTACTAGCAATTGGAAGATGACTTGGAGAGAAGTATTGACAGTAAGAAGAACAATGTGCAGGTTATTGAATTACTCCAGGCATAGGGTGGCAAGGGCCTGGATTAGCATGGCTGCCAGGTGAGTGGAGAAAAGGGTACATATGCAAAAGATGGTATGGGAAAGATGTGGTAAGTGATTGAACGTGTGGGATGAAGAAATGAAGATGGCTCTGAGGTTGTGAACTTGGATAACCAGAAGCATGATGAGCCCCTCAATAGAAATTTGGAGGAAGAATGTATTTAAAGAAAGAAAATAATTAGTCCCATTTGGGGTATATTGGGTTTGAGATGCCTAAATGACATCCAACTAGAGACTCCAGCAGCAGAATCCAGCAGGCAAGTATTGAGCTCAGCATTGAGAAAGGACTTGGATGTTATTGGCAATAGCATAAAAGGGATCCATGGCCATATGTACAGTGAATTCAATGACATTTAAAGTTTCTTCCATTCTAGTCATTTCCTAATCTAAAGGTTTGCCTTCCCAACTTTAAGAGTATTGCACCAAGTTGAATGAGAACAATTTTTCCTTTGTAGTTTGTCTGTTTTTTAAAACATCTTCAAGCACTTTCAATAGTATTCTGTTATTATTCATTTTACATAGTAGTGTATTGGGAGAATGAAAATAACTTTTGTCATTTAACACATATTATGAAGATTCATTTTCCTCACCTGTTATTATTGGCAAAAATCAACACAACTTTCCTATTTACCAGCCATCTTGTTCTTAGAGAAAACAATGTGCCAAAAGGCAAAATTAATGGAATATGATGAATAACATAAATTATACATTAAACATTACTTTATAATTACTGAGCCCAGATTATTAAAATAGGATGGAAATCAGTGAAGTCTTAAGTAGGGAACGAACATGCTATGTCTCATATTTTGCTGGTACCATAAAAGTCTAAATATTTTTCTTAAGATCATTGCTTTGAAAAATGTAAATTGTATATTTCATAGTTTTCATGATAAAAGATATTATTTTGTGACTGATTTAGAAGAATAATTTCTATTTTAATCCTAACTGTATTTCATAGAATATGAATTATGAATTTGAAAATGGAATCACACTACCAGCAATAGATAGTATTGTTGGATATACTAATAAGGAACAATCCTCTGTTCCAGGAATAACTTTTAAATCCTAAACTAAAATTATTGGTATAGTAGTAATCACAAATTTGTTTTCTTTTAATACTTTTTAATCCTTTGAAGAATGTTTTTATAAGCATCCTTTTTATTAATAGTTAATCATAACATGGAATATGTTGTATAGTTGCAATATCTGAAAAGTGTTCCATACTCTATAAACACAGATCATGAAAAATTCTGATAGAATTTTGTATTAAGTATACATGTTGGGTTATAGTGGTGATGGGGTGCTATGAAATTGATACTTGCAATTCATATTGCTGGAGTTTACACTTTTCTGTATGTCAAACCAGGTATGTACCATTTGTACTGAGCACACCACAGAATGAGAATTATCCAAAGTCCATTGATTTTAATATGTGTTTTGGTTTGTAAACAAAATTATAATAATTTCTTGCACATTTTTGGAAAATAATTGTATAAGAACTTGTGTATCTGCTTCTAGACACAATCTTTAAATAAAAATTTAATTCACAAAAAAATAAAGTTTCTTCCATTTTTTTCTGTGAAATGTGCTTTTTGTAAATTGTATAACACTACTTCTATTGGGGAAAGCAACCTGAGTTCCAAGCATCCGAATTACAAACAACTTTTAAAAAAAAAAGAAATTAGCTTTCTTATTATTTCTTGTATTTCCTTATCCTACTCTTCTAAAGAAGAGCTATTAAGTGATTTTAACCACTTATCCATTAACTTAATGGGTAACTTAACTAAGGCTAAATGAGCCACCCTCAGGCATAGTGGGAATGTCAGACTTCAGTGGACCAAATCACCAATCCAATGCTACAGCTACTGCCTCTCATCATGAGAAATATAAATCTAGAATACATGTTTAAGACTTTGAAAAGGGAAAAGGAGAACCAAGTCTAATGATTGTTTAATGGAAGCCAATCACATATCACAAAACTGCATAGGCACTGAGACAGATGCGTTAGGCTGGAATGATTATCTAGGTTTCTCTATGGTTTTATTCCAATTTGAAGAGAAAGATCAAAGAGCATGTGATAAGAAGGTCATTCTTCTACAAAACCTTACAGTCTTCTTCTCAAACAGAAATTATGTATCATTCTCCTCACCCCACTTCACTCCACACCCATGTATGTCTACACAGGCATAAGTGCTTCCTCAGCAAGGACATAGAATTTGAAGCCAGAAAACCTCAGTCCTAGTCCTGGGCGTGACTTTGGGTTAAGTCACATAAACTCACTGAATTTCAATTACCTGTACATTTTTTAAACCTTAAAAAGCTCTATAAATGTGAGATAATGATAATGATGATTAACGCTTACTTTAGCAACCTCACAGAGATTTTGAGAAAATGAGGTAATAGAGGTAAATTGTTTTGTAAGGCATGAAATGCTATACAAATACTGTATCATTTTTTTTTAATCAATGCCCAGCTTTCGTAATAGCCCTTAGGAGAAACCAAACCACACAACCAAGTCTTTCATACAGGCTTCCGAGAATTCATGGACTAGCTTAACCCTGGCCTGATTCATGCAGGCAATCTCTTTTTCTTTCTCCTTCTAGAACCCATCTGCTAACTGTACCTACTTGTTAACTGCCATCTTCCCACACCTAATGGCGAGTATAAGAAGTATGGAGAAGGCATCTAGATCTTCTCACCAGACTATGGCCATAGATGTTTTGTCACCAGTGTAGATAAAATAGTATACACTTGCATTCAGGTTATCCACTTTCCTGACTATCTCTTCCTCATTAGTTTTAATCCATAGGAGTTGGTGTTGGACTGCTTGGACTGTTTTCTTTTTGTTCTTTTTTTTTTTTTTGGTTGACTATCTTGAAGATAATATCTGCCTTTTTATTTATTTGTTCACTACTGTAGACATACATGTTGGGGGGGGATGATGCATAACTTCCATTTGAGAAGAAGATTATAAGCTCTGGTAGAGGAAGGACCTTCTTATCACATGCTCTTTGATCCTTCTCTTCAAATTGAGATAAAATTTAGACTGGTATAATACATAGGTGAGAACACATAAAAATCATCAATTAATTAAAAGACATTAAACTCAAAAGTTTTTGATACTAACTAGTCAAGCAATTAACCATTTAGAGGCAGCTAGTGATGAAATGGATAGACCAACGGGCCTAGATACAGCAAGACCTGAGCTCAAACAGGACACGTATTAGCTCTGTGACCCTAGGTGAGTCATCTGGTCTCTGTTGGCCTATTTCCTCAATTGTAAAATGGGGATACTAAGAGTATCTTCCTCACAGGGTTGTTGTGAGGATCAAATGAAATGATATTTGTAAACATGCACATAGTGCCTGGCATACAGTAGGTCCTATATAGATATTTTTTCTCTTCCCTTTCCCCTCATTCATTATTTACTGTATGTCGGGCACTGTGCTAAGCACCAAGGATACAAAGAAAGGCAAAAATAGCCCCTATTCTCAAGGATATCACAATCTATTGAAGGGGAAGAGAAAACATGAAAACAACTATGTACAGAAAGATATATACAGAATTAATTGGCAGTCATCTCACAGGGAAGGCATCAGTATTAAGGAGGAATAGGACTCACAGCGGGTATGGCTGAGGCTGTTAGCTGAGACTTCAAGGAAGCTAGGGAAGCTAGGAAGTGGAGTCAAAGAGGAATGAAGTGAAATGACAAGAAAAGTGGTCTGTTTCACCTGGCTGAGGAGTTCTATGATGCCTTCTATGTCCTGTATAAAGCTGTAGAGTTGGAAAGAATGGGACATTATTACAGAAATAGAAATAAGTGTAGCCTTCTAGTACATTGCCATGGAGAAATGGACTGTGTGTAGGGGAGGCCTTGGTTTCATCCAGGCCTCCTTCTCCCTTCCCTTAGCTCCCAGCCTTTGGCAGGAGTAGGGCTACACAAGACTGAAACAATCAAGAGGATGTTGGACCTCCCTTTCATCTTTGCATCTTTGTCTTCATGCCCAGATGAGCTAACAGCAGCGTCTGCATTAGAAGCCAAATACAGATGGTAGCAGATTCATTATCTTTTAGAGGAACTTCTTAATCCACGGACGAAGAGAAGAGAAGACTTACAGCAGCTAGGATCTGTGAGTTACCACTTTAGCATGTGCATTCTTTAAGTCTGCTTTCCCCTGGGTTCTATATGTTCTTGTGGGGTGTGTTACAATTTTTTTGGGGGGGGAGGCAGAGAAGAGGATATTTGTACTAACTGTTCTTACTATACTACCTTAATAAATACCCATTCCTAAAAGCTTCTTAAGGCTAGTTCACTAAATGATTCTCAACTAATATTCTTGGGGAATGGAGCAAGGACTCCATTGGAGGCTCAAACTAATGATATCAGAGAATCACCCCCAATGTTTTAGGAGTATCATAGAACCCTGAAAAGGAAATGTAGCCAGCCTAGGTCAGGAACCCAACTTTATCAGTGAAAGTAGGAGTTAAGATGAGGATTCTCAGAAGTTACATTGGCCACGATATGGTCTCAGAATTCCTCAGCCCCAGTCTCAGTTTCAGGACCTAGAGTAGTCTTTTATCCATTCCCTAGGTTTTACTTTCGTCTTAGGCCTGAATTTATGCCTGCTAAACACATGGTCAGCCCTATCCTGTATGGACATAAAAAAAAAAAAACTGGAGTAAGCAGATTCCCCCCAAAGTCACTTATATCTTGCATTAAGTAAGGCAGTGTGAGAAGTGAGGGAAGGGGAGGCAAAAAGTAGCAATTTTCCTTGCTTGTGATCTCAGTAATTTCTTCTCCTTTCATTTCTGTGCTAAAGGCATTTGCATAACATCAAGATCTTTGCTCAGAAAGGGTCCATCTACTTCAGCTCCTTATTCCCCACCTGAAGTCCCAATCTCTTGCCACTGATAACAGCCTGTTTCTGCTGAAAGTTAATGGTGATGCAACAAATTGGTGATTAGGACTTCAAGGTGAAGAATTAGTAGCAGGAGCAGATGGGATGAGGAGAGGTAAAAGAACCAGATCTTATGCAAATAATACAAGTTCAACAAGATTGAAGAAAGGTACTGAGAATGTCTGGCTCTCCCCAAAGTGTGACTCTTCTCTGGTTCAGTTGATCATGTCAAGTGTTACTTCCCAACCCAACAACAAACATTTTTTTTTTAATTCCTGTTCTTAAAGTTTTGTCTTAGGAATCACAGTTATGTCAAAAATACTTCAGAACTATTAGCATTTCAACACTTTCAATACCTTTTGTTTTTACATCATATTATTTTTGGAATGTAATCCCCACTCCCTTCACTGTTATCTATCTGTTGTAAAAAATAATAAATAGTATTTACTTTTAGAAATATTTTAGTAAGAGGAAGCAGAACACCAGCCCTAGAGTCAGGAGTACCTGTGGCCTCAGACACTCACCAACTGCGTGACCCTAGGCAAGTCACTTAACCTTGATTACCTTAAAAAAATAATATTTCAGTAAAACCAACAACTCATCAACATTAGCAGACAACATATGCAAAATTCCATACCCATAGTCTCTCGCCTTTTCAACAAAAAGAGGGAGGTACATTTCCTTATCTTGTTCCTGTGGTTAAGACTGGTGATCATAATTAGAGGTTGAACCCCCTCCTGTGATTCCAAAATGAGTGTTCTTTTTTACTTTCTCATGCTGCCTCTGCTTCTTTTGTCATTCTCTATATTTGCAATATTAAAGTGGTAGAGAGGGAGACCTTCCTTGTATGTATGTGTGTGTGCACAATGCACGTATTTTGCTTACTGTACCCTGCATCAATTCATATAACTGTACCTGTATTTCTTACATTCCTCATATCTGCCACTTATAATGCAATATTATCACATTATAATCATGTATCATCATTTGTTTAGTCACTCTTCAGTTGATGGGTACTCATTTTGTTTCTAGTTCTTTCTTACCATAAAAATATTACACTGAATATGTTGTTGTATATGGGACCTTTCTCTCTATCTTTGACCTCTTTAAGGTCTATATTTAGCAGTGAGTTCTTTGAATCAGCAAATATGGATATTTTTGAAGCATAATTCACAGCTTTAACACAATGCTAGATATATTTGCTTCAACAGTTTCCCTTTTTGTCCTAGCTGTGTTGATTTTGATGGAGGTAAAGCTTTTCAATTGCATTTAATCAAAATCAACTTTTATTTTTTGTAATTTCTACTATCCTGTTTGACTAAGCATTCTCACCCTACCCATGGTTGTGAAAAGTACCCCCATTCATTTTCTTCCACTTATATAGATGATGTAGCCTTTTATATTTAAGTCACATGTTCATCTGGAACTTATTGTGGTAGGCGATATTAGGTCGGGTTTTTTTTGGGGGGGAGTATATTTATTTTATTTTATCAAATATTTATTTATTTATTTTTATTTTTCAACATTAACTTTTATAAGACTTAGAGTTCTAAATTCCCCCCTCCTTCCCCAAGACATCATGCAATTTGATATAAGCTATACGTGTACAAACATATTAAACATATTTCCACATTAGTCGTGTTGTAAAAGAAGAATCAGAACCAAAGGGAAAAACTATGAGAAAGAAAAAAAAACAACAACAAAAAAGAGAAAACAGTATACTTTGATCTGTATTCAGGCTCCAGTCCTTTCTCTGGGTGTGGATAGCATTTTCCATCATGAGTCTTTTGGAATTGTCTTAGATCATGCATTGCTTAGAAGAGCTACCATATTTCACACATAATCATTGCAGATTTTATGAAATTTTTTTTTGCAAAAAGTGGGGTGTGACCATTATGTGAAGCTTTTAAAACTATTTGTACTGGTTTTACTTAAAAAATCATTTATTACTAAATTGTCTTTGGTGCAAGATTAAGATGCACAGAATACTCTTAGGAAGATGCAAGTCTTATCATATCATATGACTTACTCAAGGCAGCTTCACCTGCCTGAAGACTCCTTTTGCGCTTTGGCTCATCATTGGGTTGAGTAACAATACCTTTAGTACTTCAGCAATCTAAACAAACCATGCAAGTTGGCTTTCAGAAATATATGCATGTACGCTGAGAATTCTAGGTTCGCAATGCATAAGAGATAAATGCATATCCATATGCCACTAGTGAATACATTGCTGCTCTGTTTACCTTTTAAGTAGCATGATGAACAGAATTATACCATGTGATGATTATGCAACAAAAGGTTATAAGCCAATTTTTGGACTGAAAAAATAGGCTGTAATGATTATGTGGTGCTGATGATTATTTGGTGAAATATGGTAAGTTTATTAAAGTTGGTCATCACACAATGTTGTTATTACTGTGTACAATGGTTTCCTGGTTCTGCTCATTTCACTCAGTATCAGCTCATGTAAGTCCTTCCAGGTTTTTCTGAAACCCACCTGCTCATCATTTCTTATAGAACAATAGCATTCCATTACATTCATATACCACGACTTATTCATCCATTCCTCAATTGATGGGCATCCCCTCAATTTCCAATTCTTTGCCACCACACACACAAAAAAAGCTGCTATAAATATTTTTGTGCATGTGGGTCCTTTTTCTCATTTTTATGATTTCTTTGGGATACAGACCTAGAAGTGATATTGATGGATCAAAGGGTATGCACAGTTGTATAGCTCTTTGTGCATAGTTCCAAATTGTTCTCCAGAATAGTTGGATTGGTTCACAACTCCACCAACAATGCATTAGTTTTCCAATTTTCCCACATCTTCTCCAACATTTATTGTTTTCCTGTTTTGTCATGTTAGCCAATCTTATAGGTGAGATGTGGGACCTCAGAGTTGTTTTGATTTGTATTTCTCTGATCAATAATGGTTTATAGCATTTTTTCATATGACTATAGATAGCTTTAATTTCTTCATCTGAAAACCACCTGTTCATATCTGATGTAAGATGTTTTAAACTTATTTATATACTTTGCTGCATCCTTTCTGGTTTTCCTCAGTTTTTGTTGAAAAGAGAGTAATTCTTCAAGTAGTTTATGTTTTGAATTTTATTTTTATTTTAACAGATTATTGAGTAGGTTATTTCTGATTCTTCCTTACTAGTTAGCTTTTGGCTCCTTACAAGTGAGTGGGGTGGGTGTAGTGCTGCCTCTGAAAGCATAAAGAAGTGGGTGTTCACTTATTTCCCTTAGAAGGAAGCACTCCATTCCAGAAGCTGTCAATCTCGATTAGCTCCCTTAAAGAACTTTTGTTTGTCACACAAAATAAAAATGACACAGTGGAAGGCAGTAATTGCAGATTTGTCTGAATGAGTAGTTTATATTATTTAAAGATCCGTATTGCTATAATCTCTTCATTACTTGTAAAGTGTAAAAACAATAACAACAGAAACATAAAAATTCTAGTTTGTGTGGCAATTAGGTCAATTAATAGTATTCCAGGAGCCTGTAAAATCAATCACCCCCAGAGGTAAAAACAAAACAGAACAAACAAACAAAAAAAAAACAAACAAACAAACCAGGAGCTGAGCTTTGTAAAGGTTTGACAAGCTGGCCACCCATTGGGATGGAATGAATGAAACCAATTCTCCAGGAAGAGAGCCTAGCACAGGATTGTAGACAAGGCACTGACCAAAATGCTTTCCTTTCTGATAGAAGGCCTCATCTAGAACCAACACATTATGCAGATACAGGCATCTAAAGGCAAGGTCATGTTCTTTTAAGAGCAACTATTAAAGCCCCAGTTCTTGATAAGGAGGCAAGAAAGGCAGGTTACCTCCAGGTTTTTTAGTCAGCATCTATACACAAGGAGAATGATAAGCAGGATGAGCAATGTTACTTTCAACCCTAGAAAGTTTAATGATACAAAAATACAGAACAGCTGTCAGAAACATGTTGATTGGGGCAGGCAAACATGGGTGGTGGAAGAATTAAGTAGGTCAGTGGCTCTTTAAGTCACACACTTTGCTCATCACCTACCTGAAGTACAAAGTTGTCTGCACAAGCCAAGCAAAATGTAGGGATTTATACAACCATCCACTCAATGCGGACCAACACCACTCCAACCCCCACACATACATAAGATGAGAGAGAGACAGAAAGACAGAGAGACAGAGAGAAACAGAGACAGAGAGACAGAGAGCAATTATCACTATATGCCAGGCACTGTGCTGTGCCCTAGTGTACAAATATATAAAAATATAAGTATGCTAGATATATTTATCCTTAAGGAACTTATATTTTAATGAGAGAAAATGACAGATTAAAAAATGGAAAGCTAGAAAGGGGAGGGGAAGGTATTCATGCTTAAGTGAGGGGGAAGGAAGAATGAGGCAAGGAGGCAAAGTTTCCAGATAATTCAGGAATATGTGAGAAGCGGCCTGGCTGGGCCTTTGTTAGTGGTTCTAAGGGAAGCAATCATTGAAAACCAGACAACTGAGGCAAAAATGCATTTGAAATTGAATTATCAACTTTATATGTCCATCTTGAAGGGACTTGGCAATACTGATCATGAAGACCGAGAACTTGGTTCAGTTAAATGGACATGGGATTAGCAAATACCGTAAATCAGGCAGACTCACGGCTGAGTCCAGAAAAGTCATCTTAGGCTAGGAAGAGATGGAATACATCACATTCATAGGCAGGTGGGCCAGATCCAGAGCTCAGGAAGTCGTATGTTAGGAATCAATGAGAATAGGGCTTGAGACTAATCAAGGGCTTCAGAATGTTGGTGATTCTCAAATACTACCTTCCCGATCATGTCTAGCGTCAGTCAGAGAGTGTAAGCAAGCCAAAATCCACAAGTAAGAGTGAGCAGGCCTAACTGATTAGAGTGGGAAGTGCCTATACATCTCTTTAGTCTTTCTTTATAGCAGAATCAGAGGGAAGGGAATCCAGAGTAATGGGAAATAAAACTATGCACAGCAAGTTCTTGTATTGGCTTCACCTTCTGGTTTGTCCTTTCTTCTGGACTCAGATTCTAGGGATTATTTACCATAATATAAAGGAAATACTCTCTGCTGCAAAGTGTATAGTACCATTGCGGACACAGAGGAAAGGAAATTTTTGAGGAGTCAGAGAACGAGGAGGCTGCAGGCAATGTCAACCTCTCTTTCTCCCCAGTTCTTCCTGTGTATGCAAACACAACCAAAGACTGTAGAGAGAAGCAGGGGAAGCTGCTTTCCCACGGGCACAGGAAGAGGGGAGCATTATTGGTTATTGTTTAGTTCCAGTGTGAGGGAGGACAGACCAGAAAGAATCAACAACCCTGGGATTAAATTGAGCGAAGAAAAAATTGATAGAATGAATATTAATTTAAATGTCATTGAAATCTCCTGGGCTGTACAATAGCTTCCCAAGGGGAAGGCTCTGCATCAGCTGAAGCCAAGCAAAACTAGACGCCAGAAAGAAAAGCACTGGAGGGAGAAATAAATGGTATTAAGTAGAACTTTTTCATCATCGGGAAGGTACCACCAAAGGAATCAAACAGCAATGCATTTGTACACAAATCTATCTGTTCTGTCCATATAAAAGAATCCATACATCTCAAAGGGAAGGAGTGGCTGTCGAGAGCCATGAGTTAGGAGAAGTGAGAAACAGATGCATAGCCAGTTAATGGTTTGGCTTTGCCGCCTGCATTGTCTGCCTTTCCTGCACCCGGATTCCAGGGACTCTTTAGCATAATATATAACTAATGCTCTCTCCTCTACCATACATGGGCCCATTTTGAATGCCTCGGGAAGGATATTTACAATTGAATAGCAGTTGGTATGCGACCCTGTGGAGCATGGCTACTGTAGTCAGTTCATTATTTATTACTCAGACAGCCGGGCTCATTGTTTGTGCTGGTGATTCTCAGCTGTGCAGGTCAGAAAGACCCAGTACAGAGGTAGTGCCCAGCCCCCCAAATGCTAATGTTGTGATCCTTGAAACCCGATTGACCTTTACACATAACATGGGCTCACCTACCTTGGATCATTTGAAAAAATGCAAAGTAGACCCTCTGATCCAACAAATCTCTCTTACCTGGCCCTGATACTTAGAATACCAACTTCAGCTCTTGAGAGACAGTGTTGCCTAGTGGTTAGTATGCCAGGCTACCACTCAGGAAGACTTGTGTGATAACCTCTCTGAGTCACATTTTCTTATTGTGGGGCAAGTAGGTGGTATAGTGGATAGGGTTCTGGGCCTCGAGTAGTGGAAATTTAATTGAGCTTCAGACCCTTCTAGCTGTGTGACCCTGGGCAAGTCACTTAGCCTCTGTTTCCATCATTTTCTTCAACTGTAAGGTGGAGATAATAATAGTGCCTACCTCCCAGGGATGTTGAAAGCGCCAAATGTGATATTTGTAAAGCCTTTAGTAGAGTACATGGCATATAATGAAGGAGCTGTGTAAATGATGATGATGATGATGATGATGTATATCATCTATAAAGTAGGAATAATATCTGTAATGCGTCATAGGTGAGATAATACCTATTTGCCAAGTCTGTTGTGAGATTCAAATGAGATAATGTGAGATGTGGCGTCAAACTCAAATAGAAATGGGGCCCACTAAGCTATATATAAGCATCTCTGCCAGCTACATATTTGACTTGGAAAACTACATATACAAACATACATGTGTATATATAATATAAGTATATGTATATATTATATGTAAATACAGCTTACCCATCAATATAGGTTATACCTCTAGATGCAATCTCCTACAGAGTCCCCATGGAGTAAGGAAAAGAGAACCCTTTGTGAACCCAAAAGCCCTTTGTTCAAGTCTTAGCCCCACCATTTATTAGCTATGTTAACCTGTGCAAACCTCTGAGTCTATTTCCTCATCCATAAATTAGGACTCATAATATCTTTATTACCTATCTCACAGCATTTTTGTCAGGAAAAATATTTTGTGAACCTTATGGAAATGTGAGCTATTATTATTTTTGTAAGGAAAGAAGATATAGAGATATAAACTGGCAGGGAACAGAGGAAATATAAAAATATATATTACATTCAAGTTTTATCTAAATTAGATTTAAGGAGAAAATATGTTCAGATTCACATGAACTAATTGAGGCAGTGGAGTACTCTGATATAGAGATGGGAAGTAGCATGTGCCAGGCAAGTCAAACCACCCCCACCACCTTAATCACCATCTCCTCTTGGACTGGCAGAAACTGCTCAGGATGCTGAACTCAAGAACTTTGGGAATAGCAGTGTTTCTAGCCCAATGCTCAGAACGACCATCCTGGGAAGCAAACACTGTGGAGATGCAGCTTGGCAACTGCTCCTGTAGGTGCTAAAGCCACATCTATTGAAGAACAAGAAAAGAAAATTCTTACCACCAAAGTCCTTGTCACTGTCAAGTGGTTCAACATAATAGACTGATATAATTTTTATTAATGGAAATTACATTAAAGAGAAGCATTAATATCTGCTTTGCTGCTGTACCCTAAGGACCATAGGATGTTTCTCTCTGACTTTCAGCTGAAACTTTCCATATCTGCTTTAGAATGTGAGGTCCTTGAGAACAGGGACTGTCATCCTTTTCTGTTTGTATTCCTAGCCCTTAGCAAAGTGCTTTGCACTTAATAAATGCTTTATTCATTTAACATAGTACAAATTGCGTTCATTTTTGAAGACAAGATCTCATTCATGTTTAACCTGTAACACTATACCTATGTGTTACATATGATATCGACTTAGAAAATGGTTGACGAAGAAATACATGAACAAATTAGGATGTTACCTAGGCAGGGTAACATGGTTAGACTAGACATTATCAGTTTCTAAAAGCAGAGAATGAATTGCCTTATTATACCTATGTCAACTGGGCCTTAAAAAATCTAAATAAAGAGATTTGATATCTAAGTAGGAAGATCTAAATAGGAAGATTCATTTCCCTTGATATTATGAAATATCTATTAATACAGTTGATGAATGTCTAAACACACACACACTTCAACACATCTAATTTGTTTCTTTTTTTAAATTTTATTTATTTATTTAGTTTTAGTTTTCAACATTCACTTTGATTCACAAGATTTTGAGTTCTAAATTTTTCCTTCTCCCTCCCCTCCTCACTCTCCAAGACAGCATGCAAGCTGATATAGGTTATATGTACAATCATATTAAACATATTTCCACATGAGTCATGTTGTGAAAGAAGAATCAGAACCAAAAGGAAAAACCACAAGAAAGAAAAAAGAGAAATTAGTATGCTTCAATCTGCATTCAGACTCCATAGTCCTTTCTCTGGATGTGGATAGCATTTTCCTTCATGAGTCTTTTGGAATTGTTAAAGCTAATCATTTCACAATGTTGCTCTAATTTATATTTCCCCCAGAAAATATGGTGTTCCTCTCTGGGACTCAGTTTCCTCATCTGTAAAAGTGAGATTAGGTGGATTAAACTCTCAGGTCTATGATTCTTTTTTTTTTCAACTATGATCTTGCATGACATCATGGGAAAAATGTTATTTTAGTGTGGAGAAGACAAAACTAGGGATGGAGCATGATAGCTATCTTTAACATGTGAAAGACCATTATATAGAAATGAGATTAAACCTTTCCCTACTTGCCCAGAACTAAGAACAATGGGTAGAAAGTACAGAAAGACTGATTTAGGCTTGATGTAGGAGGAAAAATAAAACAGCATTTTCTGACAATTTGAGCTATCTTATGGTGGAGTGGGCTGTCTTTGAAAGTAGAGGATTCTCCCTTAAAAGAGATTTTCAAAAGGAATTTTATGACCACTAGTCAGGAATATGTAGAAGGGATTCTTGGTCAAGTACAAATTGGACTAAATGATCTTTGAGGAGGTTTCTCCTGGCTCTGAATTAAATGATTCTACATTTAAAGAGATGGTCTTTTGTTATCAATGAGCAGTTTGAGATCATTGCAAACAGGATCTTCACTCTCTCTCACTCCTTCTTACATCCATTTAGATGCCAAGTCCTATTGATCCTATCTCTACAACATCTCTTTCTTAATTATCTTCTTTCCATTCTCATAGCCATCCCATCCCCCATTTCAAGGCCTTTATTGCCTCTTCATGGGACTATTATAATGGCTTAATTGGTGCCCCAATATCTCCTTTTTTTTCCATTCCATTTTCCACATAGCTGCTCAGTTGACATTCATAAAGCATCATATCAGACCATATCAATCCACAACTCAGGAAGTTTAAGTGGGCTCCTAATATTTCTAAGAGAAAATACAAATTTCTTTCTGTTTAAAAATCCCTAAAAATCTGGCTCTGAGATATCTTTTCAGGTTTATTTAATATTCACTTCAAGGCTCAGCTCAAATATCACATCACACATGGTTAAGAGTTCTCCCTTTAAAAACTATATTAGTATTTATTTCATACACAGTTTGCATTTGCTAATTTGTGTATATGTGTGTGTTGCCTCATTCTACACCCAATCCCGGTAGAATTTAAGCTGCTTGAGATCGGAGATATTTTCTTCCTGTTTTTGTATGCCAACCACCTAGCACATCACCTGGCATCTAGTATATACTTAATGAATGTTTGTTGAATTAAATTGAGAACAGACCATCCAATTTTCCAAATGTTATACAATCTAACTTCCTCCATGTACCCCAGACACATGATAAAGGAATAATTCAATAGGCTGCCTACATGTCATACTCTCGGCAACATAAATTTTTCTTCTATATTGCTTTTGTAGTGTGGATAGTTAGATTGATCTCAGACATGGTGCATACTTTTTAAGAGAGAACGAGAGAGAGAGAGAGAGAGAAAGAGAGAGAGAGAGAGAGAAAGGAGGAAGGAAAAGCAGGCCTAAGGGCCCGAATGACACTGGGAGTATGGTGTTTGAAAGGCATAGACAAGTCATATATTTTTTCTAAGATTATGTATGAATGTGATTGTTAGCTAGAATTCTAAAACATGCCACATTATATCTTTCAGTTACAGGCATTTTCTCTGTCTGTCCACCATGCCTGGAATGCTTCTCCTCCACTCTAACTAAGAATCTCCCTGGCTTCTTTTAAGTCCCAATAAAAATCATACTTCTATAAGAAGCCTTCCCCTAACCCCTCTTCATGTCAATGTCACTCTCTATTAATTATTTCCTATATTTCCTGTATGCCACTTGCTTTGTATATGTTTGCATATTGTCTCCCCCATTAGATTGTAAGCTCCTTGAGGTGACTGTCTTTTGCCTCTTTTGTATCCTCAGTGCTTAGCAGAGTTTCTGTCATATAATTGGCACTTAAAAAAGTTTTCTTTTTATTGCTTGATACTTTATTTGCATAGGCTGCAGAGGAATAGATACATTTTTTTCTAATTTCTCCATGTGTCACATCCAAATCACACTGAGAACTTATAGAACAAAAGTAATAATGTGTTATCCAGGATTCCCAGGAATTAAAGAGTAGGCCAATCAATGAAATACACAAACTCTTAATGATAATTAGACAGATAGATAGATAGATAGATAGATAGATAGATAGATAGAAAAACAGACAGACTTGTGGAAGATATCAGTAATCACTCAAAGGAATTTGGCTTAGTCACTCAAAAAAGACTAAGAGAAGGAAAAATGTCTGTTGCCCAGATAATAATAGGCATTTGGATGATGGAAAACCCATATGGCTTGTCCATGAGTATGTATATTTGGAAAAGATAGCACATATGGACAATGTGTTCGGCCCAAAGTTGAAGAAGAAGAGAAGAGTGGGCTGGGCTGTCTTCAAGAAATTTGCAAAGTTCCTTTATGACCCACCCCAAGGTTACAATGAAAATAAAGGACCATATTTTTAATATCAATATTCTTCAGGTTTTGCTATATGACAGTAAAACATGGACTGCAACAGTATCTAAGGAATTAAAATAAATATTATACAATAAGTGAGAGATTCATGGCAGGTATGATCAGCCTGAAACATTTAACCCTCTTTGAAGAATAAGAGTGAATGATGTCATTAAGGAACTGAAAGGAAGATGGGCTGTTCTTGTATCAAGGGCATACGATGATAGTTGGACTTCCAGAGAGCTCCATTGGTATACTCACAACATCAGGAAAAATCAAAGAGCCGTTCTAGAATATCAAGTTAACCACCTATGTTGAATTTTGGAAGGACATGGGCAAAAGTTGCGTGGGTTGAGGAAAAGTGGATAGATTGAGGTCTATATGATAGAAAAGGACATCTAAATTGATGAGATCACAGATTCATTTAAGTATTGAATATATAAATGCATACATATATGCATAGATATAATATACATACATACATTTACATGAGTATATGCATGTATATATATATACAACTCTATTGAAGAGTGGTATGGGTAACCTTTGTCTCAAGGCTCTTATAATATCAAAGACTCAGGTTCATTTTGGTGAAACTTCTCAACTTTTTGGATTTCATTTCTCATTGAGATGAAAATTACTCTCTGCTACTAACCAGTGTGTTAATGCCAACTCCCCTTTCAAGCACACACTTCACCAAATTATCAAAGGAAAGTTTTATTGAACAGTTGAAAAGAATAAGATACAACATGCAACAGAACTCTTAGAAAACCTCAAATGAACATCTTCTCCCAAAGGCAGGTATAGAGTCTCGGTTACTTGTGGTCACGACCAGAAGCAGGTCACAGCAGGTGTTTTCTTCTGCAGTTCTGTGAAGCTCACATCAGGAGGCATTGAATATCACTTTTCTTTGCAGCTTCACAGCTCCTATTCCATCTTTGTGCATCATCTTTTTTCCTTACCAGAGGAGAATATCTCTAAGGTGTACTCAGCATTGCTGAAAGGACAGGTCTAGGTTCAGAGTCAGAGTAGGAACCTCTTGCCCCTCTCTATTTATTCCCATTTTCTGCTTCCCCTGCTGACTATGGTCTCACAAACATTTGTCCAGGTAGTAGTAATCTTACTATTTTTCATCTTCAAGGGAGTAACAGTCAGCACTAAGTTCATATATAATTACTATAAATACTGATGTCCATTGGTCCCTCAGACACCAGTCATTCACATGACTGAGTACTCCTTATGTGTTCATGAAATGTTAAACCACTCCTGTTTTCTGAATTGATCATCTTTAAATCAGAAAATAGATCCATGAAACTGGGTGGGTTTATGCAAATTGCTCTTTGGTGTTTCTAGGTCTCCCTACAGTGGAGAGGGTAGCAAAGGGAGAAATAGGTTCCAGGTTCTGGTAGCATTTGCAAAATACAGGAAGCAATAATTCCACTTGGACAAGTAACGGTTTGGGAAGAAAATAAAATGAAATTTGAAAAGTTCCCGACAATTATTCTGCAATGGAGCCAAGATTGTGCAGCAGAGGAATCGGTCAAGCTTTACCAATATTCCTCTCCAAACAACTTTAAAATACTCCTTAAATTGAATTTTCGAGTGGCAGATCCAACAAAAAGTCAAAGTGAGACATTCTTTCCATCCAAGACAGTTTAGGAGGTTGAATGCAGATGACTGTGACACTGGAGTGGGAGTAGTTCAGAGCCCACATGGCAGTTAACACTTGCTGTGGGCCTTCGAGGTGGCAACAGCAGCAGCAAGAACTTCAGGAGCTCTCAAACCATAGGCTATAAGAGGATTTGGCAACTGGTCAGAAACAGATCACAGGGGACCTGTTGCTAGCACTTGGCATAGAACAGGGAGCTACTTGGCAACTTTATTGCCAATACTGACTTCTGGATGACAGCTCCAAGGTAGAGAGGCGCGCTTGCTGTCTCAAGGGATCAGGGAACCTGAGGAGCAGTATTGCTTGCTGTCCCAAACATTGGGAGCCCTTCCTGGGTAAGGACCAGAGTGCAGACCAGGAGAGAGGTGATGATGCTTCTCTAAGATCATGCCTCCTTGGAAGTATCAAAAACTTCCAAACTTTCAGAACTAGAACTAGATATGAAAACAGCAGTGTGGAAAAAGTCTGATGCTTAGGACAGTACCTACCCATACTTACCCTGGGAACAGAGCACAACTTTAATTCAAAGTTCAAAGTCAAGAAATAGGCTGTAAAAATGAGCAAGCAACCAAAAAAGAACCTGACCATAAAAATCTGCTATCATTACAGGGAAGATCAAGATACAAACTCAGAAGAAGATGAGAATGTCAAACTAGCTATAAGAAAAGCCTCAAAAATGTGAATTGGACACAAGGCCAACAAGAATTCCTGGAAGAGATAAAAAATATTTTTTTTATAAATCAAATAAGAGGTGTAGAAGAAAATTTGGAAGAGATATTAGAGTGAGGGAAAAATTATGAAGATACAAATAACAGCTTGGTCAAAGAGGCAAAAAAAAAGACACTAAAGAAAATAGCATCATAAAAAAAATTAGCCAAATGGAAAAAGAAATATAAAAGCTCACTGAAGAAAATATTATTTTTATTAGAATTGTGTAAGTGGAAGCTAATGATTCAATGAAACATCAAGAAAAGACAAAACAAAGTCAAAAGAATAGAATAAAAGAAGAAAATGTGAAATATCTCATCAGAAAAACAACTGACTTGGAAAAGAGATGAAGGAGAAATAATTTAAGAATTATTGAACTGCTAAAAAATCATGATCAAAGAGCAAGCCAAGACATCATATTGCAAGAAATTATAAAGGAAAACCATTCTGATATCCTAAAACTAGAGAGTAAAATGGAAATTGAAGGAATCTACTCAATACTTCCTGAAAGAGATCCCAAAAGGAAAACTCCCAAAAATATTAAAGCCAAATTCCTGAGCTCCCACCTCAAAGGGAAAATACTTTAAGCAGCCAGAAACCATTAAAATACCATAGATCCACAGTCAGGATTACACAAGATTTACAGCTACCACATTAAAGGAACAGAGGACTTGGAATATGATATTCCAGAAGGCAACCAAGAATAACCTACCTAGCAAAACTGAGTATAATCCTAGAGGAAGGGAAATAGACATATAAAGAAACAGAGGACTTTAAAGCATTCCTGCTGAAAAGAACAGAGATGAATAGAAAATTTGACCTTCAAATACAAGACTCAAGATAAACATTTTAAAAAAAGTAAACATGAAAAAGAAATCATAAGGGACTCAATAAAGTTAAACTGTTTGCATTCCTATATGGAAAGATGATACACGTAATGTTTAAGAACTTTATTATGGCAGTTTAGAAGAACTCTATATAGACAAAACATTTGGGGGGCAAGGAAGAATAGGGAAAATTATCTCACAAAAAAAGAGCCACACAAAGAAGGATTTTTATATTAAAAGGCTAGACCTAAATAAATATTGCTTTTTTTTTCTCTCATCAAGAGAAAGAACATTCTAACATTGAGAAATGTCCAACATGTAACGAGCTATATCAGGAAATGGAAAACTTCCATGTCTAGAGGTGTTCAAGAAGAGGTTGGATGACCATCTGCTAGGCATATTCAATTGTATCCTTGGCCTAAGTGGGAGATTCAAATAATTAATATGAAAACTTCAATACAAATCTTAGAATCCATCTTTAAAATTGACATTGAAGAATTTTCTGTACAATGTCACATAGATGCCCTTTAGTTTAAAGTACTAAAAACCGTAATGGAAACCATAAATGCTCCTCAGACCATGTGAACCTGTAAGTGATACCTCAAGCAGATTGGAGATTCTCCAAATGCCACCGTGGTTCCAAGGTCAAAGATTCAGAATCATTAGTTGCCAAGATCACCTTGGGATCTGACACTTTCATCTGGCTTCTGCAGACCTAGCTTTTGTTAAACTGTAATTAGAAAAGATCTTTTCCTTTAAGATCCAGGGGAGACCCAGGTGGGGGAGGTTCATCTACTCAGGGTCATTCAGGGACAAGCCAACTAGGCAAATTTTAGTACCTAGCTTTATCTAGTTTCAGATGTCAAATACTACAAATGAGCATATTTTCCCCATGCACACTATTTCATTTTGTAAACTTAAATAGGTTTATCCTCTAAATGAACAGAGATACAACCTCAAAAGTTTTCACCTTGAAGAGATCAGCATAATCTTCAAAGTATCTTCAAGGTTTTGTTTTTAGGGGGTTTTTTGTTTATTTTTTTTGACAGAGAATATTATAGTTGTGCATTTGTGGGATTTTCTTTTTCCCTTTTACCAGAGTGATTTTTCCTGGAAGGTCATCTAATAGATATTATCTTTTCCAGACACAAGGAAGAAGCAAAATGATGAGGCTGGGAAAATTTTAGCCCCTAAGTCTAATTCTTCACAAAGTTATAAGCAAAGAGGAAAGAAAGAAGCAAACTGGATTTTCATAGTGAGGTTCATTTTTGAACAAATACATCTATACACAAGCCCATGATCTCATCCAAATATTCTAAGCTTTTAGCACAAGGACTGCTACACAGAAAGGAAAATAATTTGGTTGGAGGTGACAAGATGAGCAGCAAACTTGATGGTTAATCGTCAAATTAGGCCTCTTTGGTGGTCTGTGAAAAAACCTTTCAGTGTGTTTACCTGCTCCTCAGTACAAACCATGCATCAGTCTGTAAAGGAAATATTTTATTCTTAGAGAAAACAATTGCTCTTCTTTCAGATGAGGTGTGATTTGAGTTTGAGGAAACAATAAGCCAGTTAGACCACCTTATGACCTAATCTGCCTTTTGCTATGGGTAAGGAAATTGACTAGTTTCTTGTTTTGAGCACTGGGTAATCTCATTAGCTATGGTATTAGGTAACAGTGGAATTCATTTTCTGGCTTTGTGTGTGGTTGATTTTGAATATTGTTCTTTTCCTAAAAAGAGGTGAAGAAGGTGGAAACTGAGGGTAAGAAAGATTAATCGATTTCCCTAGGGTCACTCAGTTAGTAAGTCTAAGGCAAGATTTGTACTCAGATCTTCTTAACTCTAGGCCTAGGGCTCCATCCATTACCACCTACCTGACTATTGAAGCATATGAAGATTAACTCAAGGAATTGTGAGTACATAGCCAAGGGCCAGGGAGGACAGAGCTTGATAGCTGTTTTAAATAAATCTGTTAACAAGTACTTAAGTACCTTACTTGTATCATATATTATTGTGGTATGCATTAACATACAAAGACAAGAGTGAATCATCCCTGTTCTCTAGGGTTAAAGTTTTAGGAGCTTACAATCCAAAATGAAGGAGAAAACGTGTACATATAAAACATGTACATACAAAAAAGATAAAAGATATAAGACAGGAAAGGGAGGGTGAGGTGGTGAAGGTCACTAGATTTTTTTTAAAGGAAATAAATGAGAGTTCTATCCCTTTTGTAAAAAAAATACACAAAAACTTATTTTTGGTGAGACTGGTTTGCATATGAAGTATATAAGGGACCTAAATAAACACCATAAAGGCATCATGAACAACATAAGGTCTCAAACCCAGCCACAGAGCACGTGTGCAGGGTTACAGAGAGCAGATGATCAGGTGGGGAGGGAGAGGAGGGCAGGGAAGGCATTTGAGTTGATCCTTGAAGGAAACTTGGGATTCTTAGAGGTAGGGGTGAGGAGGGAGCACTTTCCAAGCTTGGGGGAATGAATGGTACAAAGGCAAGGAGATGGAGTGCTTCACAGGAGGAATTATAGAAGGCTGGTTTGGCTGGGCCATAGCAAATGTGAAGGGGGAGCCAGAAGAATCATGCGCAATGAAGCTAGAAAAGTTGTTTGTGTATAGACTGTGAAGGGCTTTCAATACTAACTAGAGGAATATATGTTTGACCCTGGAGGTAATAGAGAACCACTGAACTTGATAGCACAGGGGACAGGCATGGTCAGACTTGTGCTTTCCAGAAATCACTTAGGTAAATTTGTGGAAAAATAGATTGAAATGAGATGAGACTTGAGGCAAAGAGATCCACTAGGAGACTAATAAAATAGTTGAAGCAAGAGGTAATGAAGGCCTCAACAAGGGTAATGGTTGTGTTAGTGAAGAGAAGGGAAAAGATGCAAGAGATGGTTTGGAGGCCAAAATGGAAAGATTCAGGAGCTTATTGGCATGTGGGGTGAAGTAGAATGAGGGAGTGACAATGATTTCAAGGTTGCAAACTTGACTGACTAGAAGGATAGAAGTGTCCTCATCAGAAATAGAAAATGTTGTAATAGGTATATATGTTAGGGAAAAGATAATGAGTTCTGATTTGGCTATTTTGATTCATAGCTGTCCCTGGATCATCCAGTTTGAAAAGTCTGACTAATGGTTGGTGATTTGATACTGAACTTCAGTGGAAAAACTGCAGCTAGATATATAGATACCTCAAATTGAAGGCACTTACTGTTACTGTCTCCTTTGTAATTGCCCAGGCTCAGTGGAAAATCCCCTCTGTCCCAGTTACAACCATTTGAATGTGCTATATGTATGTATGTATGTATGTATGTATATGTGTCACAGTACAAATGTTTTACTTTATCTCATTCTGCTTTTAGAAAAATAAAAAATAATAACAGAAGCTTTTGTGGACATTACAACTTGTAAAATTATCTAATTTTCAGTGGGTAATGCAATAAATAAAGATGAAAGAGCCCTGTATTTGGAGTCAGAAGACCTAGTTTCAAATCCTGTTTCTAATAGCTTATCATCTGTGTGACCTTGGGCAAGTCATTTACACCTACTGATCTTCAGTTTCTTTATCTGAGAAAGAAGTGTTAGACTGGTTGACCTATAAGGTCTCTTCCAACTCTAAACAGATAATAGTTAAATGCCACTTGATAATAGATACTTTATTTTTGCAAAAGGAGTTCACAACACTTGGAAGAGTTATCAATACAAAATTTAAAAAGGTGACCTTAAAATTAAGAACATTGTGATTATAGAGGAAACTACCACTTTCTCATGCCTCATCAAGTATCACTAGGTATGATTAATTTTAATTATAGTCAATTATGGCCAAGAATTTATTATACTGGAGATGTTCTTGGATATAGCCAAATCTGCTTTAATGTTAAATTGTTGTGGCAAACTGATTCAGGAAAATAAAAATGAAAAGTAAAATCCCATTGGACATTGGTCAAAGCAGCCCTGTTCAAAGAAAGGTCAGTAGTGGGATCAGCGTGCACCTCTGGGTACTCCCTGCATTCTACCATTCTATATCTAGGGCTAACACTTAACCATGGATGAGATCAGGGTATAAAAATACTTGGCAGCAAAGCTCAAGGTCACACCCTATTCTATGGCTACAAACTGCATTCCTGGCTCATTAGTTTGGCCAGTAGGTACTGTTAGCTGTAGTGTTAAGATCTTTCTAAAGAATCAGTTTTGTAAAGGACACAAGAAGAATTCTGTTAAGTGACTTTAACCTTAACTTTGTTGAACTCTGTACTGTATATTAGGAATGAAACAAGTAACAACAAAAAGGATGGTTTAATTAAAACTACTTTTCCAAAATATTACACTTTGCTATAGCACAAATAATAAACATCATTGTGTTGCTAAGAGGCAAAACTGAGATTTAAGCTTTTGATCTGAGTGTCCAAAATGAGTTTTGGACTTCAGATGCATGGGGGAATGAAGACATCATTGATCCTTTGAATCAGGAGACTTGTTTTTGACACTATTCATTTGTTTGTCTGTGGCATCATTGCTGGGTATCTGTGTCCTCATATTTAAAATTAAGGGGTTTCAAAGAGAGAGATCCAAGAAAGAAGAAAAAAAAACTTCATATGTACAAAAATGTTCATAGCAGCTCTTTTTGTGGTGGCCAAGAACTATAAACTAAGGGGGTGCCTATCAATTGGGGAATGGATGAAGAAATTATGGTACAAAATGTAATTGAACACTATTGTGTCTAAAGAAATTATGAAAGGGAAAGCTTTGGAGAAACCTGGGAAAACTTGTAGGAATGGAGGCAAAATGAAATAAACAGAGCCAGGAGAAAAAAAATATATACATTAAAACCATTGAAAAGACAAATGCTGCTGTTCAACACAATGACAGGCCAGGATTCCAGGGAACTCAGGATGATAGTCTACCAGCCTCCTGATAGAAAGGTGATGGACTCAAGGTGCAAAATATATATTTTTGGACATGACCAATAGGGGAAATTTGTTTTGCTTGATTTTGCATATTTATTGCATGACTTTTGTTTTACTTTCCTTTTTCCCCAATAAGACAGAAAGATTGAAAAAAATAATTTAAAATGAAATAAAACTAATGAGTTTGGCACAATTTGCCCCCATGCTGAAAATGTAGTCCTACCTCACCTCTGCCTATTAGAATTCTATGCTTCCTTCAAGATTTAGCTCAATTGCCACCACTTCTCATATGAAGCTCTTCCTGATCCCAAAGATTGTTATTGTTCCTATCCACCCCCCTGCCAAAATTGCTTTGTATGTACTTTGTTTTGTATCGAATGTCTGTGTACTACAGCTCCCCCCCAGGGAGAATACAATTTCCTTGAAGGCAGATAATTTTTTATTTTGTCCTTCAATCTTTACTACTTAGCATAGTGCCTTGTGAATATATGTAGTAGGCCCTTAATAAATGCTTTTCGAATAAAGAAGTAAACGAATGGGTGAGAACACATAAATGGCTAAGTCTAAAATTGTTTCCACTCCTAGAAAAACTCCCTAAGGATGTGCTCTCCTGATAGCCACTTAAACTTTGAAAATTGGCAGCGTTCTTGGATGAGCAGGATGGAAAACAGTGTGTGTGTGTGTGTGTGTGTGTGTGTGTGCACATGCATGCTTATTATTGAGTTGGAATCAGAGTCTTGAGCTTTTATCCCCATGTAATTTACAATTATGTGCAAAAGAATTAACTATAATGACCAAATTTGGCTCCCAGAAGGAGATTTAAGAATCTATTTTCCTTTTTTCCCTCTACCTCCCCCAGAAGTGGGGAAGTATGAGTGTAGAACACTCAGAATGTCAGATATAATTGATATAATGGTTAGTTTTGCTGAACTATTTTTTTCTCTCTTTTAAAAATTCTGTTATATGGAATAACTGTCAGGGAGGGGGAGGAAAGAAGGATACATTGAGAAATGTAGGTGATACAAAAAAATGAGAGAGAAATGAATATTTAAAATAGAGTCAATACTGAATACAAACTACTGAATGACATTAGTTCTTTAGGATCACATAGGTAAAACAACTGGATGATTAATTGAATTTTTTTCAATTTATAAGTCTTTGGGCTCCACATAATTCTTGAGAGAACAATCTTCAAAAGCCAACCAACTATCAGGACCAGTCAGAAATAAAATCCTAGGCAAAGTAAGCAAGTTGGTCATCAGCAATTTTCTATTTCCCTGTTCTGTGCTCTTATATCCCTGTACTCTTCTCCCCACCTACATACACTTCCCTAGGTTTCTATCTAGACCCTTGATTCCAGGAACATGTGAAATGATGCTCTGCTAATGTATAAAGTGATAATAGCTTAAGGAATTCATCTTCCCAAGGCTACTTAAATTTTCAGAGATCTGTCAAAGATCAAAAAGGGTGCTGCAGGGGAGCTTCAGGGCCAGTAGTCTAATCTGTATGGGATGATGAATTCCCTCTGTAGCATCACTGTAGAAGCCCAGTTTGTTTGAAAACCTCTGGTGAAAGGGAAACCCCTACTTACAAGGGAGCTGATTCCCTTTCAGGCACCTCTAGTTCTTAAGAAGTTTAGTTTTTCTTTACATCTACCCTAAATCTGCCTCTCAGTGACTTCTACTCATTGCTCCTTGGTTTGCCTTCTAGGGATAAGAACAAGTTAAACCACTCTTCCACATGATTGCCCTTTACTTACTTGTAGACTACTTCTAGGCTTGCCCTAAGTCTTTTCTTCCCCATCCCACATGTTTCTGGTTCCCCAAATGGAACCTCCTATGATGTAGTCTTTAGTTATGTCTCCAGCCTGTTCTCTTCCCTCTCTTCTGAAGAATTTCCACCCAGGAATAAAGAGACACATATAGGCACTCCAGCTTGTCATTGTTCTTCTGAAAATACAGCACCAACGACTAAACAAAATACTCTATTGCAGATACATTCTAAAGAGAAGAGAACATTGAAGAATTATCACCTTTTTCCCTTGGGCAACATTCTTCTTTTAATGCAACCTAAAATTACCTTAACTTTTTTGACTCCTTTGAAATGTTATTATATCATACCAATAAACCCCAATTTATCATTTTTCCAAGAACTGTCATCTAGCACAGTTAATTTTGCACATTTAATTTTGAACTCACTTAGGAATGGACACTTATGACTACAAAAATTCATGTTATTCAATTCCTCCTATTGTTCTAATCTGTCTAGATCATTTTGGATCATGACTGTTATGCAGCGTGCTAAGTATCACTCTCAGTTTCATGTCACTTTCAGATTTGACATGGCCTTATTCAATTCACTTATAAAAACGTTGACCAGCATAGGGTCAAATTCTTGTTGCTGTTCATTCTTCATTCTCAAAGAAGACCAATGACATCATGAGGATTATGTCTTAACTTGCTTCAGAATTGGATTTCAGTGAGGTAGAGTTGCACAAAGTCATCAGCCTCACTCTCTTCTACAGAGTCATCAGAGTCCAGTGACAAGACATAAATCAAGATGACTAGTGATGGCCCAGGATGTAGTAGGTATTAAGGAGTGACTATGATATAAAAGCAAAGGTATCAATCATTTAAAAAAAAATTAAGAGTAAATGTCATGGTAGGTAAATAGTGTGTTAGATGTCCTATAAGGAGACAGGAATAAGAAGTGTTAGAAATAGGGCCTTAGAGAAATAAAGCCTTCTAGTTAAAAGCAAAACTAAGCTTGGAGTGAGTGAAGAATCATTTATTTTACAGTTCCTGGGAGAAGCAGGCAAAACCTCTTGGAAGAGATTGCACCGATTACAGAAGGGAAAAAAATTTTTATACTGTTAGAATGCTGAGCCTCCTCTCTTCCAGGCCCAGATTGGTCCTTTTCTTTCCAGGTTACAATCTTACACATCCACCTATCCCATGTCCCCTTGACATACCCCGCCCCCAGTCCCTAGTCATCCAAAAGACTGTACCCTTTGCCCTATGGCTAGTTAAAACCGGTTCTGCCCTCTAGAACTTTGGGGTCTGTTAAAAGATTAGGGCCCTTCTCATTGTCTTGCCCTTTCAAGGTTTTGCAAGCTTGTTAAAACAATGTAACTTCTTTGCTGATGTTGTAAGATGTCAAAGGTTATCTTAGATTGTGGGAGCACAACACCTTGTTCCTTAGGGGAGAATGCAAACAAAAGAAGACAAAATAAAGATAGACAGGAGGTCCAAAATGCAGGCAAAAAGGAATAAGCAAACCATTAAAAAAAACTTAAGGAAAGGGACAGAGCAGTAGGAAAAAAGAATGGTATTACAAGTGACTAGGCAAGGTACTAACAACTGAGACTGAAGGTCACTTAAGACCAGTAGCTAATATTTCCTATGAAGATATGAGAGGTCAAATATAGATCCTTAGCATATTTTACTACAGAACATTCTCCAAGATGATGTTGAACTATTAAGAACTATTCTTTGGATTTCATCATTCCACCAGGTCAGAATGAATCTAATTGTGCTATTAGCTTACAAGCACAGCAGGAGAGAACTTGACAAATACTTTCCTGAAATAGAGGCTTATTATGTCTACAGTACTCCCTGGATCTAGTCATTCTGTATAAAAAGGAAAATGAGGATGGCCTGGCAGGACGCCTTTTTGATAAAGCTACGATGGCTTTAAGTGAGCACTCCCTTTGCTAAATGTTAAAGATTTATCTCTTTAATGTCATAGGACTTTGTCAGAATTAGAAGTCAAGGTCCCTGACTTACCAGCTCCTCCTCTTCCCTGCTCATTGTTTTGATGAAAATTTGGACAACATTCGCCCTTATCTAGTTCCATAACACATTTCATGTTCTCCAAGATCTTTGAGAGATCATTAACAGCCACTCTGCAATTAACTCCACTTTGTGTATAATTACCTAGTGATGTATTCTAATGTAATCCTCAAGTCAGAAGTCCTGGCCCATAAACCTCTGTGACACTTAATGTGGTCAGATTTGTCCCCTTAATTTAGAATCCCTGGATTAACATTGCTTATTATACATTCATATGTAGACTCTGAGGATGTAGGTTACACAGCTTCACTGAATTTTAGAATTCAAAGGGAGCTTAGCAATCACTTTGTTTTTGTTCAGTTCTTCAGTCTCGTCTTTGCAGTCCCAAAGATCATGCTGTCCATGGAGTTTTCTTGGCAAAGATACTGGAGTGGTTTCCATTTCCTTGAGTGACTTGCCTAAAGTCACACAGCTAGTAAATATCTGATGCTAGATTTGAACTCAGGTCTTCCTGATTCCAGGCCCAGTATTCTATCCACTGAGCCACCTAGCTGCTTCCTAGCAATCATTCAGCACAACCCAGATGTAAAAGGAATCCCAACTATATTGCGTAGGCAAAGTGACATGTTTCTGCTTGAAGAAGTTCAAGAGGAAAACCATCTCTTTCTCTCTCTCCATTTCCACTGTACAGCATTCACTGTTAGGAAAGTTTTCCAGGCCACAAGCCTAATGTAGCCTCTTTTAAACACCTATGAGCTGCTCTTGTTTCCATAACAAAACAGAACAACTCTGATCCCTCCTCACTGAAAGCACTTCATAAAGTTAATGACAGCTACCCAATCCTCTTATAGCACAGACACTAGGAACTTCATTGTCTCGGTTGTGGTCTTCTACGGCTCCAGATGAGATCTGCTGAAGACAGAGTATATAATGGAACTAGCAACTCCCGATCCCAGAAGCTATGCCTCTCTTAATGACCTCTCCATGCCATGCTGCCTGTATTTGAACCATCAGCTTCACATTCTTCCCACAAATCACTTGGACTGTACCTTTGGGTTCTTTCATCTGATAGCTCAGCTTTGATTTTATTTTCTTTTTTTAATTGTATTTATTTTATTTTTAATACATGCAATAAAACAAGTATTTCCATAACATAGTATGATAATAATAATAATATGATTGCACACAAAACTGCAAATCTATCATGTACAACTTGTTATTCCTTTTAAATGTATAATGAAGTTATCATGTAAATTTCTTTTGTCCCTCTTTTTTCCTTTCTCCCCCTACCCTAAAGATGGCTACTATTACATATAAATGTTATATTTATGTAAAATCATTTTATGCATAATTCTATCAGTTTTTTCTCTGGATACAGATAGCATCTTCCTTCTGAATCCTCTTTAATTCTAGGGCTTTTCCCCTGCTGATTATCTCTAACTTATTTTGTAAATATCTTGTTTTTACATAGTTATTTATATTTTGTCTCCCCTGTTAAGAGTGTGAGCTCCTTGAAAGCTGGGACTGTTGTTATTTGGTTTGAGGTTGGGTTTATTGTTTTGGGAAGAATTTTGCCTTTCTTTGTATCCCTAGCATTTGGAACAGTGCCTGACACAGAGTAGGCACTTAACAAATGATTATTGACTGACTACTGACTAAAAGGAAACAGGGGAAAAGAGTGGTGATTAGTTATGCCCACACTTCCAATACAGCAGGTTACTTTTTTTTTTTTTTTGGTATCCCTTTCTCAGTCTAGTAAAGCCAATTGATACCTTCTCAGAATAATTTTTTAAATGCATAAGGTAAATTACAAAGGACTACAAAGGGAACTAATTTATATTGAAATGAATTATTATTATTATTATTGATTAACGTACTCTAGGAATTCAGGGGTGGGGAACTTATGGCCTTCTAGGTCCTTGGGTGCTGCCTTTCGACTAAGTCCAAGTTTTACAGAATAAATCCTTTTATTTAGTGGATTTGTTCTGTGAACTTTGGATTCAGTCAAAAGGCCGCAACTGCGGGTCTAGAGGGCCGTGTGTGGCCGCAAGGCAGAAGCTTCCCCACCTCTGCCTAGGTTAAGGATCCCTTTGCTATACTATATCAGATTGTACCCTGTCTTGGGTTGGGGGGAGGGGAGGGAAGGGAAGAAAATTCGGAACTCAAAATCTTATGGAAGTGAAAATTGAAAACTAAAAATTAATTTTTAAAAGAAGAATCCCTTCACTAAAGTAATTAGTCCAGTGAGAAAATGGGAATGGGACTGATAAGATTATATTGTGCCAAGTAGGGTGTAGAATGGAAGAAAGAGATTAGTTCAAGAGATGGGTTCAGGCTGACAGTAAGTGCACACCCTCAGCAACTAAGATGTTGGGGTTTTATTCTTCCCTCTTTTGTTTCTTCATTATGTTGAATGGAGCCAGGGTGGTGGGGTAGAAGGGGTAGGGGAATTCAGACTGCAGGAGTGTATTGAATGAGATTTTCTAGAGATGATTGCTAAATTTACAGTGTGATCATTTATGCTTCTGGAATTGGTAAATCATCAAATCAGGGTTTGTTTTATTATTTTGTTCATTAAAGTGATGGAGAAAATGTTAATGATAGAGATTAAACTTAAACGTTTATCGCATGTACATTTTTCCCCCTGGAGTGGTGAAACATTTTCCAGCACACCACTGATTTAGAGCCATTCTGGTTCAGTGTCTACCTGTCACCCAACTCTCACCTCCAAGAAACTGTAGCATGTGCAGCAGGCATACCGGAATGAAGCCATTTGGGTAGATAGGCTAAAGCAAGTTGAGGGTAACCAGTGGGCCTCAAATCTGTTGGTAAGTGAGAGAGATATCTACCCCAAGCATGTGAAGATTTCCCCCAAAGGAAGGAAAGGATGAGAACAATTTGTTCCAAGGGCCGTGAAGGCGGCTGAAGCAGGTGCTGTGGAGCCCTTAGAGCTTAGTCAGATATCAAGGAGAACAAGGTCATCCACTGCTTCCCAGCTTTGGCAGTTGTCCTGATTTTTGTCCTGCCACTGGACTTTGATGACTCGGGAAGAGAGGGTGAGGCTGATGATTTTGTGCAGCTCTGCCTCACTTAACTGCAATTCACAAGCAAGTCATCACCTGTGTAGTCATCAATTCCATTTGAAAATGAAGGACAAACAACAAAAGGTATTATCAACAACACCCAGCCAAGCACAATCTCATTTGAAGTGGGATGGACACGTTTCCCCATAGAGGGATACAAAGACCCTAGTATACTGGAGTAAGGTTGTTAGAAATGCTCTCATTTAGGGTGGAGGAAAGGACAACCAGGACAATGGAGGACATCACCCTACTTTGCCATCTTAGAACTTTCTATTTTAATGAATTATTCTTACTGACAGGGTGACAAGCTTTATTTTTCTATGCATCAGGACAACTCAGTTTGTTATAGTGGAAAGAGCACTAAACTTGCAATCATAGGATCTGAATTCAAATCCAAGCTAGGCCTCTTATCACCTGTGTGGCCTTAGGCAAGCCAGTTAAACTTCATGAGTTTCTCATTTTCCTCATCATTTAAACGAGGGAATGCTGGGCTGAGTGAATCAATATCTTCTGTGTCAGTGATAACACAATGGGAATTTCTATGAGCAGAGAGAGAGGAAGCAAGAGACTGAGGAGAAGTTACAGATGCAGCCCCACCTAGGTGCAGAGAGAAAAGAGGTAGAAAATTCTTTAGTTTCGCAACCAGGCCAAGGGATATTTTGGTAAAGTAGATAAGAACAATAGAGCAGAAGAAGTACTATGGGGGCAGGGTAGAAAGTAGTTCTTTTTCCTGAAAGTTAAATTTAAAAAATAATGGGTAGGAGGTAAGGGACTAGGGGATCTATGTCTTCAAAAGGAAAAGTAGATAAAGTAAAAACCCAAAAGACTATAGACACGGTGAAAAAAAAAAACAAATATAAAAATCTGGCTATTTAGAAAAATTAGCAAAATCCACAAAAGTTTAACTAATAAAAAAAAGAGAAAGAAAAACAAATTGTATTTTTTTAATGTACAAGCTGAATTCACAAAAGAGAGGAAACAAAAAGAGTTATCAGAACACACTATGGGAAATTATGTGGTAGAGAATTTTTAAAAAAGGAATGATTACATACAAAATATAAAATTACCAAAACAACAGAACATGAAATTTAAATCATAAACAGCCTAATCTTGCAAAGAAAAACTGAACAAGACACAAAGAACTTTAAATAAATAAATAAACCAGTCCCTATAGATTTAGAGCCGAATTGCATCAAACATTTAAACAGAGATTAATACCCATGCTACACAAATTATTCTGAATAACTGGTAAAGAGAACACCCTCTAAAACTTAGTTTACAAGACAAAGCTTGCCCTAATACATAAAACATGGTAGAATAAGTCACAGAAAAAAAAGAACCTTAAGACTAATATCACTAATGCATATTAATGCAAACATTTTAATTTTTAAAAATCTTAGAAAACTGCATCGTATATTCAAATAATTATTCACTATGACTACATTTGATTTATAGCAAGGATGTGTTATTAGTAGTAAAAACAACAACTAATATTTTTCGGGCTAGATGTGATTTCAATGGAAAAGGAAATTTTAGTGAGAAACTCCCACTGCTAATGCAGATCAGTACTTGATTTTCACCTTTCATTCTGAAGTAGTTGCCTGGGATGCTATCATCTAAGTGGCTCAGTAATATGTCCAGGGTCATCTTAGCGCTTGAACTAGGTATTCCTGACTCCAGGGGCAGGTTTCTGTCCCCTGAAACACACTGCCACTGTAATTACTTGTATTAAAAAGACAAAAGAAAAAAATTTCTTTTTTTCTCAAAAGTACGTTATATCAACTCATGATGTAATTGCCTCTTACAAAACATAGCACTCATTTTTGTTAAAAAAACAACCACTCTAAAGAGTATTGATATAATAGGTATGTAAATGCTAGCTCTTATTGATGATGATGATAATCATTATTACTGTTACCATTATTATTGTTATTGTTATTACCACCACCACCATCATTGCTACTATGACTACTAAGACTACTATGGCTATGACTACTACTACTACTACTACTACTACTACTACTACTACTACTACTAC
>NW_020954569.1:70733400-70824632 GCF_900497805.2 Vombatus ursinus | reverse complement strand
CTACTACTACTACTACTACTACTACTACTACTACTACTACTACTACTTCTACTACCTGAACCATTAGATATGCTTCAGAATATACTCTAAAACCAATATCTAGCATGATTTGCAATGGAGAAATATTAGTAGCTTTTCTAGTACTTATAGTCATAAAGCAAGAAATCTTCCTCTCACCACTTAACCATAGTTCTAAAAACCAAGTGATAGTAGCAACACAAGAAAAAGGAATTAGGTGCAAGCAATGTCAAAGAGGATCAAAATTACCTTTATTTGCAAATGATGTCATGTTTTGTTTAGAAAACCACAGTGAATTAGCCAAGAAACTGAGACAATATCTTCAAGTACTATTATTCATAAAGTTATAAAATATATAATAAATCTATAAAAATTATCTATATTTCTATGTAGCAACGACAAAACTAGAAAGAAAATAAGAAAGAAATGGCCAATTCAAAATAACTACAAAATGCATAAAATATCTAAGAGCCAATCTATCAAAACACATTCAAGACACAAAAATAAAATTACAAACCACTCTTTATAGAATTAAAGGAAACTTAAATTATTGAGTTATATCATATATATGTATATTATCATATAAATACATTGAGTGAATATCAGTTCACATGTAACATAAATTTTGCTGTTGTTCAGTCATTTTTAATCTGACTCTTTTGAAAGTCAACCCATTTGAGGTTTTCTTGGCAAAGATACTGGAGTGGTTTGCTATTTTCTTCTCAACTCATTTTACAGATGAGGAAACTGAGGACAAGAGGGTTAAATGTCTTGTTCAAGGTCCCACAGTTAGTAAGCGTCTGAGGCCAAGTTTGAATTCAGGAAGATGAGTCTTGCTAGGCCCCATGCTCTATACACTTCACTGCTTAGCTGCCCTATATAACATGTTATAATAAAGTTAAACTGGCAAAACTATCTAAATTTAGTTTCATATTAATTAAAATTATACCAATCAAACTAAAAAGGAGTTGCAATATAAATCTAAACAAAATAATAACAAAATTTATTTGGATGAACAAAATGTCTAGATTGGGATATAATTTTTAAAAGTAAAAATCACAGCAATAGCACTGACAGACTTTAGGTTCTATTATAAAGTAGTAATCATAAAAATGATTTGAAACTGGTTTTAAAAAGTTTAAAAGCAGATCAGTGGAAAATCTAGATGAATAAGAATCAGAAGTAGTGTACTTCAGTGGAAAGAATTCAGGATTTGGAGTCCAAGGATTAGTTTCAAATCTGGGCTCTCCTATTCACACGTGTGAACTTAGGCAATTCATGCAAACTTCTTAGGTCTCAGCCCATTATCTATAAAATGGGGGTGGGGGGATTACATAGTCTCTAAGATCCCTTCCAACTCTAAATCTATAATCAAGCCAGATCACTAGCATGTAGCTTGACTAACATAAGAAAACTAACTACTTGGGGAAGAACTTCCTATTAGACAAAAATTCCCAAGAAAACCAAAAAGCAGTTTGACAAATGTCTGTGCATGCATGTGTGCACGCGCACCCCCCCCACAGAAGTGTGTAAGTGTGTGGATACACATACAAATATACCCATATATGTGTACATATGTGTATATAGACACACATGTACACACATATATGTATATATGTGTGTACGTATACATATGTATGTGTGTGTATCCATGTGGTCAGACCACAATCTTCCATTATATGCCACTCAAATAATTTAAAACAACAACAACAACAACCATGGATCTATAATCTAATCTATTTGAATATTTCCTCCAATAACAGAAATCATAGCCCATACATGACTGCCCATCCTGTGCATCTCTTGTACATGTCTTGTCATAAGTCTGCTACAGGGGATCCATGCAGTTTGCTAGAGGTATTTCTTGCTTGCCCCAACACACTGAAGTTTCATCTATGTGTATGTATACAAAATACACACACTTTAATTTCCAAATGTATCCCTCCTTAATACTCTACCAATTTTCCTTCCTTTGTAATAACAGGTGAATAATAATTTAGTAAAAACCAATCAACACTCAAACCAAGTTTGACAGCATAAGCAAAATTCCATATCCATGCTCTCACCACCCTATATCCAATCTGTTTCCAAGTCCTATCAATTCTATCTTTATAGTATCCTTTATATATTATCCCCTTTCTCTACTCTGACACTGACACCACTCTGGTACAGATCTTCATTACTTCACACCTGGACAACTGCAATAGCCAATAGGTTGGTCTCTCTGCCTCAGGTCTCTTCCTGTTTCAATCCATCCTTCATTCAGCTGTCAAAATAAACTTTTTTTAAAAGTTCAGGTTTGACAAAGTCACACCCTATGCCCTTACTCAGTAGACTTCAACGGTTCTTTATTACCTTCAGGATTAAATAGAAGATCCTCTATTTGGCTTTTTAAGTCCTTCAAAACCTAGCCCCTTTCTACATTTCCAGTCTCCTAACACTTTACTCCTCTCCATGTGTCTTATGATAGAGCAACACAGATATCTTTGTTATCTTTATTATACATGACACTCCATTTCTTGACTCCAGGAATTTTCACAGGAAATATCTTCCCCCTCTTTCTCTCCTTCATGCTCTGTAGCTTCCTTCAAAACTTGTCTAAAATTTCTCCTTCTGTTAGAAGCCTTCCTGGTCTCCCTTAATACCAGTGCCTTCCATTTAAATTACCTCCAATATAGCCTGTATATATCTTGTATGTATGTAGTCATTTATATGTCATCTTTTCCATTTATATGTCATCATTTTCCATATGTCCATCTTTTCCATTTAATTATGACCTCCTTGGGGGCAGAATTTTTTTTCCTTTCCTTTGTATCTCAGTGCTTAGCACAGTTTCTGGTATATATTAAGTGCTTATTAAATGTTTATTGATTGACTATATGTATATAAGATATATAAAAGGACAACCTTTATTGCTAAGACTTTTTAATTCTTTAACAAATTATTTCTTCATAATTTTTTAAACAAATGGACTAAGTAGTGAATCTGTTGCCAAATGATTCATGGTTTTTGTACATCTAAGTTGCATAAATAATCTCATTTTATTTGATCTTTAATAATAAATTGAACTTTTGTTTTATAGAATATGTATATAATCCATGCATATGTACTGATAATAACAATGTAAATGAAAAGGTCAATAAAATGATGTTAAGGTAAAGCAAATATAGTGACTACATATAGTTCTGAAGAAGAGACAAGAGACTGCAACTTGGTCTATTCATTGGAAAGATAGGACACTGTATATGATGCGTATTGCATATGATGTCAAACATGGTTGCTGAGTTTATTTGTTTTGCTGATTTATTTACTTTTCCTTTGTGTAACAAGAGAAGGTAGGGAAGATGGGAGGGTTATATTTGAAATGAATTTGGTGTAAAAGCAACAAGAAGAAATATACTTTTAAATAACTTTAAAAAGACAAAAAATTACTAAAAGCATTGATGTTCTTCAAGTTTATTAATACCAGTTCAAGTCTGTTTTCATATTTTAAGTTTCTCCTACTTGATGCCAAATATAACTATCTTCAAGTGAATTTAGTAGTTGCCCCCCCCCCCGCAACTTCCACCATTCGGGTGATTTTCATTTTATAGAAAACAGCAACAACAACAACAACAATTTTTCTATGGATCTCACCAGTATAAATGTTTAGTTTACTATTAAAAATAAAATAAAATAAAATTAGGGAGCACTATTTGATGGCCTCTTCCAACTTCAAATTTATGAGTCAGTGACTCCAAATGCTATCAGCACTCTCTCAATTTGGCACCATAGGGCAGAGACCCAGTCACCCAGTTCTAGTTGGGAGTCTTGGGGGAAAGGAGAGGTGTTCCGTGTTGATTAAGGCTCAAGAACTTACACACAATTTGTATTCATATTTACATGATAAGTAATGCTGAAACCTTCTCTTAACTTCCTCTACCCCCAGATGTGGCCTACAGTTGTCTTCATAGATTATCATCATTGTGGTTACTCCTGATTCATCTTTCATAAATAAGTAATAGCTGGGGGTATGCATCAAACACCTGAAAAGCCACTGCCTATAGAGCAGCGGTATTTGCAAGGAACCTCTGTTGCCAGATTTCTTTCCTTACCTCATTATGTTTGACCTTCCAGAAATATAATTTCACTCCTTAGTTTAAGGTTTAATCCCCTATTAAATGCAAATACCTATGGTAACATCTTGTTTTATTAGTCATTTTCTCATTAGTATTAGCCTTCCCTGAGATCATAGTCTAAAAGGGGTTAAGGAACAGAGAATACAAAGGTACTGGGTACCATGAAGGAAAGGGTAGTATGGTACTTCCAAAGTAAAAAGAGAGGGAGAGGAAGGTATGTCCAAAGATGAACTTAGCCAGCTTTAACTGGAAAATTATATATACTAATAAAATATCCAAGTTCATAAAAATAGCATAGTTAAAAGGCAAATTTTAATATGTTAGGGAGATTAGGTTACCAATATATCTAAACTACAGTTTATATAAAAAAAAGTGAAGGGATTTGAGTGGCCTACAAGGCCAATATAAGCTAATAGCCATTATGGAAACCAAAACCAAACCAAAACAAAGAAAAGCAAAAACTAAATTGTCTTAGGATAGGAACTGGATATGTGACTCAAATCATATGGGGAACTCTCAGATGAAGGAACTCGTTCAACCAATGCAGGCCATCATCTGTTAGTCTTGAAGAGTTACCTGTTATTTAAGAGGCTAAACATTCAGACTAAAGGAGATGATAATCTTGCTGCACAATGCTTTGTTCAAACTACATCTGAAGTACTGCATTCAATTCTCAGCACCATAATTTTGGAGAGACATTGGCAAACTGTGGCACTTTCAGCTTGAAATCAAGATGGTGAGAGGATCAGAAATCTTGTCATTCAAAGATTCAGAAATTTGAGAAATTTTAGTTTTGGGAAGACCCATGCCTTATCCCCCCCCCAAAAAAAAAATTGGTGCTGTGAAAAGACATAGAAGAGGTTGTAAGTACTGCATAAATAAGGCATTTTGCTTAGGTAGGATTCATTTATCATATCATTCATTCATCACCTATCTTAATGAGGGATAGAACGAGGACTGGACCAATGGATCTGTATGACCCTGGGTAGGTCACTTGAACCATTTTGTGCTTAAAACAAATCTCTAAGATTATAAACTGCAGAAAAGGTGATGGCCTACATTGGTAGAAATTCATCTGGAAATTCCATAGAGAATATAATTGATGCGAATCAATTTTCATTATTTCTTACTCTTCTAATTCTGCTGCATGTTATGGTCTCTACAATAGCATGAACCATGAATTTGGACCAGTAGTAATATCCATGAGCCCCGCTATTCAGCTTAATGAAGGAACAAAAGGAAACATTTGCCACTCGATTTTTCATGTATGACAGCAACCTCACTCCTCCTGTGTACTTTGCCTGTACTCATGTCCTTCATCATTACCCATCCTATTCCAGAATCCATTTAGCCTAGCCTGATCCCTATCACACCAAAACCATTACCCCTTTCTGGCTCCCATAAATATTATAGTTGAAGGAGCAGGGACAACAGTCTCTGCTCAATTCTGTAGGTCTTGTGCCACATGAATTTCCTATAAGCAACCTGAGACATTCTCTCTTTCCTGATCTCTGCACAGCTCCTCATTCCCTCTATAAATTGATATTGCCTAATGTAGAAATTTAGTCCTGGTGATTAGTGAAGGAAAGAAACAACATTCTACCAACCTTTATGGGTAAAACACTACCTAAGATCTCCTTTATCTATGGCATTATAGCTACATGATGGGATATAAACTTCTTGAGAATAAGGATTGTTGAATCTTTGTGTTTGTATACCAGGGCCTAGCATATTTCCTAGAAAATAAAGATATTGAATAAATGTTTGTTGACTTGATTTATTCACTGATGCATAGAATGATTGATAATAATAATTGTTTCCATTTCTATAACACTTGTCACAAGTTTATTATAGGTAATGTCACTTGTAAGTAGAAAGCAGTTCCTGGGAATTGAATATTTAATTGGATCTCTGCCAGATGAAATCCCAATTTGTTCATATATGTTAGAAACCTTTAAATAATAGGATAAATGTTGGAAGAAGTGGAATATATTTCCACATGGGGGCAACTTCCAATGAACAGAATGCAGGAATTCAGAGCAGTGGAACAGAACAGTGAAATACTGAAAGGGGAAAAAATGGAGACTGCTGAGATATAATTTGATTTTTACAGAGATTCTGTGAATTGAAGAACTCTCTAAAGTCCTTTACATCTCTAAAACACTAGAATTTCAGAAAGAGCAGGTATCATTATCTCCATTAGATAGGCAAGATAATTGAGATATAGGGAACTTAAAAAACTGAGCTGAGCCATGATCACACAGAGCATGGACTAGAACTCAAGTCTCCAGTGCTCGTTCCACTCCCTAGCATCTGACCTCCATTCAGTCCTTTATGGAATTCCATTGACCTGTGATAGATGAGTTAGATAAAGAACACAAATTGTGTTCACCTTATCCTGACTGTGACTGATGGGAGAATAGAAAGTATTAACACATTACAATTTGGAGGTGGTGAGTGGTGAAAGCTTGGCCTCTATTAGTCAGTCTCATCCAGCAGTAGGTGTTGTGGGTAGGTGGAAGTCTGCTCAACCTTGTCTGGATAGTGTCCTTTGTAAAGAACATGATTGACCTCTTGTTCTGTACTTTTCTAAGGATAGATGATAACTTTCAGATTGATCAATGTGTGAGCCAGATGCTTCTATTGTGTCAGGTGAGGCAGGACTGACATTCATTAATGAATGGTATCCGTTTCTTTGCAGTAGGTGCTAGATGGGTTAGTTGTGTTGTAGCTAGCCAGCTATAAGAGGAAGATAATCTTTCTTTCGCTTCATTGAAAATATTTCTTTTCATAAGAAAGCACTATATCCTTCTTCCGGAAGTATAGAATAATAGGTCAAATAAGAAGTATTAGCTCACAGCCTGTGCAAAAACATGTAGCAGGCCAGATTTGACACATGGGCCAATGTTTACTAACCCATGACCTAAATCATATCTTTTGGAAACCACCGAAAAGGCAATGTGGTTCAGTGGAAATACTATGGAAAGAGAATAAGGGACATTTGTAACCCATCTAATTCTGAATAAATGAATCAGAAAACATTGCTACTCTGATCTCCAGATCGGGCTCCATTGGACATTTAGATAGTTATATCAACCATCTCCTAGAACAGTGCTCTAAATATAAACATTTATAGGGGCAGATAGAAGCAAATCATAAAATCATGAAATCAACAAACGTCCTTTGATATTCCTGACCTCCCAGTTTTTCACCCCTTTCCTCTTTAGTTATATCCTCTGCTGACTTCTTCTGCTCAGTTGCCTCTGTTTTCTTCTCACTGTTAAAATTTGTTCTGAGTAAAAAAATCTTAAATATGACATTGACATCTGAATGTGAATTTGAGCTACCATTTTATCTCGTCTAGGAGAAATTTGCCTTTTAAATTATATCAATGAGGGTGAAACTAAAAGGTAAAGCAATTTCTTTTTTTAATAACATTTTATTTTTTTCTTACTTGCATGTAAAATAATTTTTAACATTCTTTTTTTTTAATTTTGAGTTCCAAATTATCTCCCTCAACTCCCCCTTCCCTGAGATGGCAAGCAATTTGATATAGGTTATACATGTGCAATCATGCAAAACATATTTCCATATAGAGTAATTTCTTAAAGTAACTAGCAAATGAAGAAGTATTTTGAAAAGGATAGGTAGTGGACATGCCTTGAAATCTTACAGGGGAATCTACACGTGATCTCCAGGCTTCATTCCCCATTTTAGTTGTGCTTCTGATTCTAAGGACTTTGTCACCATGACTAAGCTGCGTTCTCACTCTAGAACATCCCTCTGCCATACATGCCTATTCAGTTAGTGGTGAATTTCTTCTGATGCCTTCATTTCATGGACAGCCATGCTTCCTTCCCACCCCACTGTGGTCCTGATTCTAAAGACTTTGACACCACCTCTCTGAATCAACCCTTCCATTCCGTTCCTCTTTTTCAGCTCCATTTAATATGTTGCTTCCCCTATTAGAATGTAAACTCCTCAAAGGCAGAGACTATCTTTTTGTTTGTATATGTTTTCCTTACATCTAGCACAATATCTAGCAAATTGTAAGATCTCAATAAATTCCTACTTACTTCCTGCCTGCTTATTCTATTTATTGGTCAGTCTTTAAATAATTTGTTCCAGTTTTGCCAAAGTATCCTTTAGCAAAAGGATCAGAGTCATAACCAGGACAGAGTGCTTGGAGTTTTTTCTCAAGGCATAAAAATTAAAGATCATGAACATTTAACACGTAAACTCCTTCAACATGGTAGTAGAAAGTGAGAGGAAATGTTGATATCTGTAAGGTTTTCTTCTTCAGGGTTTCACTCACCAGTTTCTTTCATGTATTGATAAATATAATGATACCAACAATAATAATGATGACAGCATTTATTTGGTTCTTTAAAGTTTTGCAAAGTGCTTTATGTACATTAACTTATTTGATCTTCATGATAAACCTGTGTAATAAGTATCATCATTGTCCCCATTTTGTAGATAAAGAAATTGAGGCACAGAGTGGTTGAGTGACTTAGAATCACACAGATGGGAAGTGTCTGATGCAGGATTCAAATTGAAGCCTTCTTTCTTCAAAGTCTATCGACTATGTTGCACCTAGTTACCTCCAAGTCAAGAAGAAAGGAAAAAGAGATTCAAAAGAGGAAGTTCAATTTCTGCATGTCTATGGAAACCTATTCCTTCCTTCTTTTTCTTCCTCTATCACATAATCATATCATATAGCCTATTATTATATCCATACTAGCCTGGCCCATCCTATCTCTTGGCTTTCCATTCCCTCTAAGCTTTCTGGATTCACAACCCATTTTCTCTCCCTTTCATCAAGTACAGTAACACATCTCCCCTCTCCTCTGCTCCTCAACAGGGCAAGTACTTCCCATACCACCTTCCCTCTCATGTGCTGTGCCTGAGATTGCCTCACGAGGCCTTCTGGGACAGAAAAGAAAATGCATGGGACCCCAAATCTTCTGGATTAAAATAGATGAAATATGAGGTCACTTGAAATTCAGAGTCTATCCTGTAAGCCACAATACCAGCTAATTCTCCCTTGCACTCAAATGAGTATCTCTTGATTACATTTATTGTATTGCTTTCCCAACATGAATTACAAGGTTGACTAGAGGCTAAATTTTATGTTGTGTTGCCTGACAGTGATACATTTCATATATACTACCATAGACTCCAAGACTGGGAGTTACAGTTCTGAGAAAGATTTCAAAACATAAGTCTCTCCTAAACACAGTCTAATCAAAGGCCTCTGCTCTCTTCAAGCTAGCTGCTCAGCATTTGTACAACTATATTATCTCTTAAGACTACTTCCTATAGGACTTCTCTAAAGCAAGAGAGTCCCGATTCCTGTGATAGCCTACAACCAAGCACTCCAATTCTCATTTCTAAACCTTATTCTGATGATCTAAGCTAAGTTTTCCCCCACCTAAGGAAGGCTTAGCATCATTCCCATACTTTCTTCAGGGAGGAGAAAAAAAAATCTTTTCAGCTTTTCCAAGGGCAGTGTCCTTCTCTGTCTCTCTGTTTCTGTCTCTCTCTCTCTGTCTCTCTCTGTCTCTCTGTCTCTGTCTCTGTCTCTCTGTCTCTGTCTCTGTCTCTCTGTCTCTGTCTCTGTCTCTCTCTCTCTCTCTCACTCGTCCTGTCTCTCCCTCTGTTTTTCCTAAGAATTACAAGAAGCTGTACAAAGACTAACTTCTTCTTTCTCTCTATGACTGTCCTGTAGCTATGAACTCCAAATTAATGGAAAAAAGCAGCCAGAAATATGAGCACATGAAATTATCATAGGCAGTGTGACTTTCAGCATATTTATGGGCAGTCCCTCTCCCCAACTCTCTCTTATGCCCTCTGTGCAGACAAGATTGCTGTGTATTTACTTAGGAAAGAAGATTTCTTCTAACTTGCAACCCCAGATTCAAGGTTACTGTTAAACACTGACTCTTGTACTATATTCCCTATAGTCTAGAAGGCAGAAACATCCTTACAAAGGGCAACTTAAGTATGTTTTTTTAATATTGTAAGTAGTTCTAAAACATGAAATGTGAAGGAAGTAAAGAAGGTAAAAAGGAATGAAGGAAAGAAGGAAGGAAAAAGAGAAAAATAAAGAGAAAGAGAAAGAAGAAATCCTCAGCACTCAACATTATGTCAAATGCCAGTAAAATAGTTGAGCAGAAAGAGCAATATGTTAATTTAAAAAAAAATAAAAAATACCTTTAGTTTTCCAGTTGACGCTTGGCATACTGTTTTCTATTACTATTCATTCATCTGGTGCTAGCTCAGCGTTCTCCCCAGTCAAGGTAATACAACTGTGCTGAGCTTCTGCACATTCTTCATTTGAGCCCTTACTCACTTCTACATCCTTCCATATGAAACTGGCAGGTATCCAGCAAAATGCACAGCAGCATCTTCTTTTCTCCTGTTGAGCAGCAGTGGGCAGCTGTTGCTGACTCACCCTTTTATTCAGTGGATTCATCAACACTGTTGGTGTTTGAGAATGATCCAGGGACCAGTTCCAGACTAAACTAAAGGCATTGTTATTATTATTATTTTCTTCATTATTCAAGAAGGTGAAATCTCAAACTTTTCTCAAGAAACCTTGTGATAGCTGCCACTACTCCAGGTGGTAAGCTGAGTTTCGCTACAGATGTCACATGCCTTGCTTCTGGAGGAGTTTTAGAAAGAACACCACGATATTTGTGAACTCTGAGGGGAGGGACAGGGTCCTCAACAATGAATGTTTGGAACAGCTGTTCTAGTGGATTATAAGTACAAATTACATCACAGGTCTAATAGGCTAAACTGGGCATGGAGAAGAAGAAGAAGAAAGGCAAATCAGGTGTAGTAAGGTAAGACTGCAGGGATGTGACTACATATGGAAAGATCAAGATGAAACAGCTTAAGAATTCATTGAAGCATAGCTTTAGACAATATATCCTACCTGTGGAGTTGGGGTGGGGGTATGGATTGAAGTGGAAAAATGTGAAGCATGATAGTCAACTAACCCAATCTGTAGCTGTATTGTTTTAAAGAGCAACATAGATTCAGATTACGGCAACAGACTGATTCACAAATAGTCACAAAACCATCAAATGTTAGCCAACTGTCCAGCAATCAAAATCTGTTTCTGCTTTTTACCAGTTGTGTGACCCACAAATAGGTCATTCAACCTTTCTGTACTTCTGATTCCTTGTCTATAACAATGTCTATACATCATTTCTAAAACTACTTCCAGCTCATGAAGTTACAGAATTCCAGAACTGAGAAGAAAATGACTCCTTGAGTGTAAGAATTGGACAAGGGGAAGCCAGTGAAGTTATATGAGATCAAGAAATAATAATAAAAAATATAAAGAATGAAAAAATAGAAGAGAATGTGAAACATCTCATAAGAAAAACAACTAATCTAGAGAACAGAACAAGAGGAGGAAACATAAGAATGATCAGACTACTTGAAAGCTATGATCAAAAAAGGAATCTTGATACAATACCACAAGAAATAATTAAAGAAAATTGTCCTGAAGCATTAGAACAAGAAGGGAAAGTAGACATAGAAAAATCAACCAATCACCACCTGAAAGATATCCTATGAGGAAAACTCTCAGGAATATTATAGTCAAAATCTGAAACCCCTAGGCCAAGGATAAAATATTGTGAGCAATAAAAAAAGCAATTTAAATATGGTGGTGCCACAATTAGAATCACGCAAGACCTAGCAGCAGTGACATTAAAAGACTATAGGTCTTTGAACACTTGGAATCTAAAAACAAAAAAAAAAAATGGACGTTTAATAAATTGTCAAACTTTCAGGACTTTGTTTAAAAAAAAAATCTGAACTTAATAGAAGATTTGACATACAAGAGCCAAGAGAAATATAAGGTACATACCAAGGACTAATTACAAGGGACTCAATAAGGACAAGCTGTTTACCTTTTATGTATGTAAAATGTATATCTAAGATTGTTATTTATAATTGTGTAGTTAGTAAGAAAGAGTAGACTAGCCTGGAGTATGATATGACTTTACAAAGTAAAACTGTTTAGGAACAACTAAAAAGAATAATTATTTTATACAAATGAGGTTTGAGAGGAAGAACCAACACAAAGGAATTAAATGGGGAAGGAGAGCTGCTAGTTCTGGAAACCTACTTTCAGCAGGAATGGGTTCAAGAGGGAACAGTACATACATACAGGATGCATGCATATATATATATGTATATGTATGTATAAGCAACTTATAAATTTGGAAAGAAATAAAATACTAAGGGGATAAGGAGGGTGGAGAGGATAAGAGAGGGATCTCTAGAGGGGAGGGGAGAAAATGGGTCAAAGAGGGGTACAGAAAGGTGCTTAGATTTATGGGAATAGGAAGATAAGGAAGGGATCCTTGGGAGGGGGTAGGTTAAGTAATAAAAAGGCAAGGTAGTGGGCAGAAGTAAAGTAGAGGAGTCAGGAGGGATAGGAAATAAGAGATATGCACGAACATTAAAAACAAAGATCAGGAGTAGAACTTGTTAGGGAAAGTGTATGCCTATGCATGTATGTATGTATGTATGAGTATATATGTGTATGTATATATCTGTATCTATCTATAAATATACCCATGCTTAATTGTAGCCGGGTCAGGGGGGAATGGGTAAGAGTAAAGTAAAAAGTGAACAGCAGAGAAGAAAAGAAAACTTATCAGAAGATGGACAGCTCTCAACATGTGGTATTTATTATATAGGCTTTCTTGAAATGGAAATTTGTTTCTACATATTTTGAATCTTCTGTTATGGTCTGCTGTGCACATGACATGCTTTTTTTTCTTCTCTTATTCTGTATTTAAGTTTCAATATTTAATTTTATAATGTTTCTCTTTCTTTTCTTGTTGTCTAAGTTTTAGTATAAGTCTAAAATTAAAAGAGAGAGAGGAGAGAGAGAGAGAGAGAGAGAGAGAGAGAGAGAGAGAGAGAGAGAGAAGAATTTAAATTTCTTGTTCTGACCAATAGAGAAAAATAGGATCCACCCAGGGGTCCCTACTTTACACAAAGCCAGGGCAATTTTCTCTTATGCCTAAGCCTAATACAGAAGGAGGCACAGGAGTTCACCAAAATTTCTAGTTGAGAAAGGAATCCAAGTTACTCTAAGGAAGCAACTTCTTGGGTGAGAAGATCCTGAGCCAATATCCTATCTATAGAATAATATTGAATTTCCACTCTTCAATAAGCTTTCTCAGTTAACAGGCCAACAGTTAGGCAATGACTGATCAGATGACCAACAGGGGGCATATATAACCCCAGTCTAACTGCTTTCATTGGCAGACATTTTAGTTAGTTCATATGCAGGTCTGCCTTTAGTTTGTCTAACCCAGGGTGGGGTGGCCTCGAGGTCACATGTGGCCTTCTAGGTCCTTGGATGCAGCCTTTTGACTGAGTCCAAGTTTTACAGAACAAATCCTTTTATTAAGGGGATTTGTTCTGTGAAGTTTGGATTCAATCAAAGGGCCACCCTTGAGGACCTAGAGGGCCACATGTGGCCTCGAGGTTGCAGGTTCCCTACCCCTGGAACCTATATGCCCTTCATTCACTGGGCTATTGAATTTTGCTCACTTAGTCCCATAGTTGATTGGTGATCCCAGTCACAAGTGTATAGGATCTATTAGGCATTGAGCATCTCAGGGCATTTTCTCTTTAGCAGTGGCAAGAAGCTGTGATGCTGACAGATGAGTGAATTCCCCATGTAATAGAAGACATAGTGATGGCTCTCCTTAGTCATTACCTTTTAGGCTTTTTAAAAAGACTTTACTGAAAGTTTCTTCCTCTCCTTGCCTCTCAGTCTTTTCAGCATGCATGAGAAAACTCTCTTCCTCCCTTTTTGCCAGATGATGGATTTTCAGTTTTTAAAACCCATGTCAAGGATGGCCTTCTTTCCTGGATCAATACCAAATGCAATCAATTATCTTTCTTCATGTTTCCATGAAAGAATAGAGGAGTCAAGGGAAGAGTCTTATTGAAAACCCATTAGTTTTAGGCCACCATTGGTCTTTGTTCTGAATTATTTTAGTTCTTCTTATCTTTGTCACACAATAGAGTTCTTCATTATAATCTATTATTTTTGTCAGATTTCATGGATTTTATTCTCCATAGGATCTGACTCCTTGGTTTTGAATTCTTTAGCTCTGGCAACTCATGAAACAAAGAAAAACATAAAATGATCCTTAGTTGTGTACATCCTGAGTTCTGCTTTTGAGATCAGGGTGGCAAAGAGGTGGAAAACCATAGAGAGAGTGCTAAGAATCAAAACTCCTACCTCTTGTTATCATAAATTTAAAATTTATAGTACTATAGTACCAGGAGATAAGTAATAACTTGCCTCTTGATACTACAAATGTGAAATCCTTGTCCAATGACCAACAAAAGGACATAGTCCTGGAGAATCCCATGCAATCATTCACCAGGAAACCCAGGCTTACCTGAGTATTTTACTATCTGTCCTGAAATTGTCCCACCTGGAAAAGCATCCTTCAGACTAGACCTTAAAAGACCATGTCCTGCATTCCTTATTGGCTAAATCCACTCAGTTTTGGAACTCAGCTCTTGGAATGAGCTATTTTGATTGATGAATGAGTGGAAACTCACCTAAACAACTCTATCTAGCTCTGGTCCCAGACTGTACTTCATATTCTATCTGGTAATTCAATAGGGAATTTAGATCACTGAGAAATATCTACTTCTCCTTTCTCTACAATGAGTACGTACATGAAATATTCAGCTTGTGAGTCCCCTAGGTAGTGAGGAGGGGTGACTCAAGAATCTTAATGATGGTCAATGCTAGCATCTCCTCTAGCTACATATTTAAAAATAGATTTTATTGATATCTTTTTTTAATCACCTAGATTTTCTCCTCCAAGAGAACCATCCTTTATAAGTAACATTTTTAAAAGAAGAAAAAGATGAAGAAGAAGGAAAAATTGACTCATGTATGGAAAAAAATAAATCTGATAATGTTTGCAATGTCCCACATCCACAGATGCCTCCACCTTACAAGCAGTTTATTTTCAAAGTGTCTGACTTGGGCTGATTGAATTATGGCAGGAATTCCACACTCTGAGAAACATATCTTTCGATACTTTAGCAAGGCTTTTGCTCTCCGTTTGTGAATGTCTATGCATGATCAGAGGACATGGACATAAGATGCTGGATAGAGAGGCATGACTAACTTCGTCATATTGCTGAGGAGAATATACACAGTGAGAAGATTCCAAGTGCACTGGAAAGCTGCTTCATGTATGTCAATTTTGTCTTCTCTTGCCAAAAAGGAAACTCCTTGGGAAAAGGGACCAAGTGAGAAGTTTGGGCTCCTTGGAGTAAAGCTGCACCAATTGGTTGTGTTAGTGGAGAATATATAGAAAATTACCCATCTTCCCAAAACAGCCTTTGGGGAACAAGAACATGGTAGAGGTCCAAAGAAGTCCCCATGGGGTGTGTGAATCTAACAGTCTTCTCTTATTTCTCTCACAAAGGCTAGCACACTCTTATTAGACAAAGAACAAATTCTAAGTTACCATCTACTGCCTTGATTTGATGTCTTTGAAAGAATTCATAGTCATAACCAGTACCAGCTTTGGTAAGGTTAACAGGAACATTAGTGAAATATGCATTTACCTCAAATTCAAACAAATAAAAGTTTTTTTTTAAAGTATTGGTAAAGATACTTCCAGAAGTAATTCAGAAAATGAAGTTTGTTGGAATCAACTTTAGAGTTTACCATTTTTCTAAACTTTCTATCTGAAATAAACTTGAAAAAAAAAAACAGCAGCAAATTGGCAAAGTCTGGCTGTTATTTAAACCCTGTCTCACAGCCGTATGTTATGGAGTTCAATTCCCTAAATGATCTCCAGCAAAACAAAATGCTGCCACTGACAAAAGCTAATGAAGACAATTTTCTAATTTTCTGTCATTCTTGCTGTTTACTGTTGGGCTGAAATTCTCCCAACTACAAATCTGCCCTCCCTACCTGGCTGCTACAGGTTGGCAGATGGAACAATAGTATAAAAAGAGAAAGGGGGAGAGAAAGGGAGGAAAACACTACAAAGCACATAGTCTAAACTTATTACAAGACAATAAGGATAAATATTTTCTGTTCTGTAAATTGAGGGGGCTGGACTAGATGGTCTCTAAGGCCCCTTCAAGCTCTAAAGTCCTATTATCTATGACTTAAAAGTAAACAGTATCAATCAGCAATATCATTCATCAGACTTAACCACAACCACTAGCAGAACTAGGGGCTGGTGATGGAATTTATTTAAAAAAAAAACTTATAAAACCTTGACAGCGTCAGATAATCTCATTTTAATTTGCTACAGGACTGGGTAGCTGGCTGGCAGGCAGCAGAATCAAATCTCATTTCACTCATAGCCCAAGATACAATTGTCGTCTGAATTCAAGCATTCACTGCCACAGCCTGATAACAATTTCATGTGCTTGGGCCTCAATGAAAGATTCCTTTGATATCCCCGCAACCCCACACCTCGCTAAATGTGGAGCCTTGATGGAGAAAAGGAGAAAGATAATAAAGCAAAGAAAAAGAAAAGAGACTTTTCCCCCTCCTTCTAAAATGTAGTAGAATGAAATACTGTATTTACAATGTCACCAAATAAAGTGCACCCTGTATGTAGTTTTCATTCTGCTAATACATTGCTTAAGAAATAAAGGAAGAGGCTTCCAAAAGCCTGGACTTAAAAATTTGTGGAAAATACATGGTTAGAAATATTTGTTCATTTTTCAGTAGGGTGAACCATAGTGAAGACCCTAGTCATTTAGAGAGATTATCTCTGAAATACCAAGCACCTTCCAGGTCTGTCATTCATGGTGGGTATACTAACCTCAGGGCTCCATAATGCTCCCATAGTGGTTCCTTTAAGAGGCGAGATTTTCTGTAGCAGCTCTACTCTGCAGGTCCAACCATAAAAAGAGGCCTTTTTATTTGACATTACCTTCATATGAGCTTATTCTATCTTGTCTCATTTGGTTTCCTCAAGGTGTTAACCCTTCGGTTCTGGTTTTCCTCATTCTGTTGCTCTGGCCTCACCTCTTCCCTCTGGTTAACTTAGCTTCGGTGTGGTTTCTGTCTTTGCCTGCTTCCTTCTATTTGCTAATTTTGCTTTGTTCACCCACTTATCCTGGCTTCCCACTTATTCGTTATTGAGAATAAACACTAACATCTCAAAGAGACCTCCAACCATGCCTAGGAATGGCTATCATCCCTTAACTTGACAACATATGCCAAACTTCTGCTTGGGTCCGTGACTGAAAGATGGAATTTGTAAGATGGATGATAGTTTTCAGAGTCATAGAATCTGAGTTCAATGGGATTTCAGTGGCCATCTAGACCCACATATAAATGAAATGGAATCTCTACTGAGCTTTGTGCTCTGTTTCTTATTAATTAAATAATTTCCAAGGTAAGCTATAGTTATCCATTTTAGTTCCTGAAGGCCTCACCCTTCCTGGTGCCTCAAGAAGATGGTGGCACTTCTGGCACTGCTATGAAATTAAGAGATCAGATAAAAGATAAAATGGGGAGGGGGGAAGCTGAGGGAAGCATGAAACTTATGTTTCATCCATTGTCTTAAAAGACCCACAGATAAGAAACTACACCAGTTCCCTCTATAAGCCACCCCAAGGATCAACAGCCCTCTCTGTTAAAATATCCCATTTGACCTCTGCTCTTCACTTAGTGAAGACAGAGGGTCACCACTGTCTTCAAAATAGTCCCTTCTATTCTTAAAGGTCACCCAGTCAATTTCTATCCTGACTCAACTCTAAGGAAAAATCAAAAGTTAGCAGAAAATATGTATCCTCCCATTGTGAAAGTAACTATGAAATATCATCAGGACAGATGCAGAGATGGATGGGCTAATGAGACATTGCTTCCCTGTGCCATGTGAAATATGGGTTTAATACGATTTTTCATTTTTCTCTAAGGCACACAGCCCATCCCCTCACTGCACTTTGCCAGTGTGCCCTTATGGATTAGTCATTTTATTTATTTTTAATTTCACCTATACATTTGGATAAATGACTGTGTAGGTGGCAAGACGAACTGTTAATGAGAGGAGTTGTTGCTGATAACCAAGAGGAGTAAAACCTTTCATCTCTGTCAAGGATTTAGTGTAATTTTGCTGTGGGAGTGACATTATAATGAACACTGAAATGAGATTTCCATTATATCTTTCCCTCACTGCCATACCCCCCCCCAAAATAGGAATTTCATTTTATGTTACTATTTAAAAACTTAACTTGAACTTATAAGAAAATATTTCTTTTTTTGTTTGTTTTGTTTTATTTTAAAAGCTAATCAAGGACTAAAAACTAATTTAGGTGAGGAAAAAAATCAGAAATTCCTTGGACCAAGGAACAGAAATTAGCCTGAATGTTGAGGGCCCCAAATAATGCGTAAGTGCCAGCAGACCTCTGTGCTTCTCCAGTTTCTTTCAAAGTCAGCTCAGATGCTACCTTTTGCAGGAAACCTTCCCAGTTCTCCCAGCTCCTCGTGCTTTCCCTTCTGAGGCTATCTTGTACCTGTCCTGCAAGTATCCTGTATGTACCTTTTTCATTTACATGTTAATCTCCCCCTTTAGAATGTAAACTTCTTAAGGACAGGAACTGTTTTTTACTTTGTATCATCAGTGCTTAGCACAGTGCTTAGTACACTGTAAACACTTAATAAACGCTTGTTGATTGATGAGGCAAAAGAGCAGAAAAAGGAGAGTTAGAGAATAAGGAAAGAAGAATGGAAGAAGAGAAAAAAAGATAAAAAGAAAAAACTTGTGTACATTGTAGGAAGTGGGCGAGGATCACCACAAACTTTTACAAGTTCCTCAGGGCAACTTATAAAGAAACTAGATACTTCAACACATGCCTGGTGTAATAGGAACAGTAGCCCAATGCCTCCCCTCATTGCAGATTAGACTTCTTTTCCTTAAAGGTGTTGATGCATTCTAACATTCTTCCTGACTTGGTTGGCTTAGCGGACAAATAGTTCAGACTGTTGATATCACTTCCTCAGCCACAAGGAGTTGGAATTCTCAGATATTTAGCTGTTGAAGGAGAGAATTTTGTTCAAGTGAATCAATTCAAGGTGTCTTCCATGCCTATTCAAGTGAATAACCTCCTGCTATGGCTAAATATTAACTGCTTAATGATCAATGAGTGTCTCATTTTGTTCTAATATGGAACCTAGAATACCAGGGTACTGATCTGAGTCAAGCCCAGACTAGAACACTTGGTTCTTATTGCACAACAACAACTCCATTTTCAGGACTCCCTTCATCATTCTCACCAGAAATACCATCTGGGTTTCACTCAACATTCTGATGCTAAGTCATATCATAACACAATTATGGCATGTAAGAACTAGTAGACAAATTTTCTAATAAAATTGCTTATCAGTCTGTATGCTTTTGCCTCTGCTGTTTTACCTGCTTCTTTTCTCAGCCTCATGCCACATTTTAGAATGTTAGAGATGGAATGGTACTTGTTATTCTGGCCTAATCCCCTAACTAGAACATAAATTGCATTTGCAAGCAGTAATCTATTATCTGCTTGAAGAATTCCAATGGCAGGGATCTCACTATCTTCCAAGGTAGTACATTGCATGTTTTGATTATTAGGATTATTTTTTCCCTTTTGCAAGGCTCAGGTCAGTCTCCTTCTGGCTCCTATTCATTGGTTCTAGTTCTCTTCACTAGGATCAAGCAAAATGAGTCTAATCCCTCATATCAATCCTTCAACTATTTAAGATGTCATTCCATGTCTTCCTTACTTCTTTTCCACTCTATGCTAAGCCCCTCCAATTCCTTCAAATCATTCCTGGATGGCATGGATTCAGTCATCACCCTGATCAGTTTTTTGGTGAATCCTTTGTAGTTTGCAATGTCTTTAGATGACAATGTAGACAATAGAAAAAAAAACAAAGCAAAATAAAACACTAGATTTGGAGTTAGAGGACCTCAGTTGAAGTCCCTGGCCTATAAACTTACTACTTCTGTGACACTGGAAAAAAATTATTCCATTTCCCTAGGCTTCACTTTCCTCAACGGTAAAAATAGTTTTGAAGTAGGTGACTAATTCCATCTCTAAAGATATCATCCAGTGATGCTTGAAATGTGTTGTGAAGACTGGGGCACAACTTTAAAAAAACAGAGTTTTGTGGATAGAAAGCTAATGTCAGCCAGAAAAGACCTTTGAACATATATTTGCATTGCCTTTGATGCAAACTGGCAATATGACCAAGAGAAAGACACTGAACTTCTCAGCGACCCAGGCAACTCTCTAAAGTTAAAATTGCTGGTGTTGACTCACATTGGAAGAAGGAGTTTCCTTACCAGGAGTTCCCCACACTATTAAAATCACAGGTATAAAACCAAATAATAATGATGATAAAGAGGAGGAGGAAGAGAAGAATGATAACAGATGAAGTTGACCAGTGGGTTATTGTGGTAATGAGAACAACCCACAGAGGGCATAGGAGAGTGGGACTGGGGGTTTCTCTTGAGTGACTGCACCATTTCCAATAAGAAAAGTAAGAAAACCATCAGGACCTTAATTATTGTTTGTGTGTGAGTAAAAAAGATTCTTCTCCTGGTCACTGAAGCCATTTTTATACACAACTCCCAGTAGCTAATTCATCCCCAAGTGGAAAGGAACCATGCAGTAAATAACCAAAGCTAACCAATACATTCATGACAACTTGAAATAAGTTCCATGCCAAGTTATATTCCATATTAATAACATGCATTTGTGCATCTTAAGGTAGCCCATGATGCGTCTGGAAACAATACACAGTGGAGCTTTTTGTTAGGCAGATTTTTTCCTTTGGATGACAAATGTGTCAAAGGAGGGGAGAGAGGTAGAAAAGATACTAATAGACAGACTGTCATAAAGTTTGGAATCAGCAGACCTGGGTAGAATGATTATTTATTTTCACCAGGAGTATTTGCAGTGATAGTGGAGAAATGTGGGTAGTCTCAGGTATTGTTTTTCAGGAGTGAGTTGCTGTGTCATCATAATATCAGTCAGAGGTCTTGCAAGCCCACCACAGTATTCTACTAACCCAAGGATGCAAGACTTGAAATGTAGTCTACTAATATTATAGGTGGCAGAATTGCATTAAGGACACATGGTGCTATGTTTAAGGCTGGGGCCAGTCAGTACCAACGCCCTAAAGTGCTATATCAGAATCCGTGGGTGTTCCTACATCTATTGGCTATAACCCTACAATTGTGGCAATAGGCATAAATTTTATGGCTGAATTACCTCAGATATTATTTCCAATTTATCAAGGTAGGCATCATTCTCTTAGTTCTGGATAATTTTTCTAGGATATGCTATTTCATTCTCTAGCCCACTTTACTATCGCTCTGTAGAAAGCAAGCTGAAAGATTCACTCTGCCTTTCATGTTTTATACTTTGAACTAATGTGTTTTCCTTGAATTTCCACAGCAGCAGTAAGAACGACTCATACATAAGTAAGAAGAATCCACTCTTTCCGAGAAGAGTGTGAAGGAAAAGAGAGTAGACAATCCCCACCCCATCCCAAAAAATAAGTAAATAAATAAAAAGAAAGTAGACAATCATTGATCCTCTGAGTTGAAAGGGACTTCAGAGGCGATCTAATCCAACCCATACTCAACAGAGAAACCCCTCTCCAACATACACAAGGAATGGTTGGTCATTCAGCCTCTGCTAGAAGGCAGTGAGGGGAAACCCATTGCTTCTTTGGGATAGTTCTAATTGTTAGGAGATTTTTTCTTATTTCAATCTGAAATCTACGTCTATGAAACCGCTACTATGTTTTCTAGGTCTGCTGCTCAGACCACGCAGAACAAGTCTAAAATCTCTTTCACTTTCCCATGAAAACCTTTCAAGTACTTGAAAATCAGGTAGTATGATATTGTGGATTGAATATTAGAGGAAGACATGGGTTTGAATCCTGTCTCAGACTATTAATTAGCTCGGTGAAAGTAGGAAGCTACTATCATCCTGCTTCTTCATCTGTGAACAGGGGATAATATCTAGAGCTCTTACCTCACAGGTTTGTTATGATGATCAAATGACATAATGCACATAGAGCATTTTGTAAGCCTTAAAATGCTATATAAATGCCAGATACTTTTTATGCTTGGAGACAACTATTATACAGCTAAGTGGCTCAGTGTACAGAGGGCTGGGCCTAGAGTCAGGAAGACCTGAGTTCAAATCCGGTCTCAGACACTTAATGTCTATGTGACCCTGAGTGAATCACTTAATATGTTTGCCTTATTTTCCTCAACTGTAAAATGATGATAATATACATTTATGAGGATAACCTACCTTTCAGGTTGACTTCCAAATGAGATAACCTACCTTTCAGGTTGAGTTCCAAATGAGGATAACCTACCTTTCAGGTTGAGTTCCAAATGAGATAAAATTTGTAAAATGCTCAGCACAATGCCTGGCACATAGTGTTAGATAAATGCTTATCCCCTTCCCTAGGCATTCTACAAGGTAAACATCCCAGTTTCTTCCAGTGCAGGGATGTGCTGGAGTCAGCTTATACTGATTCATGAAAGCAAATTGTTTTATTTTCATTGTGAGCATTTACACTTAAAAATGGGCAAATATCATAAATTAGGGCTTGATTTTTGTTTTGCTTCTTAAGAGAGTGATGGAGAAAATGTTGATAATACAGATTAAACTTTAAAGTGTGTCATGCATACTTTCTTTTTTTCTGGAGGGCTGGATATTAAACATTTACCAGCACATCTGAACCCCTGTGGCGTGTTCTCTAATTCACTCACAATCCTGGTAGCTTTTCACTGAATATATTTCAACCTATCAATGTCCTTCATAAGATGGAATGCTCAAAATTGACCGTAGTACTCAAGGTCTTGGATTATAGGCAGATATGAGGGTAATAGTAGAATGACTATTTAGCTTGGACAGGGTATAGATAATTGTCCCTAGTAGTTGGTGGAAGATGTCTATAGCCCCAATCTCTTGGAATTTTCATCAGGGGTACTCTGGAAGTACTGCAGTACCCCGAAGCAGAGTAGACCAGTAAGTAGAGGAAGATGAGGCTTTTCTGAAACCCCAAAATGTTGTGGTTTCTCCCTCTTGAAATTACTTTTTATGTACTTTATATAAGACAGGTATCATGGCATAGTTGATAAAGAATTGGCATCAAAGCCAGGAAGACCTGAGTTCAAGAACCAATTGAGACACACTGACAAGGTGCTTCTAGGTAAGTTATGTAACCTCTCAGTCCCCAATCCTGCAATGACCTAAGATTCTGAGTTACTGAACAGTTAGTTACCTGTGTACAGGTAGTATATTATTTGATTTCTTGTGGAGATTACATACAAAGTAACTTCAAGTTAAAGATGAGAACTAACAATTGGGGGGTTTCTGGCAAGGACTCATATTAGTTACTTTAATTATCAGTCTACTCTATTCCACTTTTTTTTCTTGGAAATGTGCCTTATACATAGGAGGCTCTTAATAAATATCTGCTGTTTTAATTGAGCTTACAGAGAATTCAATAAAAACAGAGAATGCATGTTCAGTTCTGTTAAAAGTATGCAGGTTCTTAAGGACAAATTCCACCTGTCTCAAAAAATAAGTAAATAAAACTTCCTCTGTGAAAGGTTTCCTGAAAATTATGCATTTACATAAGAGCTGTGAAGATGGAAGGGATCAGGTAAGGAAACTTTATGAGTGATTGCATGGTCCAACGCAGCTCAATTATTTGAGAAAGGTGTGTGTGTGTGTGTGTGTGTGTGTGTGTGTGTGTAGTAAGTTTGGGGTAAGAGGTGAATACCTTTGGCGATGGATAGTAGCTAGCTTCAAAGACCTGTGGTTTTAAAGTACTTTGGGGAGAAATGTTGAAGCCAGCAGATGAAGACAGGTTTGATCTAAATTGTCTGGATGACCTGAAGTTTGCCCCCATCGAATGAATCCAATCCAATAAAGCAAACATTTATTAAGGACCTACTATATGCTGTGTTAGGGTGGGGGTGGAGGACTAGGTCACACAATGGACAGAACACCAGGCCTGGAGTCAGGAAGACTCTTCTTCCTGAGTTCAAATCTTCCCTTGGACACTTCTTGCTATGTGACCCTGGACAAGTGGCTTAATCCTGTTTACCTGGATTTCCTCATCTGTAAAATGAACTGGAGAAGGAAATGGCAAACCACTCCAGTATCTTTGCCAAGAAAATCCCAAAGGAGGTCACAAAGAGTCAGACACAACTGAAAAACAACTCAAAAGCAACAAATGTGCTAAGTACTGCACTAAGTGTTTTGATACAATTAATAAAAAAAAAAAAAAAAAAACAGTACCTGCCCTCAGGGAGCCTAAAACTAAAGGGGGAGATTACATACAAAAGGAGGCAGGAGAGAGGCATCTCAAAACACCAGGGGGTATCTGGTGTGGGGCTTTTTGTTTCATGGATTAGGCATAAAATTAGGCAGGCCAGCAGATGCCAGTGAGAATCTAGTTTCTGCCTCTATAAAGGAAGGCATGGGGAGGAGTTTGGTCCTCTGCTCTCCAGCCTTCCAATCAGAGAAGAGAGAAGGCTGAGGGAGGTAGTGTCAATCAAGGCTTGAGTTAATAGCATGGTAGTGAGTTTAGAAGTGATGAGTTTATCCTGGGAGGGGCATCTTGTTCTATGATAGGGTGGCTGAATGAAAAATCTATGAAGTACTTGTTATACCAAGTCTACATACCAAATCTGTTAAGTACTTGTTTGTACCAAAGATAGTGCTGAGTACTGAAGATACCAAAAAAAAAAAAAAAAAAGATTAAAAAAAACCCAGACAGACAAACAAACAAAACCAATGACAGTTCTTGCCCTCAAAATGCTTTTACTCTACTGTGGAGACAACACTAGTGCATGTGTTCCACTGTTGTTCCTATCTGCTAAGAATACAGCCACTGGGAAGAGTCATCAGTGCTATTCTACATTAAAATCTGAGCTGAGACCCTAATTCAAATTTATCATTAGGTTTTGAATTATATTGGGGAACACTGTGTCGTCCCCCATCCCCTCTCCCACTCTGTGGTCTAGGTAGAATTTTCTAAGGCAAATGGACAACTTAGCTTTTTCTCTTGCCTTAGTGCCTCTTACACAATAAGTACCACGTACAGTACATCCTGAGTAGTATGAGAGATGAAATACACAGTAAGCCCCCTCCTGCTAAATAACTTCTCAGAATTTACTTTTTCAAAATGAAGTTTCTGAAAAGTTCTCATATGAAAGAGGTACCTATGTGACTTGTTCTACTTGATCCCAGAAAAAGAATTAAGAGCAGTGAGAGCAAGTTGTAGAGGTTGAAGATAAACAAAAAGTTTCATAACAATTAGAACAATCCCAAAATGCAATGGACTTTCTGGGGCCAGTAGGGGCCCCCCTCTTACTGGGAGATCACTTGTTGAGAATGTTATAGAGAGGATTCTTCTGCAGGCACCAGCAGTTCTAGAGTAAAAGGTTTTAACCTCTTTTATGTCATGGTACCCCTTCTGGCAGTCTGTGGATCCCTTCTCAGAATGATGTATTTAAATCCATAAGATAAAATTCATAGAATTACAAAGGAAACCAATTATATTGTCATACAGTTATGAATATATGGGAAAAAGAGCAAATTCATCAATTAAAGCCCTTTAACTCCAGGTTCGGATTCCCTGAAATAGATTATATCTGAGGTCCTCTCTCACTGGAATTCGGTATTTCTCTTTCAACTAAGAAGCAAATTCACTGAAGCTGGTGTGCCTGGAAAAGTATAAAAACAGAGAATGTATGTTCAGTTATGTTAAAGGTATTCAAGTTCTTAAGGACAAATTCTACCTGTCTCAAAACAAAATAAAGCTAAACAAAACAAAAAAAAAACCTTCCTTCCTGAAAGGTTCCCTACAACTTTATGAATTTTGACTACTAAATTAAGCATAACAGAAAAATAATAGATCAATTTGATTTGAAATTCTACAGATTTCCAGTAAAAAGGATTACTAATGCTTCATTTAGGGACCACTGAATAACTAATTTAAACTTTTTTTCCTCATTACATAGACAATTCATTTAATTTGAAAAGACCAGGTTTTATTTCTCCCTACTTTTATTAGGTTTTGGCTATTTCCCAACTTGTCTTAATCAAAATGTTCATTATTTGTGTCTTGCCATTAAAGCTAATCTATTTAGAATAAGGATAGAAAATTACATCTGAAAAGGGGAGAATTCAGATGCTGCTCCAAATAGTTCTGTAGTTCCTTCTAAATAAAAGCAAAATATCATGCAAGTCAGCAGCATTGAGTCGTTTCTAGGGAAGGGTCTAAGAGACAGCTGTATCTTGTAGGAAGACAGGCTGAATGAATGAGTTTTTTCAGTTTCAATTTACTTGAAATATCATTGACTACTTTTGCCCATGAACTTGGAAAGGAAAAATAGAACTTTTAAAATATGATCCAAAAATACACAAGTACATGTGGGTGTTTCACTATGTGTGTGTGAGTGAGTGAATGTGTGTGTGTGTGTGTGTGTGTGTGTACATGTGTGTGCACCACTTCTCCCTCCCTTACCAAGGCAATGTGGACAAACATATTGAGAACTACTTTTCATACATCTGAATTCTCTACGTTCATTTCATGAATTTATAGGTACATGTCTTTTAGAAAAGTTAATAGATGGTCATCTGCTTAATTTTGACATGAGAGTATTATTCTAAATCTTTGCCTTTCTGTTATAGATCATGGATGTGATAGAAAGTAATGGGCTCAAAATACCCAAAGTGGTGAATAAAACTGAGATTTATGCCATTCTTCTCTCAGTCTTTCACATATGAATCAAGAGATATATTCCCAAAGAAGAATTCCTGTATCAGCATATTGATAATTCTCCTTTATATAGTGCTTTACAAAGTGCTTTTTACTCAATAACTTTGTGAGTTAGGTAGTTCCAATTTTACTATCCCCATTTTGTAGTTGAGGAAACTTAGAGCTATAAGGTAACAATCATAGCTGACATTTATATAAGCACTTAAAGGTTTTGGAGGCACTCTATATAAATCATCATAAATCATTTGATTCCAAACAACAACCCTATAAAGGAAGTACTATAGGCATTATTATTTCTATTTTTCAAATGAGGAAACTGAGGATCAGAGACATCAAATGATTTGCCTAGAATAATGCAGCCAATCGAAAAACAATCACTTATTCTTTCCCCGGTTCTGGACCAGGTTTTGGGAATACAAAGACAATAAGACGGTCTCTACCCTCAAGGACCTTAACTTCTATGAGAGAGGTAACATATTCAGAGAGAAACAAATACAGGATGTGTACAGAATAACTAAATGGTGCCAAGAAGGGGATTAACAACTGGAAGTTTACAAAAGTTCTGTTGAATTGGAGGTGCCAGCTGAGCTAAGCCTTGATAGGAGCTAAAGCTTCAGAGAGGTAAAAGTGAGGCGAGAGAGAAGTCCAGGCATTGGGACATCAACGCCCAAAGATGAGAGATAAAGGTGAGCATGCAAATTCATGTAAGGTGAACAGCAAGTGAGACAATTTAACTGGAGCACAGGGGCTGTGAGGTGAAATAATATGTAACCTTCTTGGAAATATGCTAGAGTCAAACTGTGAAGGGCTTACTTAAGAGTTAGCAATGAGATTTGAATCCAGGATTCTCTTGACTTTTAATTCAGGGCTCTGTCTAATATGACACACTAAAGTGATGTAAGTTGCTCAAGGTTTCACAACTAGTAAATGACAAACTGGGATTCAAACTCAGGTCTCCTGATTCCAAGATAACTGTTGTTGTTTTTTTTTTTCCACTACTCTTTGCTTGTTGCCTCTAAATAGGTTCATGCAGTTACACAGAGAACTCTGCTGTATGTTTGTCACCTGGAGATTAGTCTGAGTTGATAGTTGAAAATTGTAATCATCTTTGCTTAGTGCCAACTTGTAATCATAGAAAAATCCTTTTGAAGGAAAACCAAGTCACTGAGGGCAACCCAGTCTTTATCTTATTCTCCAAACTCCAATTTTCTGTCCTACAAGAATGAAATAATAGGATAATGCCCCACTTAGTACTTAGTTCCATGTCAGATTCTGGAAACCTCCACTCTCCAGAATATAGGCCTGAGGCATTCCAAATAGCTATTACAAAATACATGAAGTAAACCCAGGCCCTTGAACTCTCACTCAGAACTTTACTGAGTCTTAGTTGTTGTAAGCAAATTTTTTAAAGAATCTTATCTGGTTTCCCATCCCGCAGAAAACTGGAAGGAACAGTCTACAAGGGGATGGCAGGCTGACAGAGCCACATGGATAGGGTTGAAAAGTGACAGTCTGTTGGTGATGAAAGGGGCCAAAAAAACTAAACCAATTATTGTCCTTTCCTGTGTATTACAACATACAAGGTCATGTTGATGACCCTGAGGCATGAAGAAAAACATACATTATATTTTCCTCTTATACCCTCTGTTGCAGGAAGCATGGGTGTATATAAAACATTTTAGAAAATATACATCAAAATGGTAGAGTAAAGCCAGTTTAGGTGCTTGGAGGCATAGCCTTCAGTTATCAGGAATATCCATAGGGAATCAATATTCCCCACAGTTTCTAGTTAAATATGGCATGACCATATAACCAAGCACACAGAGTCACTTCATTCATTCAAATTTCACTAATTCAGAATCCATGATGATCTAGACACTGGCTAGTCAAAAGTTGGCCTTTATTTAGTAAAGTCAATGCATAAGCCATACTAAAAGGGGATAGTTAAAATACTTAAAAAGCAAGAGATTTTCAAGCATTTGGAAAGAATTCATATCTTTCCTATACAGACTACTTATCAATGCTGATTATAAATAAAACTTTTCTATTCATTAAAGCATATGTTAGGCACCTTTTCATCCATCAATCCAAAAGTGAAGCTAAACTATGCATAATTTAATTTTAACATCTTCTATGAAGAGTAAGCTATTCAATATTCCATCTGTCTAATGACTCATCTCTACCATCATTAACATTGCATATACCCAATTCTGTCTCTCTGTCTCTCTGTCTCTGTCTCTCCCTCTCCCTCTCCCTCTCCCTCTCCCTGATTATGTTACCAAATAACTGCAAATCTGAACCTGTGTCTCCTGCAGGTCCAGATCATCTCAGCTTTGACTTCTCAAGGAATGATCATCTATGTTCAACTAAGTCAGCCAGAGATATATGAGAAATAGATATAAATGTGTATTATAGACACAGGGAAATTAATATTAGTCCTAAGGGACATAGATATGAACTTTCTAAAAATTAAGACTTTATTTTAAATATGCAGACACTTTGCTTTTCTTTCAAGTTTGTCTTAGTCAACAACTAAAGTACATACTTCCTAAGACTCTTCTGTGTCCTAGAGTTCATAATGGGTTATTGATTGTGTGATTGAATCTTGTGATCCTTAAATCTGAGGGGATAAAATAATCCTCATTTTCATATCCAGCACTCCTTTTGGGACCACTCCCTTAAACTGAATACTCACAATCACAAGCTGGGGTCCCCAGAAGGTAGCTCACTACTTTTCCCCTTGGGGTTTTAAGGATGACTCTGAGTGGCCAAAAATTTCTACTTGTGTCATAAATGAGCCCCTAACTACGTACTCCCCCTTAGCAGCTATTCGGTAGTTATCAATTAGCAGAAAAGAGATTTGCTTAGAATATTTAACAAAAAGAGTTGAAAAACATTCATTCATACAAAAGATTCTTCCTCATATTTGGGGTATATCCCCTCATATCTTGTATAATGAGGTTCCTGAGGAATGTGGACTTAAACTTAATGCGGTAGGCATGTGGAGAATACATGAGGCAAAAATACACTCTTGGCCCTGACAATCCTCTTCCTTCTTTCGAGGAGGCCTCTTGAAGCGTCACTTAGATGTAGCTCTGTGCTGGCTGGGCCACTGAACTGAGATACCTGAATCAATGCATTTCTTGAGTCCATCCATAGCCAGCAGTTTTTTCTTCAAGGTTTATGCTCACAGAAGCTACCAATTTCTTGGGTGACTGTTTTTTCTCATCCGTCTGCAGAAGCTACCACAGCCATCAGTCACTGGTGGTTTCTGTTCCAGTGGCTACTGCTACTATTTCTAGTTGCTGGTGTAACTTCTGGATCATTTGAACTCGCAAGGTTCTTCTTGGACATGTCTATCCTATAACATATATGTATATACATATATATGTTTATAGATATCTATGTGTGTGTATATGTATGTATGTATGTATATTTGGGGGACAGACAGAGAGACAGAGACAGAGAAGCAGCAGCTATGTATCTACATCCATGGGGTAGGGTGAGGGAAAGACATCCTCTCACCCAAACCTTCACACAAGCTCAGAATCCTGCCTCCTAGAACTGAAAAAAAAAAAGGAAGTGAGAGATGTATGTGTCAGCCCTTTTTTGTCTGTTCACTTAGTTCCAGCTCAACAATTCCCCAGTCATTGGTTCTTACAGCTCTGTAGTCAGACTGCAATTGTCATCACACAGTACCAACCCGAGCCATGAATGTATAGAGACATTATCACTCTATGTTTCCAAGTGGTGACTTAGTCTGGAAGCAGGCAAAGAATATCTACAAAGGCTTCAAGGAGACTCCTTCATAGACTAGCCGACCTCCATTAAATGTAAAATGAATTTAAAATTTTAATAAAGGGGATGAATTTATAGACTTTGTGGTTGGATTATCTAATCCCCACTTGGCTACTAAATAGGCCAATCTGTTAACCTCATTGTCAGTCTTCTCATGAGGCAACTGGAGGCACAATGGAAAGAGTGCACTGAGTAGAATTAGGAAAACTTGAGTTCAAATCCTGTCTCAGATACTTACTAGCTCTATGACCCTGGGCAAGTCACTAAAATCTCTATTTGCTTAGGTTTCTGCAATTGTAAAATGGGGAAGACAATAGTACCTACCTCACAGTGTTGTTCTGAGGATCAAATGAGTGATGTTTCTAAAAAGCACTTGGCACAGTACCTGACACATCATAGGTACTATATAAATGCTTATTTATTATTTTCCCTTTTCCTTCCTTTATCTGTAAAATGAAGGAATCCATCTACAGCAGTGATTGTCAAAGGATGACCTGAGGATCCTTGGGGATTCTCTGCACCCTTTCAAAGGATCCACAAAATCAAAACTATTTTCATAATAACACTAAGATGTTTTCATTTCTATTACAAAGTGTCTTCATATGTCTTTTTGAAATCATCTATTTCCTCATTTCTTACAGAAAAATACTATTTAATCACATTCATATGCCACAATTTATTCAGCCATTTCTCAATTGATAGACATTGCATTAGATTCCAGTTTGTTATTATTGTTATATTTTGCCACCACTGAAAGCTGCTATAAATAGTTTTGCACATAAAAGACCACAGAATAAAGTAGAACCAAAGAAGAATTTATGCTATAACAGCAATATTATAAAAATGATAAATTTTGAGGACATTTATAAACTGATGAAGAATGAAATATGCAGAACCAGGAGAACAACATTGTAAAAACAATTTTGAAAGCCAAAATAACTATGATCAATACAACTGCCTTTCATAATTTCAGAGGACTGATGATGAAACATGCAATCCATTATAGAGAAGTAATGGATTTGGGGTACAGAGTCACACACACATATGTGTTTGTATTTATGTATGTATGTATGTATATAATTTGTATGTAGCCATTGAGTGAATTTATTTTGATTGACTATGCAAATTTTTGCAAGAAATTTATTTTTCTTTTCTTTTTTCTTTCAATGGGATAGTATAGGAAGGAGAAAAAGTATATTTTTGATATTTTTTTTTAATAGAGAAGTATGGGGGTGCTACACATAAGAAGTTTTGCATATACTTTCAGATGAGGTAACTAAGTTACCACTTTTACTTAACTGTTTTACTTTGTTACAAAATATCTTGAATAAAATGATAGTAATTTGTAAATATTGAGCAAAAGCATTTTTAAAGTATCTAATATGGTAAATATTGATATATTTAACCCACATAAGCCAAAGTTCTCGGGGATGGTGGTTCTCAATGTTTTTAAGGGGTCCAAAGACCAAAAAGTTTGAGAACCATTAGCCTAGAAGATGTATTCTAAGATCTTTCCAACTACAATAGTCTAAAGTTACTAACTATACAAGAAAAACAAAGTTTTCTGGTGGGCATCCAACCATGTAAGCCTGGATGACTCAGGGTAGTCCTGGTTCTGTCTTGCTCAGTCCCCTGCTTTCCTTGCTTTTCCAGTAAAACAGTATTTTTATTTCATGTAGTGCCTACAGCAAGCAGCTCCCTGCTTCGCCTGCCCTACCAGATGTCTCCTTTGCGACTCTGGAAGAGAGAACATTTTCACATTCTTTTTGAAAAAGGATCCCAGCTTTGTCTAGAACCCTGCCTAGGAGACCAAGGGAGCTACCTCCTGCCTGAGGTGTCTGGCTTGAAGATTTCCCCATTTTTATTGCAAGGAATGCTCCTCCTTCCCTCTTTTTCTTCTGGGAAATGCCAGTGTTCAGACCTGACATTAATTGAAGGATTTTTTACAAAAAAAAAAAAAAAATTAAAAAAGCCTATTTGTGAACATTCATCCACTGTCTATTCTGAGTATTTCAAATAATGCTTTCCAATAAATGAAACACAAGTGATAATGTGAGCAATTGGAGTCCTTAATTGGTTGAACATAGCTAAGGCAGAATGAGGGAATTTATTTAATCAAGACATTCCTGTGACTTTAATGCAGAGTAGCTAACAGCTTCATTGACAGTGAGGGGTAGGGACCTTGGCGGCCAAGAAAAGGAACAAGTTAGAGATTTTACAAATGGGATAATCTGCATGCATCTACACTGACCAATACACCATAGCACAACTCCACATATTCTAGTCTACCCATAATCACCATACAGGTCTGAAATTCATGGAGTATAAGTCACTGCTTAGTTACCTAAGAAGTATATGGGTATTTGGTAAGAGATGCTGGGAGGATAGGTTAACTGACATTTACATCACGCTTTGCAGTAATAACCCATCTCTTTTGAGACATTATTTAATTTGATCTCATAAGACTGAATTAAATAATACAAGTATCATTCTCATTTTACACATGAGGGAACTGAGTTTCACAGAGGTTAAGTGACTTGCCTAAGGTCACAAAACTGTTTATTAGAACCAAGGCCAGAACCCAGGACTTCAGACTCTGAATGTGGTGCTAATTTCACTACACTAGGCTCTGTCTCTACAAAATTTGTAATCCCCAACCAAATCCCTAGACAACTAGTCCCTAATACCTAACCAAACCAACTAACCCATAATCCCTAACCAAATCTCTAATAAAAACATGTTGGAACCTGATGATAATTAATCCCTTCAGTTTATACAATATGGCTTTGTTTTCTAGTGTTTGGGGGGTTTTTAATTTTGTTTTTCTTTTTCATTTTTCTTTTCTTTCCTTTTTAACTAAAGTATATACTCTTTGAAGGCAGTAACTGAGCCATACACTTCTACCTACCAGGTACCTCAGTACCTACCAAGCCCAGTGATCACTAGACACACAATAGATAGGCAACCATTTATTGAACTGCAGGGAACATCTGGGACTACAGGATCATCTGTTCTGCTCTGTTCTGGTGACAAACATCCCATTTCATTTGGCAAATGGGTGAAGAAAAATGAAGAATGACATTTGTTGTTAGGTATCACAGTTGCTCAAAGACAACATCCTCATTGCAAATTAAAGAATGTTAGAACTGGAAGGAACCTCAGACACCTCAGAGACTCTCACTTTAAAGAAGTAATTGAGGCTCAGAAAGACCACACAGTTAGTTAGTCCCTTCTCCCCTTTTCTTTCTGTGAGTGTTTCAGAAAGAATGCCTTTCTGCTTTGGTATAGTTTTCTCATGTGTTTGTGGAAGTGAGGAGTGGAGGAAGGGATACCACCATTCCCTTTCAAGCAACAGTCATAAATCTGAATGCTGATTTTTTTTTAATCTGATGTTCGTAACACCCTGATGATAAAGGCTACTTCTTCCTATACGTAAGGTTTTGCTCTCTTCTTGCTCTGGTCCCCATACCACCTTTGTAATTGCCCTATTGTGGTCTCCTTTTGGCTTTAAAGGGACCCCGTTCACATAAGTATATGCATTAAGAAGGCAGGAAGTTGGGCTTCATGCTAATTTGTTCCCAAATTAGGTCCTAGCTCTTTAAATAGTAATCCCTGATAAACTAAACAGGTATAGGGTAAGGAAAGCACAAAAACACCTCTGGACTTAACCTTAATTAGTGAAAGAAATTCCTGTTGGGAAGGATCAGGGAGTAGCTGGAGACAACAATGACTTTAATAGATCATCTATACTACAAATGGCAGTCTTGGGCTTTACCAACTCATGAGAATATGAAAATTAAGAAAAAGGACAATTTATCACCCAAGTTCATGGCTTTAAAAGATTCATTTTCCCTCAGAGGTATCAGGCCACCAGAAAAAAAAATGTAGCTTGGCATGATCGTGTTTCAATTGTGTCTTGTCAATGCTGAGAGACTTTCCACAATGGGATAACCCTTTGGCCCCTCTGCATTTAGAGTACACAAAGAGAACTGAAATATGGAACTAAAGGCTACTGCAAGACAAGGCCCAGAACACTACCCTGTCCAATAACCTTGTTGGGCAAGTTATGTTACGTCAGTCACATGACACAACTGGGCTCCTTCCAATGGAATTGTCTCACTGAATCCTTGGAAATTAATTTCCTTGAAAAATATAGCAGTCAAGTTGTAGGACTGAGTTTTCGAATACCCCCTGTCTCTCAGATCCCAGTAGACTTTCAGTCACCTATTGGTGACTGGCCAAAGGAAAAGGGAATAGAATGTAGAGAATGCATGGTCTGTGATAGGCCTGAGGGTACTGAACAGAGTGAAGTCTGCAAAATCAGATTTATCCAGAATTTAGGGGAAAGAAAAGGGAAAGCTATGAAGAGCATGCCCCTTTGGTGAATTAATACTTTAATTTGACCTAATAATATTAGGATTTGTCTTACTGTTATTAGTTTCATTCATTAGTTTCATCTGGAAAATGATGTACTTTCCTTGTTGGCTATTAAAGAATGAATAACGTGTTACAACAGTGATGGAAAAGCAGGGTTAAATGAAAGTTTAGCAAGACACCATGTAGGATAACCTGGATTCAGGTGGAAATAGGTGAACCTGAGAACATCCAATGGGGTAATGTTGCTCAATGCTCTGAACTTAGAATAGGCATCGAGTCTGAAACTGATATCTGGTTTGTGCCAGTCTTGCAGACTGGCAGATGCTTCTTGGCCAAGGCTCTTCACCAGGCTATAGAACCATAGAATCTTAGATCTAGAAGGGACTTCCATGAAATACATGATGAATTGACAGACTAAGGTAAACCATTTCAGACCCTTGAATTTATCTAAAGATATCCAGAGTAAGGCCTTCTCAATAACCCAAGCAATTGTTTACAAAATCTAACATTCAGCTAAATTTCTTTTTATTGATCACATTGTGCCTAGTACTGTGCTAGGTAATGTGAGAGATGTAAGAGAGGTAGAATGTAAGACATGATTACCTTTATCAAGATGCCAACAGTCTCAATTAAAAGGTAAGTCTACCACACAGGACATAGATTACAATATTAGCAATTCTCTAACAAGCAAGTCTTATTACAAAAGTTCATTTACATGTCGGTTATGTGGAACTTTAAATATGTATCAGAATAATTATATAAGTGGGAGATAACTTCTTAGCTATTCTTCTACTAACTTTAGCCACCACCACCCCAAAATAGTTATTTAATCCATAATATAGCATAGCTCCTGGTACATAACTAATAATTAATAAAGGTTTATTCCATGATTACAGCATTTCTACAACTAGCCTGAATTCTCAGACCTGGTGAGTGGGGGACTGAGGAAGAGAATGGTGAAGACTAGGAATATCATTCAATAAAATGGAGAAGACAACAATGCTTCAACACCCAGTACCCACCCAGTGCCCACATGAGTGGACATTTATCCAAGAGTTTCGGCCCCAACATCTACTCTGCCCTTTACTATTACCAGATGCAGAAAGGTTGGGCACCATGTTCCCACTCAGAGACTGTATTTGAAAAGTTTTTTAGGGGGCAGCTAGGTGGCACAGTGGATAGAGACTGGCCCTGAAGTCAGGAGGACATGAGTTCAAATCTAATCTCAGACCAAACACTTGACACTCATTAGCTGTGTGACTCTGGGCAAGTCACTTAACCCCAATTGCCAAAAAAAAAAAAAAAAAGAATGAAAGGGTTTTCATTCTGGAATCTATAGCACTGTGCCCATTTTGCACAAGATCACTGAACTGTTCATGAAAAGACTTAATCCCTAAGATTATATACCCTGATACCAGACATCTGCTCACCAGAACAAACACTTGAGATACTGGCCTCAGTACCAGGATCCAATCCAGAACCAAGGCCTCAGATATAAATATGATCAGGAGCCAAGTGGATGTTTGTGATCATATAAGTGTCATCATTTAGCATCTTGGCATGGGGCAAAGGGACAACTGCCAAGAGTAGGTTCAGTGAGATCTAAGAAATCCTCATCACTAAGAATTTACCAATTCAGGTAGTTAACCCATTTTCCTGCTGCCTTCACCCCAAACTCCCAGCTCTCCATCATTTCTAACATAATAGTACCTTAAATTGCTACCCTGGGAATCTACTTGGATTTGCTCTCAAAACTATGTACAAGAATGCCCAGATCCTTGGGGCAGCTAGGTGGTACAGTGGATAGAGCACTGGCCCTGAAGTCCAGAGGACCTGAGTTCAAATCCAGCCTCAGACACATGATACTCACTAGTTATGTGACCCTGGGCAAGTCACTTAAGCCCATTTTCTCACCAAAAAAAAAAATGCCCAGATCCCTAATCCCTTAAATCTTTCCTACTTTGTATCAGTCATATGACTTCATTTCACAGTGGGAACAAAAATAATTTACCTAAATTAGAAAGCAAGAGAGTTCATCAATAGTAATAATTTCCTGCACTGATGGCTCCAAGCAAACCACAAATTTCTTCTATTCTCCCAGGAATAGAAGCTTGTGAGTCTAGCCCAATCCTCTCCAACCTAGCCTAGGCCTGAGTGTCAATCTAGGGGAGCTGGAATCATTGGGATAACAACTTGCCTTGTGGATGACCATGAAAAGTGGTATGGTTTTATATCTCCATAATTTGTACTATTCACTCATATACATTGATAAAAGAATAAGAGTTGGCTACTATATTCCATCACAAAAGTGTTGTGATGTCTGCTTAGGATCTAGAAGAACAAAGGGAGGAAAATGACAATACATCCCAAACCTACTCCATTGCAGAGGTGGGATATCCACTGGTGTGATGTATTACATATATTAGATTTGCTTTTTTTTAATTATTTTTCTTGCTCATTTTTTTTCTTTAAAATATTATTTTTTTATATGAGATGTCTCTCTGGGAGTGAAAGGGAGAAAGATACTGAAAGAAATTCTGGTGATGTAAAAAAAATCAATGAAATTTTTTTTTCTTTTTTTTCTTTTTTTCTTTATTTTTTGTGAGTTTTTTTAAATTTTTTTTTTATTTTTAACAAGTCATTTTAGAACTTTGGGTTACAAATTTTCTCCCTCACTCCCTCCCCACCCACCCTCACTGAAAAGGCAAGTATCTCAATACAGGTTATAGATGTGTAGTCATGCAAAACACTTCCATAGCAATCCTATCCCCCATTTATTCTATTCTCTGTTTTGACCCTGTCCCTCCTCAGAAATGTTTGCTTCTATTATCCCCTCCCTCAATCTGCCTTCCCCTCTATCAACCCCTGCTCTCTTGTCACTTCCCCCCCACCTTCCTGCAGAGTAAGATAGATTTCCATACCCCATTGTGTATGTTATTCCCTCCTTAAGCCATATCCCATGAGAATAAGATTCACTCATTCCCTCTCACCTTCCCCCATCTCTCCTCCAATGTAAAAGTCCCTTCTTGTCTGTTTCATGTGAGATATTTTACCTCATTCTACTTCTCCCTTTCTCCTTCTCCCAGTATAATCCTCTCCCACTCCTTAACTCTATTTTCCAGATATCCCTTCATCCTCAACTCACCCTGTGTCCTCTATCTATCTATCTATACAAACATATAATTTTTTCCTTCCCACTACCCCAATACTGACAAAGGACTCATGAGTTACAAATATCACCCTTACCTGCAGGAATGTAAACAGCTCAACCTTAATAAGTTTCTTATGATTTCTCTTTCTTGTTTACCTCTTCCATGTTTCATTTGAGTCTTGTATTTGAAGGTCAAATTTTCTATTCAGCTCTGGTCTTTTCCACAGGAATGCTTGAAAGTCCTCTATTTCATTGAATTACCATTTTTTACCCTCAAGGATTATATACTCAGTTTTGCTGGGTAGGTGATTCTAGGTTGTAGTCTTAATTCCTTTGCCCTCCAGAATATCATACTCCATGCCCTCCAGACCCTTAGTGTAGAAGCTGCTAAATCTTGTGTTATCCTGATTGTATTTCCACAATACTTGAATTGTTTCCTTCTGGCTGCTTGCAATATCTTCTCCTTTACCTGGGAATTCCGGAATTTGGCTACAACATTCCTAGGAGTTTTCTTTTGGGGATCTCTTTCTGGAGGTGATCTGTGGATTCTTTCAATTTCTATTTTGCCCTCTGGTTCTAAAATATCAGGGCAGTTTTCCTTGATAATTTCTTGAAAGATGATGTCTAGGCTCTTTTTTTTTCATCATGGCTTTCAGATAATCCAATAATTTTTAAGTTCTCTCTCCTGGATCGATTTTCCAGGTCAGTTGTTTTTCTTCTCTTCTATTTTTTCATTCCTTTTGATTAGTATTACAGTGACTTGATTTCTCGAATTGTCCCTCTTTTCCAATTTCTCCATTCTAATTTTTAAGGAAGTATTTTCTTCAGTAAGCTTTTGGACTTCCTTTTCCATTTGGCTAAGTTTACTTTTAAGGGCATTCTTCTCCTCATTGGCTTTTTGGACCTCTTTTGCCATTTGGGTTAGGCTATTTTTTAAGGTGTTATTTTCTTCAGTATTTTTTGGGGCCTCCTTTAGCATCACTCTCAGTTTTTCCTCTACTTCTCTTACTTGCTTCTCAAAATCCTTTTTGAGCTCTTCTATGGCCTAGGACCAATTCATATTTTTCTTGGAGGCTTTGGATATAGAAGCTTTGGCTTCATTGTCTTCTTCTGGTTGTATGTTTTGATCTTCTTTGTCATCCAAGTAAAATAATATAGTCTGACTCTTTTTGCGCTGCTTGCTCATGATCCTGGCCAATTACTTGAGTTATAAACTCTTTGTTAAGGTAGGAATCTGTTTCCAATGTGTAGAATGTACTGTCCCAAGCTTCAGGGGTTTTGTGCAGCTGTGTTCAGAAATACTTCTAGGGACCTGTAAATTTTCAGTTCTTCCAAGGTGGTATGATCAAGGGTGAGGTGTTTACTGCTTTCCTGGCCTTTGCTCTGGTTTACAAGCACTCTTTTCTGTCTTGGAACTGTGAGAAGGGTTTTCTCACACAGCCACTACAAGCTCCACTAGACCAGCACTCCTCCTCGCCCTAGGTCCACCACCCAGAACTGTGACAGAGATCCAAGCACGGGCAAAGCAAGAGAATCCTGCACCAGCAGAGAGTTTCCTGCAATCCCCTTCTGACCAGCCACTCGATTCCTTCTCTGTCTGTGAGCCCAGAGCTCAGGAGGGCTGCTGCCCTGAGGGCATGCTCCAGACTTGTGGCTGGGACCTAGCTTCTTCTCTCACCGCAGTCACGGACTTTTCCCACTGACCTTCTAAGTTGTCTTTGGTGTTCTTGGGTTGAGAAGTCTGGCAACCACCACAGCTCCCCGTGATTCAGGCCTCTGAGGTCTGCTCTAGGGTTGTGTGGCCTCCTCCGTGCCCATGCCAAACTGTGCTCCTCTCCCAGCCTGGTGCAATATACCTTTCCAATCAACCATTCAGGCTGTCGTGAACTGGAAATTTGTTTCACTGTCTTTTTGTGGGTTCTGCTGCTTTAGAATTTATTTAGAGCCATTTTTATAGGTATTTGGAGGGGTTTGGGGGACAGCTTAAGCAAGTCACTGCTTTTACTCCTCCATCTTGACTCTGCCTCCCAAAATTTATTTTTTTTAAATAAATCACATATAACAGTGTAAACAAAATAGCAACAAAACTTCTTCATTTCCAACATAAATCCTTACTGTTGAAATATCAGCTATTTCTTTATTGTTTTCTGTTCTCTGGATTACTGTTATGAAATGGGTTGTGTGTTAGTATAGCAACTATAGTCTAATGGTTTGAGAGTAGTGTATTCATTTAACTATTCAATCATATTAGGGAAGTTTAGGTCCAAATAACTTCATTGTTTTGTTTTTTTTTCATCCCATGAGTTTCCAAAGGGAAGGTATGAAATTGGTTTATCTGTGATTGGTCGCATCTCTATAACACTAGCCAAAGAGAAGTTGAAATGAACCAGAGCCAAGTTTCTGTCACTGCATTGAAAGCTGTCATGTTTTGTTTGGTTTTGGTTTTGGCTTTGGTCTCAGGGCCATAGTGCCAGCCCTCATCTTTGTTTATTACTTCTCTCCCTACTTGAAATGAACTTATTGTCCTTGTTTGTTTTCATCCCAGGTTCAAAAGTAATCTAGGGATATATCTTTATATTTTCTTATTATTTCAAAAAGTTGCAACATATTTTTATTAATTAAACAATTACATCCTACTGTAGTTTATTAAATATTACTTAGTCATATCATTAAACCTGGAGAAACCTGTTTTCTAATAAGCTTTTTCTTGCCTCTGTCCTCCCAAACCCCTCAAACTCCTAAGCTTAAATAAACATCAAGTTTATTGGCTATACTTGAGTAATCAATAATAAAAAGTTAAAGATCTCTTTATAATACATCAGCTATGGGAAAGGTCATATCCAAATTCACCTTTAAGCATCATTACAACTGATGAATTCTCCTTGGTTCTGAACACAGATCTCACCATCCAGTTCTTCCAGAATACCAATTAAATTCTCTTCTCAAGAATTCTCTTCATGATTCTTCACATGATCAGGATTAAACTCAGCTCTCTCAAGAAATTAGTCCTTTCTGTCCTTTTTCTCTGTCCTCTCTTTAACCATAACTCTTAATAGTCTTTTTAGAATAATAATTAAATTTTCAGATCCCTCAAAGACTCTTTAAAGGATACCAATTAAACTGTCATTTCAAGATTATATGACCTCTTAATGATATAGTAGCAATATTCATAATCTTTTTAGGAAAGGCTATTAAAGATTGTTTTTGTTGTTGTTGTTGTTACTCTTTCACTTCCCCTGAAAATGTTCTACTTCAACAATGTCTAAGATCAATTTATATTCCATCACCAACCCACTTGCCCACCCCATTCCCATCCCTTATGTACTGGCAAACTTTAAAATTCCATGCCAATTTTTTTATCCTTTTGCTCTTCTGATATTCTTGTAGAAAACAATTGGGGAAACAGAGATGGGGAAGACATGACAATTCTTGACCAGCTGAGTTGTGGAAAAATGAGGACAATAAGGGCAGCTAGGTGCCACAGTGAATAGAGCACCAGCTCTGGATTTAGGAGGACCTGAGTTCAAATCTGGCTTCAGACACATAACACTTACTAGCTGTGTGGCCCTGGACAAGTCACTTAACCCCATTGCCTAGCCAAAAAAACAAGAAAAACAAATGAGGACAAGTATATGCTGAACTCCAATTCTCCAGCCAAGGGGATTGAGTACATGGAGGAGAGTCCAGAATATTATGTCCCCATATCCTTTTTCAGCTCTGGTTTCTGCACCATCCCATTCATCAGTCTCTTTCTTCAATTCCTTGCAACTTAGTTTCCCTCTATGACCACTTCATCAAAACTGCCTCTCAAAGTTCATCAATGACCTCTTAGTTATCAAACTTAGTGATTTTTTCCCTCAGTTCTCATCCTCCTTGACCACTAGACTATTTAATGCTTTTGACTATAGTACAATGGAAAGAGAACTGGCTCTGGATTCAAAGGACCTGGGTTCTAATCCTGCCTTTAATTCTTACTACTTGTGTGATATCAGGCAGGTCACTGGGCCTTAATTTCTCTAGATATACTACGAGAAGTTTAGACTACTTGGGCCCTGATGTCTTTTCTGATTCCAGGTCTATGATTCTACCACCATCCCCTCCTTCTGATACTCTGTCCTCTCTTAGCTATAGAGATGTCACACTATCTAGCTTACTTTTCTTAGGATAAAGAAGTTCAAATTTCCTGAATTCGCCCTCCTCTCTTTATCATATTACCGACCAAGTAAGGTGTTTTGGACCTAAGGTGTAAGGACCTTTGGTCATAAGAAATCTTTGGACTTCTCTTCTCTTTATTTATGCTCTATTCCTTGATCATCTTATTCACTTTCAAAGCTTCAATTAATCATTTTGAAGATAATTTTTGGATCTATATGCTTAGTCCTGATCTCTCTTTTGAGCTATGGAAGGTATGGAGGTATGGGTTCAAATTCTATGACTCATTCTTTTTGGAGAGAATGTAATGGATTGAGCTTTGGTCTTGGAGTCTGAAAGATCCAGGTTTGAATCCTGCTTCAGACACTCACTTCCTGTATGACACTAGATCATTTCACATCTCTGGTGCTTAGTTTCCTTAGTTTCCCCAACTATAACATGTAGAGATAGGTCACAATAACTTCTAAGGTCCCTTCCAGGTCTAAACCAGTGATCATGTGATCTTATGAACTTCAGCTGTCTATGTCAGTGTCTCAATCAATTAATTAGATATTAAACCCCTTCCAGGCAGGGTCAGAAGAACGTCTAATTGAGACATAATTAGTTTGAAATGTCATGGGAAATTATATCCTTCTGGTATGGATTATTTCATTCATTGTATTTGTATCTCCAGCCCCTATCAGTTGGAAATTCTTCTGACCTCTCCTCCTCCAAAGTCCCCTGTCCCAACCTGCTCCTGCTTCTATCTAATATCACTCTTTTGGTCAGTGTCATTAATATTCACCCAGCATCCCATATTTGAAAACTTTGTACTATCTTTGGCTTTTCTCTCTCCCTTATCCCTCACATCTAATCAGTTACCAATCAGTCTCTTCTCACCATAATTACACTTAGCTGACATACTGAGATGTACCCCCATGCTTCCCATACTACTCTCACTTCAGGTTATGAAGCTTCTGACAAAGAGGGTGTCACTGGAATGAATCCTCTTTGTTGTCAGTGGTTCTATTTCAAAAGCCTTCCGCTTTGAGGGGGTTCCTTTGCATGCAGCTTTTTGTACCTTAATTAAAAGGCCCCCAAAAGCACTCTCACATCTAAAAAAGTAACATGAAATATTAATTCCTGGCACTGGGAATGAATGAATGCAAGCTAATAAATTCACAGATTCAATTACCACAAACTATCAGATGTCTTTGTGTTTAATTGCTCTGGATTACTCTTTAGACATCATAATGAAATTAATAGAACATGCTAGTGATCAATAGCAATGGATTAATTGATTAATCACTGACACATAGTTAGATTTTTCCACCTCTAGGCACTATTATTTATTGCCATACAGTTCCAGAGCAAACACCTTTGAAACAGGAAGAGAGGAAAGAGGTTTGGACATTATCCAAAGTCCAGTGTGGGGTGATAGGGCTTTTTGCATATATATGGGGTATGTCACCCTTGAAGGGTAAGCATTATGCTGCTCATTAATATATTATCAAGGTCTCTTCATAAGTGAAAGAAACATAGTCATCCTTCATGGATGAGTTATTGTATTTATTCCAGGAAGATTTATTAAAAATTAACATTGTATCATTTTACATTTTTGATACCTGCCAGTCCCTAAAAATACATAGAACGATGCATATTGGTACAGGGACTTTTTTTTATCTTGTTAAATATTTAATAAATTCTACCTTCAAAAATAAACAATCCTTCCCTCCACACTCATTCCCGATTCTGACTCCTGCTCTTTCTACTACTCTGGGTGCCAGGTTAGAAAGAGAGAATCATAGTCTGCCTAATGCAGTGGCTTAGTGATGTGCAGAAAACAGACTATTCTTAAGCTAAGAAGGAGGCTGTATTACTAGCACACAGGTTCCACACACCAATTTAGCAATTAGGAAAACAACATGGCTATTCTCTTCCTTGGTATGGCAGAATGGATGGGGTATTGATGGGTTCAGGAAAATATAGGATTCAAATCCTATCTCAAACATCAGCTATGTCCAGGAGACTTCATAAGGATATATAATAGCAAAATAGATAAATGTCATATATATGGTCTCTCCAGCTCATTCTTGTGCTCTTAATAGCAGTCCAGATAAAAAGTTTTTTGGAAGGGGGTAGTTCGTTTCTTCTTGATATTAACTTCAGAACTTAGTTATGTCTTCAAAATATACTGGCTTCCCTTGATATCCAGTAGTAGATCTATATAGTCTATGAATTTATCTAAATGTTTTGAAAATGTTACATAAAATTACATATACATGTATATGTGTGTATATATATATATATATAAACATATCATATGTACACATGTAAATATAAACAAGATAAATATTTGTTGGGGTTTTTTTCAAATTTATTTCTCCATGAGGTGTTAGTTTGTTGTTGTTCAGCTGTTTTTCAACCATGTGAGACTGTTCATGACCCCATTTGGGTTTTTCTTGGCAAAGATACTGCAGTGGCTTGTCATTTCCTTCTCTAGTTCATTTTATGAACTGAGGCAAATAGAATTAAGAGATTTGCCCAGGATCATACAGCTAGCAAGTATCTGAGGACAGATTTTTATTCAGGAAGATGATGCCTAGTACTCTATACCCTGTACCACCTAGCTGCCCAGTGGTAATTTACTCCCCATTATATCAAATGTCATATTCTTTTTGCTAAATTCAAGTCTCTTAAGCTCAAAGGGATTGGTCCTTTCTTCTGGCATTCTAGGATCTGGTGAAAATGTGTATATCTATGTTATCCATACGTAGGTTATTATTGTCCTCTGTAGGACAAAATTGTTTAGCTGGAAGGGATATTGATGAGTATTTATTCTAACTCCTTTATTTTATAGGTGAAGAAACTAAGACCAGGGGATAAGGAATCTTGCTCATGGTCACATGTAAATTAGTGGTGGGTGGAGACAAGAAATCTGGTCTTTAGTATTCTTCCCAATAGTGCCTACATTCTTCCATAATTCCAAGACCTCTCCAGTGATTTGAACCACAAGTAATAGTGTTAAGAGTCAGTGGACAACATACAAGACGGAATCACTAAATTTGAAAGGACTTCAAAGGTCATTTAGTCCAACCTTAGTCTAGTGAAACAAGAACCCCACCTATAGCAATACTTGATGAGTAATTATACAAATTGTACTTGAAGAATCTTCAATAATGGGAAACCCACTACTTCTCAATACAACCCATTCCAATTTGGGACAGCACTAAATATTAGGTAGCTTTCATTAAACTCCATTTTGTTCCTCTGTAACTCATATTGACCACTCCTATTGACCATTGCCTTCTGTGGCCAAGCAGAGAATTTCTAATTCCTCTTTCACATGACATCCCATTAAATACTTCAAGATAACTATCATCATGTCCTTCCTAAACAGCTTTTTTTCATGGCAGAAATCTCTAGCTCTTCCCAGTAGTCTTCAAGTGGTATGATCTTAATGCCCTGTACCATATTGGTTACTCTCATCAAGGTAGTCTCCCACTAATCAACATTGTTTCTAAAAGTAGTGCCCAGAACAGTATATACAGAACAGTTCAGCTGTAGCCTGACCTGGGCAGATAATAGCAGGACCATCACCTCCATTTTTAAAGACAATGGACCTCTGAATGCAACCTACACTCACATTTTACAGATCCATAAACTAAGACTCAAAGAGGTTAAGTGACTTTCCCATGACCACACAAGTAGTGTCAGAAGTGAGATTCTACCCAAGTCCTCTGACTCTAAGCCAAATCATGTCTACCATGCCACTGATCTTAGGTGCTGCCACTACAACTCATTGAAAGAATGGATATTCCCTAGTCAGGAAAGGTAGCCACTCATTCTATATGCAATGTTAGCATATAACCCCTTCCTCCAAGTTTTAGCTCTGGTAAAATCAATAATCATAAGATTTCAAAGGAAATAAAGGCCTCTTAGATTCAGGAAAAGGGGCTCAAATCCCACCTCAGGCACTTATTAGCACAGTTTCTGTCACAGAATAGGTATTTAATATATGCTTATTATGATTGACCATTATCCAGGTAAAGTCAATTAACCTTATGAGACTTGGTTTTCTTTACCTGCAAAATGGGGATAATAATTGTACTTACTTCATAGAATGATTGTTATGTCTCTAATGAGGTGTTTTAAATAAGTACTTTCAAACCTTAAAATACATTATAAAAGTGAGTCACTGTTGTTATTATTCTTCCTTATTGGGAAAAGGCAAAGAAGTCTTGTTTTGGAGTCTGATGTAGACTGGGCAAAGTATGCATTTGTCTTCTGGGGTGAGGAGATAGGAAAGGAATAAGTCCTGGATTTGCAAAAGTCAGAGAAGCTAGGTTGTCTGTACCACAACACTATCCCTCCCTTAGCAACTCACCATCCAATTCTTTACAAAGGCTCTTCCACACCTTTTAATCCCTCCTCAAACCTCCTATGACTTAACCTCCTGCCACCATCTCAGCTGAGAAATTTTTATATTTTACAGAAGAAAATAAGGTCACTTGCCATGAGCTCCCTCTCCTTCCTTCTTCCATACCTCATCACTCAGATACTGAGATGCCTTCTGCCACTATTTCTCCCTTTACCCCTGCCTCACATGAAGAGGTGGCCTTCCTCCTTACAAAGTACATCCTGCCACTTCTCCTCCTCAACAGATTGTCCCCTCTGTCATCCCCACTCTATCACTTAGTTTCAATCTCTCGCTGTGTACCAGTTCCTTCCCCACTGTCTACAAGCACACCCAAATCTCCCCTATCATCAAAAAAACTTCACTTGATTAATCCTTTCATCCCCAAAAACCATTATTCTATATTTCTTCTGCTCTTTGTAACTAAACTCCTTGAAAAAGCCATCTATGATAAGCATCTTTACTTTCTCTCCTTTCACTTTCTTTTTAACCTCTTAATCCAGGTTCTGAGCTCATCATTCCAATGAAACTGCTCTCTCCCAATGTGACCAGTATTTCCAATGATAATTGTCAAATGCAATGACCTTTTCTCAATCTTCATCATCCTCAGTCTCTCTGCAGACTTTGACAGTGTTGATCATCCTTTCTTCCTTGATACTCTCTTCTTTTGGGCTACCATTCTCTCCTGATTTTATTCCTACCAATCTGACTGCTCCATCTCAGTCTTCTTTCCTGGAATCTCACACAGATCATGCTATCTAAGGTGCAGTATGTCTCATAGGATTGTTGATATACCATAAGATCCTGTCCAGGACCACTTATCTTCTCTCTCTGTTCTGCTTACTACATTTAAATTCAACATGTCCAAACTGAACTGATTATCTTTCCCCCTAAACCCTTCCCCCATATTACCTTCCCTTTTACTGTAGAGGGTAACATCAGTCCCCAATCCCTCAGGCTCACAATTTAGGAGTTATTATCTTCAACTCCTCTCTATCTCTCACTATCCACATCCAAAGTGTTGCCAAGGCTTGTTGATTTTACCTTTGTGACATCTTTCAAATACACCTCTTTCTCTTCTCTGGTAAATGCCTTAAGTTTCTCAACACTCCAATTTATGCTCTATTCAGCCACCAAAGTTATTTTCCTAAAGAGTAAGTCTAACCATGTCATAGTCCCTCCTCGTACACACACACCCAGAGGCAACAAATTCCATTAGCTCCCTATCCTTCCAGGATGAAATGCAAAATCATCTGTTTGACTTTCAAAGCCCTTCATTAGCTAGCCCTATCTTACCTTTCCAGTATTCTCATCCTCTTTGACCCAGTGACACTGGCCACCTTGTTGTCATATGATCAGTACACTCCATTTCTTGGCTCTGAGCATTTTCTCTGGCTGTTCCCCTTACCTGGAATACTCTTTACCTTCATTTCCCCCTACTGGATTGCCTGGCTTCCCTATGTACCAACTAAAATCCAATCTTCTACAGAAAGTCTTTGCCAAACCCTCTTAATTTTAATGCTTTCACTTTCTCTTTCTTATTTCCTATTTCTTATTTCTTATTCTTATTTCCTCTTGTGTATGTAGCTTGTTTGCATATGTTTGTTTATTGTCTCCCTCCTTAGAGTGCAAGCTCCTTCAGGGAAAGGCCTGTCTTTTGTCTCTGTATCTCCATTGTTTAGCACAGTGCCTGGCACAATAGTAATCATTCAATAAATGTATTTTGATTATTGACTACAAACCACAGCTATGTAGTGGAGGCAAGGTAAGAGGAGGGCCCATCTGTAAGCATAGCACCTACTTCTTTCAGTTAGGACTAGTTAGGTTCTACTGCTCCACTCACTTGGCCTAGTGTTTTGAAATGCATACTCCCTGCTATCATTAATGTGCAGTATAGTAAACTGGTTAGCTGGAAGAAAGCAACTATTGGTGATATTGATTCTTTGGAAAAATTGAAATTATTAGAACATACAGAGTTGTTTATATCCCCATTACAACTGAGCAGAGACAGAGAAAGGAACTGGTGCAATATTTCAAAAGTGACATTTGTGCTCCAGTTAAAATAAACAAAAAAATCTTGGAGGCTAAGAGGGCAAGCCCCTGAGGTCAAGTTAGACAGAAAACATTTCTCTTCTTACATGGCAAGGAACAAATATTTTGTTTTTCTTCTCTGTGACTATTTTATTGTCAGAGAGTACAAACTGATCATTTCGGAGAGCAATCCATCAATCAGCAAGTATTTATTAATCACCTAATGAGTACTCAGCCTTATGCTGGCCAAAGAATCAGAAACAGTACAAATGAAAAATAAAATTGGCTTCTTCCCTCAAGGAACACATAGGCTAGTTAGAGAGATAAATATAATTCACATAAGATGATTAGAGAACATTAGAGAATAGAAACTGGATGGCTTCTCCTAGACTCAGAGCTGGCCAACCCAGCGTTCAGGTCCTGTCTCTGTCTTGTACAATACTGAACAAATCACTATCACAAAATAAAATCACATATTCAACAATATATGAAAAGACTAAATAGGAGGTGGAAGTGGAAAGGTAATAAACTCTAAGTGTTATAGGAGAAAAGAGAGGATATCATTGTGGCTGGAATAATCAAGGAAATTTTCACAGATCAATCTATCAAGATTAAAACTCAGGCTAGGTACTGGGAATACAAGTATAAAGAATAAAATGATTCCTACTTGTAATGAACTTATATTCTAATGGAGAGACATACATATAAACATATATACATACACATACATATATATAGCAACGATATAAAATAAAGAAATTAAAAATAAACAAAGTAATAGAATGCCAGGTCATTTGAGAGGGAAGACACAACCAGTTGGGAAGATTAGAAAAGATTTCATGAACAAAATGGTTGCTGATGACAACTATTATATATTTAAAAGGAATAGCAAGTTGTATATATTAGATTTGCAGCTTCATGTACAATCATCTTTTTTTCTATTCTACTGTGTTAGGGAAATATTTGTTTTATTTCTTAAGTTCAGAATAAAATAAATAACATTTTAAAAAAAGAAATGAAAAGAAAAGAAAACCTCTATGAGGAAGAAGTAAGGAAGAAGTATGTTCAAGACATGTGCAATTGACAATGCAAAGGCATGGAGACTGGAGATATAGTGGCATCTTTGATGAACAGAGAGAGTCAATTTGACTGGATGTCAGAAAGAGTAAAGTCCAGTGAGGCTGAAAAAGAGAGCTTGGGGCTTGGTTGCACAGCACTTGAAAAGCTAAACAGAGAAGTTTATCCTTAGGCAACTGAAAGTCACTAGAGTTGATTGAATAAGGGAGTCACGTTGCCAGGTCTGCAATTAAGGAAAATTATTTGGAAGTAGTAGATAGAATGAACTAGAGTGCTAAGAGACTTGAGGTAGGTGGATTAATTGGGGCCCTGTTGGAATAATTAGGTGAGAGATGATATGCATCTCAACTGAGGTGGTTGCTGTGTGACTGGATATAAGGACGGTTGTAGAAATTGTACTAATCTTTGAAAGATGCAGAGGATTTTGTTTAAACTCTCATCTCCTTATCTCAATCAATCAATAAACATCTGTTAAGTGCCTGCTATGTGCCAGGCGCTGTACTAAGAGTGCAAAAAGAGGCAAAAGGCAATCCTTGTCCTCAGAAGTTACAATTTAATGGGAGAGATAACAGGCAAACAAATATATACAAAGTAATCTACATACATGATGAAATAGTAAATAATTAAATGAAGAAGTGCCTTATCTAGAAATGAGAGGATTTGAGAAAAGCTTTCTGGGATTTTAAAGAATTTTAGTTGGGACTTAAAAGGAAGCCAGGGAAGTTAGTATGTTGAGTTGAGGAAGGAGGATGTGGGGGACAGAAAAAATGCCTGGAGGAAAGCAATAAAGTGTCTTATTTGTGGAACAGCCAGGCAGCTATAAGAAGACTGGAAAGATAGGAGGGGCTAGGTTGTGAAGGACTTTGAATGCCAAACACAGCATTTTGTATTTTCTCCTGGAGGCAATAGGAAGCCACTAGAGTATATTGAGTAGAGGAGTGACAGGTTCAGATCTACTATTTAGGATAATCATTTTGATAGCTGAATGGAGGATAGATTGGAATGGAGGGAGACTTGAGGCAAGACCCTCCAGCAGGCTATTACAATAGTCCAGGCATGGGGTGATGAGGGCTTACAGTGGAGCAGTGGCAGTGTCAGAGGAGAGAAGGAGGCATATTTGAGAGATATTGCAAAGGTGAAATCAACAGGCTTTAGCAACAGCTTGAATATGGGTGGTGAAAGATATTAAGGAATCGAGGATAAGACCTGAGACTGAGGGACTAGGAGGAGGATGTTGCCCTAAATAGGGAAAGTAGGAGGTAGTGGGAGGGTTAAGGAGGAAAAAACAATGAGTTTTGCTTTGGACAATTTTAGTTTAAGATGTCTACTAGACATACAGTTTGAGATGCCTGAAAGTCAGCTGGACAAGAGCGATTAGAGATCAACAGAGAGGTTGGATCAGGAGAGGTAGATTTTAGAATCATCAGCATAGAGATGGTAGATAATTAAATTTATAGGAGCTGATGAGACTACCAAGTGGAGTAATGTAAAGTAGTCAAGAAGAGGACCCAGAATAGAGCCCTGGCTACCACTTCTCATCCTTAAGCCTCACTGCTGCTTTACCTCACTTCATCCTTAAAAGCATAATAGTCATGATTACTTCTAATGTAGGAAAAATGACATCATCCATGTTCTGCCCTCTCTCCTGGCAATTTTCAGTTTTGTTTATCATTAGTTGGGCAGCTCTGTGGGATTTTGGGGAGAGAGTATAATAACAGCAGTTCCGTAGGAATTGTGGAATCCAAATGGGTTATAGATACTACTTTAAATACATTCTCCAACTTCAGCTTGTGCTCGTACACATAGACATCTTTTCACACTTCACCTTGAATTACCTTAACCAATTAATAGAACATAAGAATTAGAAGAGACCTTGGGGATCAGCTAGCGCTTTCACCCCTCATTTTACAGAAGAAGTAACTAAGATTCAGTGGAAGAGAAGTGACTTGCCCAAGGCCATATAGCTAGATAATGACAGAACCATATTTTAGGACAATTGGTTTTTTAATTCAAAGATCTTTTCACTACCCTACATCTTGTATTGTAAATATCAAAGTTTAAACTTCGATTCTAGTCTAAATCATTTTGTTACTATTTTCACAAATGTAAAGATTCAACAGAATTCATTGCAGAATTGCTTCCCCATATTTAAAAAGCACATACCAATACAGAAATGATTTAGTCAGCATTGGGAGCTCCCTTCACTGAAGCAATTATGCATTCTGTCTCTCACTTGGTAAATAATTCCTAGGGAATTGCCTGAACCACATAGAATCCAAGCAATTTGTCGAAGGTCACAGAGTTAGTGAGTGTCATAGGTGGAATTCAAGCTCAAGTCTTCTTGACTTCAAGCCCAGCAATGTATTCTCTCTACCAGGCTCCTTCTATTTAAAAAGTATGATGTAGAAATGCCCAAGGCACCAGGTTCTAGAACTCTATGAACTGGGTTTAATCATGATACCACCACCACCCCCTTAATAATTTATCTTTGACTGGTTTTTCCTCCTTCCAAAATAGCTAAAACCATAGCTCATATAGTTTTCCCCCAGCATCGAATTGAAAGAATCCCCAGCTCCTATCAAGATAACAATATACTTCAGGTACAGGACAGCTTTCATTTAATCTAACAAAAAATGCAGAAAGAAAATAAAGGACTCACAGTAACCCACAAATAAGTCTTCTTCCTCTCTTATGATTCCACATTTCTATGGGTTGGTGTTCAGTCATTCAGTTGTGAATCGCTCTTCATGACCTTGTGGACCATAGCACAACAATATGGTCCATGGAGTTTTCTTAGCAAGGATAGTGAAGTGGTTTGTCATTTCCTTCTCCAATGGATTAAGGTAAACAGAGGTTAAGCAATTTGCCTAGGGTCATATAGCTAGTAAGTGTCTGAGGCCAGATTTGAACTTAGGTCTTCTTAACTCCAGGCCCAACATTCTGTCCAGTGAGCCACCTAGGTGCCTACCTCACACATTCCCCCTAAGGCCCAGTAAATTCCCCACCCTCTGGTTTGGACTCTCTTCAAAAGAGAAATAAACTTATGGTTACTAGAAAAGTGCAGCCCCACTCCCCCCAGAATTCTAGGGAAATTTACTTTTATCCCAGGAAGATATATAGCCATCTAGCTCTAGGATAATATTCTAAAAGTCACGGTACCCCACAAAAGAAAGGGAAACAGAATATTTAGAAAATATCTCCTCTTTCTATTGTACCTATATCATCTGAATTACCCTTGGAGATAATAGAAAACAAAGTCAAAGTATTTTGCTCCTTCTCCCATCTGTTCCTTACTTCCAGCTCCTGGAGCCACATGCAAAATCCTTTTTTCCCCAAGAGAATGGTAATATATAGGAACTCTCCTCACATCTCATTAGCAGGCTGTGTTTCAAAATTCTTTTCTTTCTCCATTTGACTAGCACTGCCCAGGTAGTCCCCACGCATACACTCTTCTGTCCAAGAAGCTAGAGGAAAAAAATCACAAAATTTGATTCTCTTGACTATACCTACCATCTCTAACACTAAAGGATGATGCCACAGCCCCTTCGAGGATGGATTTAGAAAACATGGGGCCCAGGAAATTTCCTCTTGGGTCATGTAAATTGGAACACATGTCACTCATCTGCATTTTTCTGTTCGAAGGCAACCATTAGTGAATCTTAGAGTTAGGTTGGGGGTGGGGAAAGAAGGAATGGGATAAAAGTATAAACAGTCTCCCTGCCTCCAGACACTAGCCTAATCTTATCACTGCTGTTTTATTGTCTGTCCTCTAAAAACAGGGTGAAAAGAAAAAATATATAAAGTTAGCAATCAAGACTTCCTTCTATATGTTCAACATAAAGAGGTAACTGTATCTCACTAAAGTTTGAGCCAATCAAATCCTCAATCAATTTACACTTAGAAATGGCTCAAATGAGTATGTTCACAGCCTTCACAGGGAGATGCAATCATAGTCCCAAACAAAGTCTCATCATCCCGCAAGCACCTGAATTGACGGGGGAATGGCCCTGATGAACCCCTGACATATAAAACACATACATTCTGAAGAATCATAAACCCAAGACTCAGGAGGCCTTTGAATGAGCTGATTGCCTGAAGTAGGCAATAGTGAGCTTTTTGCAGTGAGATCTATGTGAAGAAGAAGGCAATAGAATATATTAAATAGAATAATGCCTCTTGCAATGGAAGGAAAAATTGTCATTGTAGCTTCTTTTCGCAGGAGACAGATGCCTTTTATTCTTCTAGCAAACACTGGTTGAGTATCTTGTCTGTGCATATGGCTTATGCACTGAGGAAATCCACAAGGAAAAATAAGGCATGAACCCTGACCTATAGGACATCACAATCTAGTTGGAGAGGAAAAGAATATGTGCACATGAAGTACTAAATAGTAGGTGACAGTACATGGTTAAGTCTCTAGTTGAGTAAGGCAGCTGGGGTGTTGCCATTGTTCAGGGAAGGTAGTGGCCATAGAATATTTAAAACTGGAAAGAACTTCAGAGGTCAAAACCAGTCAAGCTAACGAGCATTTTTTAAGTGTTGACTATATGCTAAGTGCTGGGAATACCAAAACAAAAACCAAAAAACCAGTCGCTGCTCTCAAGGAGCTCACAGTCTCCTGGGGGAAGCAACATGCAAACAATGATGTACAAACAAGATATAAACAGGATAAATTAGAGACAATCAATAGGAGGACTCTAGAATTAGGGAGACTGAGAGGCACTTCGTGTAGAAGGTGGGATGTTAGCAACGACTTGAAGGATGATGGGGAAGCTAGGAGCTGGAAATAAGAAGGAAGAGAATTTCAGGCATGGGGCGTAGTAGCCAGTAATACCCAGGGATGGGAAATGGAATGTCTTGTGCAAGGAACATCAAGGAAGCTAGTGTCACTGGGTCACAGAGTGTGTGGAGAGTGAAAAGATCTAAAAAGACAGGAAAGACAGGAAGGGGCCAGATTATATGTTTAACCTGGCCATTTCAGAGATAAGGAAACTGAGACTGAGTAGTAAGTGAAGGAAATTTTTCCAAATCACAAAACTAGTTAGTAACCTAAGAATAAAAAATAGGACCTAAAACTCCTAGTTTAGTAATTTGTCTATCATATCATGCGATCTCTTTTTAATACTTTTTTTTTTAAAAAACTAGACGTGATTTCACTGGAATAGGAATATCTCAAGAAGTAATCTCCTTCTACCATCAGACTCTGCAATTTACAATACAATAGTATCTCCCCAGGACAATGAGGTTGTCACTTGCCCAGAGTCACTCTGTAGTCCTTGAACCAACATCTTCTTGACTCTGAAGATGGCTCACTGTCTACTCTGCCATGCTATAGTTATAAAATAATTTACTACAAATTTTTTCATTTGATCACAATGCCTGGCACATAATAGGTACTTAATAAATGCTTGTTGATAGTGATTGTCATAAAAACCTACGATATGACATATGTACTGCAAATATCATCATGCTTGGGTAACCACAGGGCTCAGGGCTTCCCCCTTGGTATCTGGACTCACACAGGTCAGTTCTAATTATCATCTTTCTTTTTAATTGTTGACCTCAACTGGAATTAGACCAGAAAAATCTGTAAAGCATACCTTGCTCATCATCTTCTCTTTAGGTTTCCCCAAATCTGCTTAATAGGATCCCTAGCTCCTAAACAAGCACTTAAGGTAACATGCTTATGGGTCAAGGGCAGCTTTTATTTAACCTGTTGAAAATTCAGAGGGTGATGAACAGCTAGGTGGCGCAGTCAGGAAGACCTGAGTTCAAATCCAGCCTCAGACACTTGACCCTTACTAGCTGTGTGACCTTGGGCAAGTCATTTAACCCCATCGCCTACAAGAAAGAAGAAAGAAAAAAAAAAGAAAAAAAGAAAAGAAAATTCAGAGGATGCAAAGCACTCTTAGGCGGCTACAAACAAATTCCCCAGGGAGACAATGATATGTGGCGGATGCTGAACAAACATCATTTTCCACTGAAGCTGCCCTCTTGGGCATTTGGGGCTGGCAAGGTCTTAATCTTGTACCTCTTTGTGATATGGCTTTTTTCAACAGCCTCAGAAGTCGTGTGGATTTTTTTTCTTCTTCCCTAGAGAGATATATTGCTCAGAAAATCTCTCTCAAGGAAACCTTAAATGTAAGAATTCTTGAATTTAGGAGTCACACATGAGGCAATCCTCAAAGTAGATTCCATCCAGGAAATCTCCCATCTCTACTTAGAAGGCTAAACTCCAAGATCATCCTACTGCCTAGGAGATGGACATTGCCCCCTACACACACACACACACACACACACACACACACACACACACGCAGAGAGACAGAGACAGACAGAGACAGAGAGAGAGGAGGTTGGGGTATAGGAACATGAGTTCCCTTCATAGGCCAAGCAGGGCATGCACTTGTATCTTTTTATAAGAAGTCTATTAATCTGTTCCCATCTTATTTTATTAAGTCCATTCTCTAGTTCCCAGTCTCTGGCCTTTGCTCAGAAAACTACGGATGAGTACATGTAAAATCCTCTCTACTTTTCCCTCAAAGTAGCTATTACTACTTCCTCAAGTGGGGGAGAAGGAAAGGGTAGATTGAACCTATCACACACAGGCTTCTCTTCCCCCATCAATCAATAAGCATTTATTAAGTTCCGTATGTGCCAAGCACTATGTGCTGGTGAAGGGCTGTGGGTACAAAGATAAAATGACAGTCCGGTTCTCAAGGAACTTGCATTCTATTGGTGGAAATGTGTGCATCCATTAGATTGTAAGCTTTTTGAGGGCAGAGACATTCTTTTGTCTCTTTTTGTATCCCCAGTGCTTAGTTCAGTACCTGGCACATAGTAGGCCTTTAATAAATGTTAATTGATTGATTGATATCCACATCTGTATATAATATATGTACATATATTCGTATATATGTATATGCACATCTACTATACATATACATGTGTACATAGACATGCAAAATAAATACAAGAGAATTTGAAGGTGGCACAAACATCTGAGCATTCATGTAAACCTTCATGTAGAATGATTTTGAAGGAAGGAAAGAATTCAGAAAGACAATGATGAGGAGCGAATGCCTTCCAGACAGGGGAACCAGTTAGTGAAAAGGCTGAGAGAAAGGAGATGGGAATGCATGCTGGGGATTAGCTAAAAGGCCAGTTAGATTGCACCTTAGAGTGTGGAAAGGTGAGTAATGTATAATAAGGCCTTACCTTGGGCCCAGGTTGTGAAGGTATTTAAATGTCAAGCAGGAGTATATATTTTGTTATAGACTTGATAGGGAACCACTGGAATTTAATTAATATGGGACTAACACAGCCAGACCTTGTGGTAGGAAAATCACGTTGGCAGCAGTATGGATGGATGAAATAGACAGAAGAGAGACCTGAGGCCGGAAGTGCAAGAGGAAACCAGAAAGACCCAGATTTGCTCTGTCACAAATTGGTTTGTCTTCCAAATAGGGAAATATTTATAGGGAAGTACAAAAAAGACCTGAATGAGCTCATTTTGTAGATCATGAAGTGGGGCAGCTCCTCACAATGAGTATATCTTTCTTATTCCCTACCAGCTGATTATTTGAAAGCAATCAATCCCAGGCACTCAAAACCAATCAAGACCATAGAAATTGGAAACCAATCAAAAGCAAATTGTACCTACCTCACAGGGTTGTTATGAAGATCAATTAAAATAACATGTGTTAAATACTTTGTAAATCTTAAAATCTTATAAAAATGCTAGATATTATTAATGTGATAAATATTTACATGTTATATATACATATATGTATAGATATTTTTCTCTCTTTTTTTCTCTTTTTACATTATCTGGAATTTTTCTTCCTTGGATATTATGGTATTCCCTGATAAATAAATATATAGAATATTCAGAAGAGAAAAAAAGTCAATTGTCCTTTTAACAAGGTGTCAATGCAAATGTTAAACTCTTTATGGGGAGGTGTCTTCTGGTTTGCAGACAGAAAGCTTGCATCCTCTAAGTTTATCGACTTGGGAGATCTCAGCAAATTTATCAAGGATTCTCTAGATCAAATGATTGGCCTGATGACACATGATGAATAAATAATGGAACCAGTTTTTCAGACCTTAGGAGATTCTCCTGTTTTTTCCACTGCCGGTGGGCCAGAGTCAGGCATCTGCTAGAGCCACCTAATACCAGCACCAATTGTTAAATGTTCAAAATAAGCATTTACACCTCAGGAGTGGTGAACTGCAAGTCAGAACTCGATGCATTGTTTTGTTGATTGTCTGGACTTAAGAAAATGAAGATAAAATGTTAATAATTTTAATTAAACTTCAGTGTGTCAGGCATACTTTTTTTTTTTTTTTCTGAGAACTGGTTGTTGAACATTTACCAGCCAGACTGGCCAGAATGGTCAGGGAAATCTTCAAGGTGGAAATAGAATTTGAACTACTGAATGAATGAATGGACCTTTAAGGATACTCAGAGAGATCTTAGCAAATTGATGAAAAGAGGGAAGGGCAAGAAATGATTTGGTTGGTGATTGAAATAGCCAAGCAGCACTAGGTTGATTGGTGATTTTAATTCTCCTGGTATGTAGCATTCAAGCAAATCAATATACTCGGTCTGATTTTCCCCTGCTCCACATTTCATCTGCAGTCTACCTTTCCCTGCTGACAGCTGGCATGTGTTCAGGGAATACAAGCCTATTTCCATAAATGGATGTTCAGTCTTTCACAGAGGAAGATAACACTGCTGACCCACTGTCAGCAGGGAATACAGTTTGAGTTGTGTTTCTAGTAATTGTGATGGCGAGAGTTCAGTGAGTCATCTCCAATGCTCTTGATCCTACTTCTTGCCTTGTGACCAACAACACACATTTCTAAGATGGCTAGGTGAGGTTAGGGGTATAGTCTGGGGCCACTGAATATAAATTTCCCTCTGTTTGAAGCCCATATGGAGAAACAAACAATTCTGCTTGAATCTGAGCAAGGACAGTTTTAGGAAGGGAAGAGTACTAGACCATAAAACTCAGGTTCTATTGTAGTCATTAACTAATTTTGTGAGCTTAATCAACTTGTTTAATTTCTCTAAACCTCAGTTTCCTTGTCTGCCAAATAGGGGTAATGCATATGAAAGTGCTTTAAAAGTAAAGAGTGCTTTACAAATGCAAGATACATTATTCATCTAACCAAAATAGCCAACTCATAACAGGAAGGTATTTGTTTTACTACAAGCACATATTTTTGTGTTTTTTTAACATGTCCTACTGCTTTAGATTATTTGAATTCAATCCAACAAGCAATTATGAAGTATCTGATGTGTGTGTGTGTGTGTGTGTGTGTGTGTGTGTGTGAGAGAGAGAGACAAGGGCTGCTAGGTGGCACAATGGATAGAGTGTTGGGCCTGAAAGCAGAGAGACTTATCTTCCTGAGTTGAAATCTGGCCTCAGACCCTGAGCAAATTACTTAACCCTTTTGCCTCCATTCCTCATCTGTAAAATGAGCTGGAGAAGGAAATGACAAACCACTTCAGTATCTTTGCCAAGAAAACCCCCAATAGGGTCACGAGGAGTCTGATATGACTGAAAAGACTAAATAGTTCTACATTTATCCCTTCTACTTCACCGAGGGTAGGGGTTCAGTGCCCTTCAACCTGGAAAATCCACATAAATTTTTTTGTCTCTCCCGTCATATCAGAGAAGAAGTCTATTTTTTTTTTTTCTTTTTCTTTTATGGGGCATTTACAGAAGGTTACAGCAAAATTTGGGTTAAGTATTTGATCATAGGCTCTGTCTTGTCTACTGGCCTTTGCAGGTCCTCTGCAGCTTCTGAAAAAGTCCAAAAAAATTCACATTTAATTTTTTGTGTCCATGGATGATATATTGAAACTACAATGGGGAAAGTCTTGATGTGGAAGAAATAACTGCATATCCATCTTCTACGTACTTATTTGGGCAGCTAGGTGGCGCAGTGGAAGAAGGAAATGACAAACCACTCCAATATCTTTGCCCACAAAACCCCACAAGAGGTCAAGAATAGAAGACTGAAACATTGAACAAAACCAGCACATACAAGAAAGTTCACTAGTGCCTAAGAATACAAAGTTTTGCGTTGTTTTGTTCTTTTCTTTGTTTTTTAATGGCTCAGTTCCTGCCTTGAAGGAGCTTCCGTTTTACCACCAAAGTATCATAATGTGTATACTACTGGCCATAATACAAAAGAGAGTCATGTACTTTTCCATCCAGTTATCCTGGCCTCCAAGCTGTTCCTTGAACAAGACCCTCCAAGTACCTATTCCAGGCATTTAAACTGACTGTTCCTGGGTCCTTATACTTAGGTAAATAAGTAAATAAGTAAGCACTCCCTCACTTCCCCCACTTCTTTCAAGTACCAGGTAAAATCCCACCTTCTATAGGAAGCCTTTCTTCAGTCCCCTTAATTCTCGTGCCTTCCTTTTGTTGCTTGTTTCTTATTTATTTATTTATTTATTTATTTTTTTGTTTGTTTATTCATTCATTTGTTATTTATTTATTTTATAAAATTAGTATTTTATAATAAATATAATTATATTTATTTATAATACATTTGTAATTTCTATATTTTATATATAATTTAAATTTATAATAAATATTTTGTAAAACATGTATTTATCTTGTTTGTACATAATTACTTGCACAGTATTTCCCTCTATCAGATTGGGCACTCCTTGAGGACATAGACTATCTTTTCTCTTTATTTTTGGTCAGTGCCTAGCACGGTGCTTGGCACTGATTAGATACTTTATAATTGTTTATTGACTGACTATTGACTTTTACTGTGTGATGAGAGCAAAGGAAACATCCAGACAAGATCTACAGCAAACTGAGGAAGGCAATAATAATTTTAGGCAGGGAGGGCAGGATTCATAGAGTTCTTTATGGAAGAAGAGTAACCAGAGATAAGCCTAAAAGGAAAATTTTGAGAAGGGGTTCCCATGGCATAGTGAATTTAGCTCTGATTTTGGAGACCTGAAGACTTGACCTCAAATCTCACATCTGCTACTTATTAGCTGCATGAACTACCCAAATCATCCTAACCTCTCTCACTCTCAGTTTCTTCATGTGCAAAAAGAAGGCACTGGACTAGGGGACCTAAAGTCACTTTCTCTCTCTAACTCCATGTCCCTAAAGGCAGAGATGAGAAAGGAATGCATTTCAGGCATGCAAATGCATAATGTATGAAGGTAGAATATCAAGTTCAAGGGACAGGATTAATGTGAAATAAGACTAGAAAGGTAGATTTGAAACACATTATGGAGGGGCCAAGCTAAGGAGTTTGTATTTTTTTTTTCAAAATATAATTGAGATATAATGAAGTTTTTTTTTAATGAAATGATAGTTGATACAAAGAGCCTTGCCTTTCAAATATGATTTTGGCAATTGCACAAAGGATAGATTGGAAAGAGAATTAGACCAGAGGCAGAGAAGCAAGTTATGAAGCAGTTGTAAGGGTCCAGGCAAGAAATTATGAGAGTTTGAGCTGAAGTGGAGGTAAGAAGAAAACTAATAATTAGCAGTTGTGGAGGTGGGATTGTGTTTATTTGGTAAACTAAATGAGACTGTTGTTTGCTCAACTTAGCAAATTTATTCTATTTCTATAATCCTTATTATACTCACTCATTCACATAGGGGAATCTCACCCAGGAATTTTTTCCTTTTCTCTTGTTTCATTGTCAAGGACCTAGCACAGAAAGTTGAGTCATTTGACTAGCATTGTCCTGATAAGAATATTCTTCCGCAGAGAGACTAGAATTTTTGTGCTGGCCAGAATGTTATACAAACTGTGATTTTGCTGATGACAGGCAAGTCAGGCATATAGAACAAATATGTAGATACACTAGTAGTGTCAAACTCAAATAGAAACTAGAAAATCACAAATTAACAATATCTATATTGTATGGCATTTTTATTTATTTTGTTAAACATTTTCCAATTATAGTAGTTTATATATAGTCTCAATTTGACGGAGGCAAAGCCCATTCAATTATTATGGATTAATAAGAAATGAGACAGAGAATGACCTCTTTACTTCTTACAAAAAAAAACATAGCAGGTAGAAGCAAAATAGAGGAGTGAGGAGGGTTAGTGTATATGGGGTGAGAAAGATAGTGAGGGAAAATAGGAAGTACGAAAATATACAACAAATGATTGTAGCTTAAAATGTGAATCAGACAAATTTACCTATAACATGGAAATAGCAGATTAAAAATTTGAATCCAACAATATGTTGCTTTCAGAAAACATTATAAAAATAAGACACACATACAAAGATAAAATAAAGGACAGGAGTAGAATTTAGTAGGTAGAAAAGCAGGGATAGTGATGATGATCTCAAAGTTAAAGTTGAAATGGATTTAATTAAAAGTGAAAAATAAATAAACTAGGTTATGTGTAAAGCAATATTATTCAATATTGTTTTAAACCATTTAAAATACCTAAACAGTATAAAATGCCTGAGTGAATACCTGCTGAAATAGACACAGGAACTATAAGAACATAAACATAAAACACTTTTTATACAAATAAACTCAGGTTAAAATAATTGAAGTAATTAAATACAATACAATTTTAAAAGTGAAAATTTTACCTAACTGATCTATTTATTCAATGTCATCCCAATTAAATTACTAAAACAATATTTTACTAAGTTAGAGAAAAATAATAATAAAGTTCATTTGGAAGAACAAAAGGTCAGGAACTTCAAATATACCAAGATAAAAAGATGCAAAGGGGAAAAAAATCTTTCATAGTCTCTGGGACAAGATATAATTGGGTTGGAATATTATTGTGGTGTAGGAAATGATGAGCTAATTGATTTAGAAAAGCATGGAAAGACTTGTGTTTATGAAGGAAGATTCTATTCACCTTCAGAGAAACAGATAATAGGAGGAAATGAGCATAAATTGTTCTTACATAAATGTGTATAAGTATATATGTGTATATATGTGTATTTTTATAGATATCTACCTATATGTATGTATATATGAGTGTATATGTACATGTATGTTTAATTGTAGCCTTCTTTAGGGTGGTGGGCAAGGGAAGGAGAAAATAAAGTAAAAAATACATAGCAGAGAACAAAAGAAAACCAACAAGGGAGCAGAGAAAAGCTGGGCAGCTTTGAAAGCAATGTATAGTATTTATTATGTAGATTTTCTTGAAATGGAAATTTATCATTTTATATTGAATCCTCTCTTATGGTCTCCTGTGTATATGGCAATGTTTTTTTTGTCATTTTATATTTAAGTTTAAAATAAAAAAATACAAAAAAAAAGTATAGATATAAAGGTAGGATATAGAATACAATTTACTATGCTTCAGATAAATAAAAAAGCAAAAGTGAAGTCATTATTTCAGAAAAGGCAACAATATAATTACAAAGTATTAATAGAGACACATGGGGAAACTCTAGTATACTTAACAGTACCATATACATTGAAACAGCATTAATGTTAAGAATCTATGTCATGAATAGAATAGTTATTGGGTATTAAAAAGAAAAATTAACTGAAAAGCAAAATTACTTAGCAGGGTATGTATGTTTATATTTTATAAAAAAAGTGTTCAATAATATGTTGTACTCATTTTTTGTTCATTTACTTTTTGTTCCAGACAGTGTGATTTCATTGGGATATAGAACTCACAATGAGGAAACTTCTTCTATCAATGCAAAATTATATTTACTCTGCAATAAATAGTCTTAGAGACTGACCTCATTTGTTTTTTTAAAGTACAGAATGAAAGGATAATTAATTATTATGCCATTATAATCTATCTGTAGACAAGAACTACAAGCATTCAAAATGGAAAAAAAAAATGGAAACTTTTCCTTTAGGACTAGGCACTAAAATGATTTCCAGTTGGACTATTTTGTAATGTACCATGGTTCTAGAAAATTAATTATAAGCAAAAGAGATAGATGATGGCACAGTGGAAAAAGTACTGGACCTGCAGTCAGGAAGATGTGAATTCCTGGACAAATCATTTAACTTTCATTTGCCTCAATTTCTTCAGCTATAAAATGGGGATGATAATTGCACCTACCTCTCATGGCTGTTGTGAGGATCAAGTCAGATAATATGTAAAAAAAAAAAAAACAACTAAGTACAGTTTCTGGCACATAGTTGTCACTATACAATTGCTTATTCTCTTCTCCCCCTTTTTCCCTTACCAATAAGACAAGAAAAATACGAGAATTAGAATTGGATTAAAAATGGTGGCAAAAATACTTCTATCAGAAGATAGCATTGTGATTTACATAGAAATTGCAGAAACATAGGAAAGACATGGAAAGAGAAATAGTATTTAAATAACATTTAAAATCATAGCAAAATGCATTATCTCAGACATTCTACCAAGACTCACATAACACTTATGTAAATACAACTACAAAGTAATTTAAATAAAAATAAAAAGAGTTGTAAACAATTGGAAAGATCTTCAATGTTCATGGCATGTTATTCTAATATTGTATAGTAAAATGATAATGCTACCCAAATTAAGATTCAGATATAATATTATACTAATCAAAATACTAATGGGATTCTTTCTAGAATTGGATAGTATAATAATAAAATTAATATAGAGGAACAAAAATAGAGAAACAATGAAACAAAATAAGAAAATAAAGGAAATGATAACTGGCACACACAGCTTTAAGGTTCACAAAATACTTTTACTTTTATCATGGCCTTTGAGTGTCACATTTTCTATTTGAGGCAAGCACTATATAGATCCTTAGCCTCATTTGATAGTTTAAGAAACAGGGTCAGAGAGGTTAAGTGACTTGCCCATACCCACATAAATAGTGTCAGAGAGAGGATTCAAACTGAATCTCAGCATTTTTACCATTAGGCCATGCTGCCTGTTATCACCTATAAAATTATATCATAAAGCAGTAATTTTAAAATTATCTGATGCTGGATAAAAAGAGAAAAAGTAGATTAATAAATCAATAACCTAAATTTAGATGCCAAGGCATGTAACAGTCTTAAAATTCAATAAACCCAAGAACACAATACTTTGGAAGAAACTAATTAATCAAAAAACTGCAAGGAAAAGTGTGTAAAATTTCAGTGCTGTCTTGTTTAGACTGGCATCTTGTAGCTTTTATCACAACAAAATTTCAAATACATTTCCCAGTGCATTGTATGTGTAAGATACTATCCTTTTAAAGTACATCTCATTAATATGAAACAGTTTAATGTTGAAGAGGCAAGAAAAATTACTTTGAAGTGAAGTAAGATATTTAAATTAATTAGTAAAAGATATGATAGTATTGTTGTTCAAGATAAGGAGTCAGCAAACCACAGCCTGAAGTTTGCCTACCCTTGTTCTAGATGGAGATTTTGGTGCCTGAAAGGAATAAGGAAAAATGGGTTTAAAAATTATTAAAGATGATTTCAGAAAACCTTGCAAAGATTTACATGATCTGATGCAAATTGAACTGAATAGAGTAAGAATATTGTACAAAGCAACAGCAATATGGTTCAATGAAGAACTGGGAATGACTCAGCTATTCTCAGAAATATAATGATCCAAGACAATCCCAAAGAACTAATGATTAAGCATACTGTTCACCTCAGAGTAAGAACTGATATTGTCTGAATACAGACAGAAGCATGTTATTTTCACTTTCTTCCTTTCGTTCTTTTTCTTTTATTTTAATTTTATTGTACAAAATGACTAATATGGAAATTTTTTACATTAATTGCACATGTATAACATATGTCTGATCGCTTACCATCTCAGGGTAGGGGGGAAGAGAGGGATAGAATTTGGAACTCAAAACTTAAGAGAAAAAAAAACAAATGTTAAAATCATTCTAACATGTAAATGGGGGAGATAAAATATATACTAAAAACAAAAAAAATAAGAATAGGACCTACAAAAACATTAAAATATGTGTATAAAGAAACACAATTTTCATATGGAATTTCGGCAGTTATAGAAAATAAACAAAAATTTAAATCACTATGTGTAAGCAATAGTATGATGCCTTTTTGGTATGTGAACTCTTTGGTGATCTAAATGGGCAGAAAAAGAAATTTTACTAAAAACTGGAGAAAATGTGAATATAAAGATACAGAGATATAATTTCATGGACAGAAAATGAGATGAAAGACCATGTTGTAAATTTAGAGAGTCAGGCAGTATAATACCTCAGTTCATTTACTTATAGCTATTTTAAGAGCAAAGAGGCTAAAACAAGAAAAAGAAAGAATGAGAGAGAGAGAGAGAACTATTTAGAGTTATTAAATAAGGTATGTTGATTTCTTAGGGCAATTTACTTGAATTGTTATCTTTTATGTGAAAGATGAGTCACTCAGTACCAGGAGGCTTTGATTTAAGTCATTGAAAGATAGAAGTGAAGGAGATAAGAAATTGAGGCTGAAGAAATTGAAGAACATAGTAGAAGACTCAGCATTGCTGTGAAAAGCAACTTTGTTGGAGTTATTTAAAGAGACTAGAAGCAGGAGCAGCAGCTCCCAGGGGGGTATGCAGTTCCCAGTTGGTTAGAAAGAAGCTCAGCCTCATTGGACCAGAGCTTCAGCTCCAGATATTGCCCTTTAAGAAGGTGTAGAACTTGAGAGAAAAGAAGCATCTCAAAAGTGCCTATTCTTTGTTGTCCCCCTTTAGTTTGAAAGGGAAAGTTAAAAAGCAATAATATGGGTTTTGTAGCTGACTTGTTGATATCTAGAATTAAGTGGATAGAATGATAGAATCTTAATTATGTGATCTATGCTCTGATTGGACAACCTGGCATTCCAGTGAGTAAAAGGTCTCTAGTGGCCAAAGAGAGACATTCTGATGAGCTTTGAAGTTCCCTGGTTATCCAAATGAATAATGGGATAGTATTGTGATAGCCCTTTTAAGAGTGATTGCAAATTGAAAAAGATTGTAAATACTTTGTTGATTTGTGTATAAAAGTGGAAGGGATTTAGTCAGCTGAAAAGTAGTAAGGACCACCAAAAACAGAACTATAACATTAAAGACTGAAGTCCAGATTTGTGATTAACCCTGTGCATGTAGGATTTTTTCCTTCATGTAATTTACCTGCCAAATTCCTGGGTCTGACCCCTGTCTCCCTCTTCTTCTAGATACTGAATGCATTGGTGGAGGAGTTTAACCAAGGTTTATGTGTGGGTTGTGATGTATTTTATTATTCATGAATTTGAATTAATGTATCTGTGACATTATTTCTCTTGTCTTGTTGCTAAGTAAATGACTATGTTTAAGATCTAAGTATCATCATTGTGATTGTCTGGTTTATATAATGGGAAGTGTATTGGTCAATGTTAAAGGGCTTACATGATGAGTATGGATAGTGCATTTGCCCTCAACAGAGTTATATATGGGACCCTGAGAGAATACAAATGTAACTAGGCGATGATGGCCTTTCTCAAGAAACATAGACCTCCCAGAGTGACAATTCAGCATCCCATTGAGTAAAGAGCTGGCTCTTCACATGGCATCATTGAAAAGAAATCCAGAATGTTCCCAGATGATTCATCTCTGGAGATGGTAGTGATTCCATCAACTAAAGCATGCAATCATCCTCATCCTCATCATTATCATCATTATCATCATTTTAAAAGTTCTTTGAAACTTCAAGAGCTTATTAGTCCATGTTTTGTTTCTATACCAGTATAGTTACTGAAAATATTTTCTGTAAAAGCAATTTAATCAAGTTTACTTAAAAACAAACAAACTTTGCAAGTTGGGAAGATTCAGCCATCCCAGAATGTAACTGTCTACATGCCCAATAAGAAATGTGAGTCTCTGCAGCTCTAAAATGTGGGCATAGACACACTCCATGCATTACCTACTGGAAGGATGGTTACATAAGTGTTAATCTTGAGGGAAAACTGAACATGAAGAAAGAGTTAAGCATGTCTCCACACTCAGATATGCATTCTCCTTTCCTTACCCTTGTTACAGAATGTCTCTCTCATGTCAGCCCCACCACCATGGCTTTTCAGTGATTGTCAAGTTCAAATCAAAAGTCAAGTAGAAATAAGATGCTACAGTGCGCATTGCTCATTTAAAATTTAATTCAATTTTACATGTTACCCAGGGTGTGTAGCTAACTTTTATAAGCTAAAAAATAGCAGCTTTCCCCATTCTATGTTCCAAATGATACTTAAAAATTATTTCAAATTAAAAACTGTATTGATGCCACTGTTTTTTTCCTTTTTTTTTGTTTTCTTAAGGATGCTATTGAGCATTTTAGTGAGAGATAGAATATATTGGTTATGAGTAAGGGAGAGATGATGTTGTTAAACATCAACAACTTTGATTTACTCCTTTACTGTGGAATTCTCTAGGAAAACACCTTTTTCTTATTATAGTAAAGATTGCAACTAGAATACCAAAGTATGGTATTTTTAAAATAAATTTTTATCTTTTTTATATCACCTAACTTCCCTCCTTTACTCCTCTATCTCTTCTCATAGAAAGCTGTCCCAGATACCATTTTTGTTTTAAAGAGAGAGAAGGGGAAACAAAATTTTAAGTCAATTAATATATTAAAAAAACTGACAATATATACATTGTTCCAACACTTATGAACCCTTCACATCTGCAAAACAGCATGGGGAATTATTTTTTCATATCTTTTATTGTGAAACAAGTTTATTTTTGTAATTTTGTAACATTCATATTTGACTATTTCATAATGGTTGTTCTTTTCAACTTTTTCTTGTAGTCATTATATCGTCCTCTTGATTGTGCTAACTTCATTTTGTATATGTGTTAGGATCAATGATTTTCTGATTCACTTTCTCTGACTTTGACAAAGCTTCCTTCCTCCATGCAATTTGATTAGTCTCGACTTCTTTGATGCAGGTTCCTAGTCTGGGAGCATAAAAGGACCCTATCTATGTAGTTGTCACCTCTCACATTTAGTATTTGGCCCATGAGAGAGACTTGAGGGATGGGACAGAAAAAATTTTGATCTATATAAGATCCTGAGCAATGGACATGGGTCGGGACAAGTGATCTGGAAACTGGAATGCATGGGATTGGACACTCTTTGGTGTCAGGATTAATGGAGGAATTTTGTTGATACCTCCCATTGTATAGAGCTGTTTGTGGGACAAGTCAGTACCCATTAGAGACATTTGCTAAACAATCAGTTTGGAACTCATAAATTCTGACTAGCAGAGGTTAGGGAGAGATCTAGTGTTAATTTGGACATTCAGGTGGTGATATCATGTTGTACTGGGCAAAGGACCATATGATCCCCCTAACTAAAGAAAGACTCTTCCTAATCCAAGTGGCCCTCAAATTGTCCCCATCTACCAAAAAGAACTCTTCCATTTCAGGTTAAGAGTGTTGCCTATACAGATCAACAGTTGCATCAATATCCATCTGACTGCCAGGTCAGGTGTCCAATCTCCCAGTAATTATGTCTGTGACAAATGGATGCTGCCCTGGACAGGGAAAGACTCCAGTGGTTTTTTGGATCCAGTCTCCAGGAAGACTTAACTGATAAGGATGGACTATGGTTCTTTGTTTGTTTCCTTGTTGTTTTTGTTTTTTGTTTTTTGAGGGGAAGGTTGTTTGTTTGTTTAACATAGTTCCAGCTGATCCTCTCCAGTTCTTCCTTATTCCTTTCAGGCAGAGTTGCCTTAACCTTAAGGTAATTGCCCAGTCAGAGGGCTCCATACACCCTGGGAAAGGAGCTCATGTACTCCTCAATGGACAGACTTCTTTTCCTTTTGAATGTTTCTGGAAAATCATTCCCAGAAAAGGCTAAAGGACATAGGGATGACATTGTTGGGAGTCATCCTGCTTTTTAATAGCATGGGGAAGTGAAATTTTTGCTATGTAATTGTGGTGGGTGTATATTTACCTGAAAGAAAGGAGATCCCACAGTTGACTTGATAGTAATTCTGCATCACTGAATGAAGGTGAAGGACAGTCCTTATTGAGCCATTGTGGAAGAAGAGGACAGCCCTTGCAGAGAGGCCTCTAAGGAAGCAAAGTTTTTGTATCATTCCCTTGACCTGAATCTCAGAGAAGGGGAGGTTTCAGCAGTTGGGCCATGAATACTGAATGAACAGGGGTCTAGAAGAGTATTTGTATTAACTTAGTTCCTGGAATAGGTTGTATCTAAGAGGCTTATGACTTCTTAGCCAATTTACTAAAGATGACCCTGATGATAGGTGAAGAATTTTTTTAACTATGTCAGAAGTATATTACAGAAGCTCTGATCTTCATGGGGCTTTTCCTACTTATCATCATCACTCACATCAGGAAAATAAATCTGATACTACACTGTGATGTCATCATCTGCCCTGTGGCTCATTCTTGGTGCTCCTCTGGTTCATCGGCACCATTTGGCATTAGGATACCCACTATAAACCTCAAAAATAAGGCATCACCCATCACATGGAATAGATTGTGAGATTTGGGGATTTACTCTTTCTGAAGGAGGAAGAAAAGACTTAGGACTTCTGGCTTTTGTATTCTTCCACATTTTATTTTGGTTTTGTTTTGTTTGTTTTTTTTTCTTTTCCTCCTATTCTATCTCCTTGTATTATTCATTACAGAAGGAAAGCCTGTCTAGTTATTTAACATGAGAGGAAAGTCCTCCAGAGTAGCAGTGTCAATTTCAAATAGACTTGGATCCCCATGGGACTCATATTGACATAAAAGATGGCAAATTAACATTATCTATGTTGTATTGTGTTTTTATTTTGTTAAACATTTCCCAATTATATTTAAATTTGATTTGGTCATACTCAAAGGTTTCCAGACTATTTGTGACTCACAGCCCACAAGTTTGACACCTTTGCTAGAAGATCATTAGGAAGTTGCCAACAAGAGGTGGTATATTGTAGAACTAGTGGTTTCCTGATGAAGCTTCCCTGACCCTGACACAGTTTCCTTCCTTAAGGATCCCGATTGGCCACAACTTCCTTGATTTAGCTTCTTGGTCTGGGAGAATAAATTGCCAACTTCATGTAGTCTCTACCTCTTAATGGGTCCCCAAGATGATTGCTTTATCCTGATGACTGACTAACCAGATGTTTCCAGAGCAAGACAAGAGGTAGTATGTCTAGAGAAACTGTGTCAGTGTATCCTTCTGCATATTTTTGCCATGTTTGGGTAAAGTAAGTCTCCTCCTTTGTTAAGTGTTTTGTGACTTGAAAATGTCTCATTTTATCCTGACATTAAAGCTAAACCAGGGTGCTAGCTTTAGAGCTTTGCCTACAACAGGATCAGTTCATGTAAGCCATTTCATTATTCCCTATATTAATGTTTGCCATTTGCTACAGAGTCATAGAATTCCATTATATTTATGTACAATTTTCTTGGCCTTTTCAGTTGATGGATATCTAATTTGTTTCCAATCCTTTGCTTCCACAAAAAAAAGAGCTACCATGAATATTTTGATGTAAATTAGGCCTTTCTTTTTGTCAATGACCTCCATGGGTTATATGCCTAGCAGAAGAGCATCTGAGTCATTTAGCTGCTGTATTTGCATAATTCCAATTTGCTTTCCAGAATGGTTGTAGTAATTCACAGTTCCACCAATAATGCATTAGTGTTCCTGTTTTTCCATTAACCTTGCAACATTAACGATTTCTTTTGTAATCTTTGCTAACATGATAGGTATAAAGTGAAACCTGGGGGAGGGAGAGTTAATTTGCATCTCTCTTATTATTAGTGATTTGGAGGATTGTTTCATATGTTATTAATGGTTACAATTCTGTTGAGAGCTGTTTATTCATATGGTTTGATTACTTATCTATTAAAGAATGACTTTTAGTCATATATTTAACTGGCTACATATTTTGGATACTAACTACTTTAACTGAGAAATTTAATACATTTCTTTTTCCCATTCAGTTACTTCCCTTTTTATCCTAGTTGCATTATATGTTATGTGATACATAGGCATACATGTAAATTTGTGTGTGTATGTATATATGCATATATGTACATATGTATACATGCTATATATTCCTCTGGAGGACTGCATTGAATATATACCTGAATTTTTGCTATGTTATTTCATAATTATCATTGTCTTTCATTATTTAAAATATAATCATTGAGTCTCCATTTAAACATATATTTTGTTTGTGCTCCATTAAATGGTTACTATTTTATTGAACTATGATTCATAAGTGATGCAATTAGTATTTCTTTGATTTATTACATTTATTGGCAATCAATATCTCTGTTCTGCAATACATAATAGATTTTTGTAGTAGCTGAATCAAAGCATATTATTAAAAAATTATTCATACTAAGTAGCAGTGTCCCTTCCCTCTACTATGAGCATGCCCTGTAGGAAAGGAAGTTATCTCAGAAAATAATATTAGGTACTCAGCCCTTATTGAGCCTGAGAGACAAAATTATCACCAACCAACTCTCTAGTGGCTTCTTAGACATGCTTGGACCTTGGAGCACATTGTCAAAGCAAGTGCAGACACACAAGATGTCCAGAGAGACAAAAATTAGAAATGCTCTACTGGCAGCCTTCCCAGTTTTGGAAGTGCACCCTCAGGTCATACTGGCATACACTGAGGAGAAAACACCCTGGGGGCACAAGACCACTGCAAGTGTACTACCTCCTTACAGCAAAATTCCTACCTGGATGGTTCCCTGCTTCTACTCACATTTGACCTTCTGTACCTATAGAATAATGAGGCTTGGGTTAAAAAATGTCAACATTTCACCTTCTCTCCTTTCTCTTTATTCATTTTATTAATCATAGTCTTCATTTGGGAAGGAAGTTTGGCAAACATTTCCTAGTGTGGACGCCATAGTATGCTCTTCTTCCCTCAAATTATTGCCTCTGCCTTATTGCCTTTACTAACATCAATCATTTTTCATAGGTTCCATTGAGTTTAGAGCAGAAAATAATTTAGTGATCTTCTAGTCCCATCTTCCCATTTGATAGAAAAAAGACTAGTCCCTTTCATATGTTGGTTGTTATGAGTTAAACCCTCTAGAGTTCAACTGGAACATTCCATTTACTTTTCTCCCATCTTTTCCATAGGTCACCACATTTGTCCCTTTCAAATTGAGGGAATATGTTTATATATTTCAGCAATGACCCTTCACCAACACACCACAATCCAAAAAATGTATGCAGGAAAGGTCAGAACAGAGACTCATGGAAGCTAGCCAAGGTGTCTCTGAAATTTAAATAAATAGATGTGCATTTTTCTTGTCTCTGCACTCATCTTTTTTGGGACTCTGAAGCTAAAGTTATTTACAAGGACAGGGCTATGGCAAAATAATCCAACCAACAAGGAAGGAAGACATATTTCATTCCTTATTCTAAAAACACAGAGGGAACATGTGTGTATATGTATATGTATGTATATATATACATATATATATACATGTATATGTGTAGATATAGATACATAGATAGGTAGGTAGATAGATAGATAGATAGATAGACACAGTACATCTGTATGTAACCTGTTTCTTGGATTGAACCTTTCTAGTTTTGAGAGTCAATATGAACTCTGTACATGATTTTCACTTCCTTCTTTTTCCCTTAGATGAAGGAAGGCAATGTAGATGAAAAGAAATTCCACAGATATATAGGCAGAGCCTCCAGAATTTTTTGTGTTATCAAGAAGTTTCTTGGTTTATATAGAATGAGATTAAGAATAAAAATAGATGAGTGAGTTCTGGAGTTCATTGGACCCAGATGGTTCAATTCCAATACTGGGGAGTAAGGTAATTTTGAGACAGAAGACAGACACTATTCTTATCTGAAATTTATAAGGAATGATGACTCCAGACCAGATGGAATTAATATGGACTATGCAAGGTCTGGGGAACAATAACCAGCTACAGAAGCTTAGAAGTTAGATCCCTTTTAATCTTGGCCTAATATTCTTTTTTATTTGAACCCTTAGTTACCTTATATAAATATATTATTTCTGAATCTATATAGACGTATGTTCCTTGTAAATCATTCCTAGAAACCTCTCTCTCATAATCTGACAAGTCTGGAGACAGGGGCTTGAAGAGTAGGAATAAAATGGATGCTAGATGTGGTCCTCAGGACATGGCAGCATTAGCAATTGTAGATGATGGACAGACACTAAGAGGTCAAGTGCAGCAGCTATCTGAAGTCAGGAAGTCAAGCTAGCTCAGGGTCTGAGAAAGCTTCAGTTTTTCAAGTGTTTTAATGTCGAGTGAAGGTTTAGAAAGTGGTGAAAAGTGATAAGAGACTTGAGGCTGAATATATAGTTCCCTTGGAATGGTTCCAAGTAGAGGACTACAATCTGTGATGATGAGGTGGCCTTTCTCATCTAGGTTGACCCCTGTAAATGTGCCTGTCACCTTATCCCCTTATATAATCTTGAGCAGATTATTCCCATTATTACCTTCTTCCTCATATTCATCTACTTTCTATGTATTAGCTTCTTCCCTAATATTTAGAAACAAAACCCAGGCTTCCCTGATCTTAAAAAAAATGTTCAGGCAGAGCCAAGATGGAGTAAAAGCAATGTAAAAGCAATGACTTGCTTGAACTCTCCCACAAACCCCTCCCAATACCTGAAAAAAATGGCTCTAAACAAATTCTAAAGCAGCAGAACCCACAAAAAGACATAGTGAAACAAATTTCCAGCCCAAGATAATCTGGATGGTATTTCAGGGAGGTATATTGCACTGGGTGGGGAGAGGAAAACAGTTCAGCGTGGGCATGCAGGTTGCAGCAATCCTGGAGCAGGCCTCAGAGGACTGAATCGAAGGCAGCTGTGGCAGTTTCCAGAGTTCTCAACCTAAGAATGCTGAAGACAACTTGGAAGGTCAGTGGGAAAAGTCTGTGACTATGGTGAGAGAGGAGCTAGGTCTCAGCCGTTCCCGGGGCAGCGGTTGCCTCCTGAGCTTCTGGCCCACATACTGAGGGGGAATCAAGTGACTGATAAGAGGGTCATTTCAGGGATCTCTTTGCCAGTGCTGAGGCAGGAATCTCTTGCTTTGCCAGTGCTTGGATCTGGGTCACAGTTCTGAGGTGCGGTCCTGGGGCGAGGAAGAGAGCTGGTGTGGTGGAGCTTGTTGTGGCAGTGGAGAGGAAACACCTTGCCCCTTATCATAGCACCTTGGAAGAACTGAAAATTTTCAGGTCCCTAGAAGTATCTCTGAAAACAGCTATTCAAACCCCCAAAGCTTGGGACCGTACATTCAACACATTGGAAGCAAACTCTTACCTTAACAAAGAGTTTAAAACTCAAATAAGTGGCTGGGATCATGAGTAAGCAGCACACAAAGAGTCACACTATATTATTTTACTTTGGTGACAAAGAAGATCAAAACATACAACCAGAAGACAACAAAGTCAAAGCTCCTACACCCAAAGCCTACAAGAAAAATATGAATCAGTCCCAGGCCTTGGAAGAGCTCAAAAGGGATTTTGAGAAGCAAGTTAGAGAAGTAGAGGGAAAACTGGGAAGAGACATGAGAATGATGCAAGAAAATCATGAAAAACAAGTCAATAACTTGCTAAAGGAGACCCAAAAAAGTACTGAAGAAAATAACGCCTTAAAAAATAGCCTAACGCAAATGGCAAAAGAGGTTCAAAAAGCCAACGAGGAGAAGAATGCCCTAAAAAGCAAAATTGGCCAGATGGAAAAGGAAGTCCAAAAGATTACTGAAGAAAATACTTCCTTAAAAATTAGAATGGAGCAATTGGAAGCTAGTGACTTCATGAGAATTCAAGACACTGTAAAACAAATCCAAAAGAATGAAAAATTAGAAAACAATGTGAAATATCTCATTGGAAAAGCAACTAACCTGGAAAATAGATCCAGGAGAGAGAATTTAAAAATTATTGGACTATCTGAAAGCCATGATCAAAAAAAGAGCCTAGACATCATCTTTCAAGAAATTATCAAGGAAAACTGCCCTGATACTTTAGAACCAGAGGGCAAAATAGAAATTGAAAGAATCCACCAATCTCCTCCTGAAAAAGATCCCCAAAGGTAAACTCCTAGGAATATTGTAGCCAAATTCCAGAGTTCCCAGGTCAAGGAGAAAATATTACAAGCAGCCAGAAAGAAACAATTCAAGTATTGTGGACACACAATCAGAATAACACAAGATTTAGCAGTTTTTACATTAAGGGACTGCAGGGCATGGAATATAATATTCCAGAGGGCAAAGGAGATAGGATTACAACCAAGAATCACCTACCCAGCAAAACTGAGTATAATCCTTCAGGAGAAAAATGGTCATTCAGTGAAAGAGAGTACTTTCAAGCATTCTTGATGAAAAGACCAGAGCTGAATAGAAAATTTGCCTTTAAATGCAAGACTCAAGTGGAACATGAAGAGGTAAACAGGAAAGAGAAATCATAAGAGACTTATTAAGGTTGAATTGTTTACATTCCTGCATGGAAAGATGGTATTTGTAACTTATGAGACCTTTGTCAGTATTAGGGTAGTTGGAGGGAAAAAATTACATGTATGTATACAGATAGATACATAGATAGATAGATACATAGATAGATAGGTAGATAGATAGATAGGTAGGTAGATAGATAGGAAGATAGATAGATAAAAACCACAGGGTGAGTTGAAGATGAAGGGGTGATATCTGGAGAATAAAATTAAGGGGTGAGAGAAGATTATATTAGGAGAAGGAGAAAGGGAGAGGTAGAAGGGGTAAATTATCTCACAAAAAAGACAGAAAAGAAAAGGCTCTTACAGTGGAGGGGAAACAGGGGAAGGTGAGAGGGAATGAGTGATTCTTATTCTCATAGGATTTGACTTGAGGAGGTAATAACATACACACTCAATTGAGTATGGAAATCTGTCTTACTCTATAGGAAAATAGGGGGGGAAGGAGATAAGAGAGTAAGGGGGTGATAAAGAGGAAGGCAGATTAGGAAAGGGGGTGATCAGAAGCAAATACTTCTGAAGAGGGACAGGGTCAAAAGAAAGAATAGAATAAATGGGGGGCAGGATAGGATTAAGGGAAATAGAGTTAGATTTTCACAGCATGTCTACTATGGAAGTGTTTTGCATAACTGTACATGTATAAGCTATATTGAGTTGCTTGCCTTTTCAATGAGGATAGGTGGGGAGGGAGGAAAGGAGAAAATTTGGAACCCAAAGTTTTAAAAACACGTTTAAAAAAATGTTTTCACATGCAACTGGAAATAAGAAATACAGGAAATGGGGTACAGAAATCTGTCCTGCCCTACAGGAAAATAGAAGGGGAAGGGGATAAGAAAAGTAGGGGAGAGATACAAGGGAAGGCAGACTAGGGGAAGGGGTTTTCAGAATGCATGGCATCTTGGGGTGGGGGAGGGGTGAGATGGGGTGAAAATGTGAAACTCAGAATCTTGTGGAAGTAAATGTTGAAAACTAAAAATAAATAAATTTATTTAAAAAAAATGTTCAATAGACCCTGCCATCCTCTCAAGTTATTAACCTGTATCTTTCCTCCCTTTCACAGCTAAATGCCTAGGAAAAGGTGTCTATATTCTCTATACTGATTACTCCCAGATGTAGACAGGTAGCCTTACTCTCTCCTGAGTTTCAATCTTTTGTAACCCACTGCCTATTAAATTTTTAGCACTTATGTCCCATGTGCATCTTAGACCTTATATCCAAAAAAAGAACAGTATCTTTTCCCCCAAACCCTACATTCTTCCCCACTTCATGATTTCTGTTTAAGCCAGCACTATTTTTTCTAGTTACCCAGTTAAGCAACCTATTTCATCCTTGACTCCTCATTCTCACTAACCTCACATAGGAAAAAATCATTCAGACAAATCATCTTATTTCTACCTACACAACATATTCTGTTTCTACATCCACAATATCCATTCCTATCTCCATCCACTTGCATAGCCACTACCCTAATACAAACCCTCCTCATGTGTCATTTGGATTATTGCAATAGCCTTCCAATTGATCATCCTACCTTATCCTTCACTGTCCTATTCATCTTGGAGAGAATTATAAAAGAGACTTTTGTAAAATTCATTCCAGAGAGGCAGAGCCAAGATCGTGGATTGAAGCCAGGAAGTTCCTAGAGCTTTCCCCAGTTTCCCTCAGAAACAATATTAAATCAAGCCTTTAAATGGATTCTGGAGCAACAGAACCCACAAAAAGATGGAGTGAAACAATTTTCCAATTTAAAATAATGTAGTTGGACTTCAAAAAAAGTCTGTCTCACTTGAGTAAAAAGGGAGCATAGCCCAGCACATATGATGTCTGGGCAAGCCAGTGAGAGGCTCTTAGCAACAGCACAGATCAGAAACTGGGGCCCCTAGGGTCTGGCTTAGCAGGCCAGTGGCATAGCAGGCCAGTAGTGAGGCCTCCAACCCCAGCACAGAAGACAAGTTGCCAGCCCTGGAAATTGGGCAACAACAGGCATGACTATGCCAGGCCACCCCAGTACAGTGGGCAAGCTACCATCACATGAGGACTCAGCACACAAAGCCAGTAGCCAGACCCCTAGCTCCCAGCACAGAAAGATTGGGACAGTGCCCCTGTGTCCCAAGAGGAAAGTTCAACTTTAAAAACCATGAAATAGGCAAAAAAAAAAATGATCAAGAAGCAAAAAATAAAACCTTGACCATTGAAAATTACTATGGTGACAGGGAAGATCAAAACACAAACTCAGAAGAGGATAACATTGTCAATATACCTATATCCAAAATCTATATTATGAATTGGTCTCAAACCCAAAACACCCTATTGGAAGAGCCCAAGGATTTTAAAAGTCAAATAAATGAAGTAGAAGAAAAATTGGGAAAAGAAATGAGATATATGCAAGAGAGAGTCAATAGTTTGGAAAAAGAAGGACAAAAATTGACTAAAGGACAATTCCATAAAAAATGCAAATGACCAGATAGAAAAAAAAAATCCACTGTAGAAAACAACTCCTTAAAAAGTAAAATTGGGGGCAGCTAGGTGGCACTGTGGATAGAGCACCGGCCCTGAAGTCAGGAGGATCTCAGTTCAAATCCGGCCTCAGGCTAAACATGTGACATGTACTAGCTGTGTGACCTTGGGCAAGTCACTTAACCCCAATTGCCTCACCAAAAAAAAAAAAAGTAGAATTGGCCAAATGGAAAAAGAGGTATAAAAGCTAGCAGAAGAAAATAATTACTTAAAAATTAGAATTGGGTAAGTGGAAGCTAACGACCCTATGAGGCATCAAGAATCAGCCAAACAAAAAGAATGAAAAATAGAAGAAAATGTAAAATATCTCATTGGAAAAACAACTGACCTGGAAAATAGATAGAGGAGAGATAAAATTATTGGACTACCTGAAAGCCATGATAAATAAAAAAAGATCCTGGACAGCATCTTTCAAGAAATTAACAAGGAAAACTGCCTTGATATCCTAGAACCAGATGGTAAAATAGTCATTGAAAGAATCCACCTATCAACACCAGACGAGAACATAAAATGAAAACTCCAAAAAATATTGTTGCCAAATTCCAGAATTATCTGGTCAAAGAGAAAATACTGCAAGCAGCTAGAAGAAAACAATTTAAATATTGTAAAGCTACAGTCAGGACTACACAGGATTTAGCAGCTTCTACATTAAAGGATTGGAGAGCTTAGGATATGATATTCTGGAAGGCAAAAGAGCTTAGATTACCACCAAGAATCAACTACCCACCAAAATTGAGCATAAACTCTCAGGGGAAAAGAAGGACATTCAATTAAATGGAGGACTTTCGAAATTTACTGATGAAATGAACAGAGCTGAGCAGAAAATTTGATTTCCAAATAACAAGACACAAGAGAAGCATAAAAAGGTAAACAGAAAAGAAAAAAAAACATATTATTCAACAAGATTAAATTGTTTACATCCCTACATGGGAAGATGATACTTATAACTCTTGAGAACTGTATCTTAATCAGGGCAGTTTAACGGGTATACATAGACAGAAGGTATGGGTATGTTGACTTTGATGTGATGATATAAAAAAAATAATTAAGAGGTAAAAAAAAGATTGTACTGTACTGATGCTCACTCTCATCAGATTTGGCTCGAAGAGGAAATAACATACACATTCAGTTGGGTATAGAAATCCATCTTACCTCATTGGGAAGTAGGAGGAGAAAGGAGAAAGAAAAAGGAGGGGGTGGATAGAAGGGAGGGCAGAAGCAAGACAGAAATAATAAGGGAAAGGGGAAAGAAAAGGGAGGAGGGCTGATAGAAGGGAGGACAGATTGAGAGAGGTGGTCAGAAGCAAAACACTGGTGAGAAGGGACAGGGTGAAAGGAGAGAAAAAAGTATAAACTGGGGGTGGGATAGAATGGAGAGAAAGACACAGTTAATAATCATGACTGTGAATGTGAATGGCATGAACTCTCCCATAAACAGAAGTGGATAACAGAATGGATTAAAAAACATAATCCTACAATATGTTATTTGTAAGAAATACATTTGAAGCAGAGAGATACACACAGAGTAAAAGTAAAAGGCTGGTGTAGAATATACTGTGCTTCAGATGAAGCAAAAGAAGCAGGGGTAGCAATTCTGATCTCAGAAAAAGCAAAAATAAAAATACATCTAATTAAAAGACATAAGGAAGGAAACTACATCTTGCTAAAAGTTACCATAGACAATGAAGTAATATCAATACTAAACATAATATGCACCAAGTGGCATAGCATTCAATTTTTTAGAGGAGAAGTTAAGTTAATTACAGGAAGAAATAGACAGCAAAACTATACTAGTGAGGGACTTCAACCTCCCCCTCTCAAAACTAAATAAATCTAGCCATAAAATAAACAAAAAAGAAATTGAGGAGATGAATTTTAGAAAAGTTATTTATGATAAACCTCTGGAGAAAAGTGAATGAGGTCAGTAAGAAATACACTTTTTTTGCCTCAGTCGTACATGACACCTACAAAAAATTAACCTTGTACTAGGGCATAAAAACCTCATGATCCAATGCATAAAGGAAGAAATATTAAATATATCATTTTCAGATAATGATGCAATAAAAATTACTTATAATAAGTGGCTATGGAAAGATAAATGAAAAATTAAATAGAAACTAAATAATCTAATCCTAAAGAATGACTGGGTCAAACAACAAATCATAGAAACAATAATTTCATCAAAGAGAACTACAATAATGAGACAACATATCAAAAATTATAGGATGCAGCCAAAGCAGTTCTTAGGGGAAATTTTATATCTCTAAATGCTTACGTGAATAAAATAGAAGGAGAGGAGATCAATGAATTTGAATCAAAAAACTAGAAAAACAACAAATTAAAAATCCCAATTAAATACTAAATTAGAAATTCTGAAAATCAAAGGAGAGATTAATAAAACTGAAATTGAGAAAGTGATTGAAGTAATAAATAAAACTAAGATCTAGTTTTATGAGAAAAAAATGAAATAGACCTTTGGTTAATTTGATTTTTTTAAAAAAAGAAAGAAAACCAAATTGCAAGTATCAAAAATGAAAAGGATAAATTCACCACCAATGAAGAGGAAATTAAAACAATAATTATGAGCTATTTTGCCCAATTGTATGCCAATAAATCTGGCAATCTTAGTGAAATGGATGAATATTTACAAAAATCTGAATTGCCCATATTAAGAGAAAAGGAAATAAAATACTTAAACAATGCCATTTCAGAAAAAGAAATTGAAAAAGTCCTCAATGAGCTCCCTAAGAAAAAATCTCCAGGGCCAGATTGATTTACAAGTGAATTCTACCAAACATTTAAAGAACAATTAATTCCAATACTATATAAACTATTTGGAAAAATAGGCAAAGAAGAAATACTACCAAATTCTTTTTCTGATACAAATATGATGCTGATACCTAAACAAGGCAGTGCCAAAACAGAGAAAGAAAACTATAGACCAATTTCCATAATGGATATCAGTGCAAAAATTTTAAATAAAATATTAGCAAATAGATTACAGCAATTTATCATAAGGATAATAAACTATGACCACATTGGAATTACACCAGAAATAAAGGACTGGTGCAATATTAGGAAAACAATCAGCATAATTAACCATATCAATAACAAAACTAACATACAGTTATCTCAATAGATGCAGAAAAAGTATTTGATAAAATACAACACCCATTCCTAATTAAAAAAAAAACACTAGGGAACACAGTAATAAATGGAGCTTTCCTTAAAATGATTAGTAGCATCTACCTAAAATCATCAGCAAGAATTATATGTAATGGGGATGTTAAGTTAGAAGCTTTCCTGATGAGGTCAGGGGTGAAACAAGGATGTTCATTATCACCACTGTTACTCAATGTTGTACTAGAAATGTTAGCTTTGGCAATAAGAAAAGAAAAATAAGTTGAAGGAATTAGAATAAGTAATAAGGAAAGAAAGCTATCATCATTTACAAATGATATAATGGTATACTTAGAGAATCCTAGAGAATCAAATGAAAAACTATGTGAAATAACTAACAACTTTAGCAAAGTTGCAGGATATGAAATGAACCCACATAAATCATCAGCGTTTATAATAATTATAGACAATATAAAATATTTAGGAAACTACTTGCCAAGACAAACCCAGGAACTATATGCACAAAATTATAAAACACTTTTCACACAAATAAAGTCACATATAAGTAATTGGAAAAATATGAATTGCTCATGGATAGGCCAAGCTAATATAATAAAAATGATAATTCTACCTATATTAATTCATCTGGAATAACAAAAGATGAAGAATGTCAAGGAAATTAATAAAAAATGCAATGATAATGTGGCTTAGCCATATCAGATCTAAAAATATATTATAAAGCAGCAATCATCAAAGTTATTTGGTACTGGTTAAGAAATAGTATAGTGGATCAGTGGAATAGATTAGATAAACAAGACAAAGTAATAAATGACTATAGTAATCTACTGTTTAATAAACTCAAAGAATCCAGTTTCTGGGATAAGAACTCAGTATTATACAAAAATTTCTGGGAGAACTGGAAAATAGTATGACAGAAACTAGGCATAGACCAATGTTTTACACCATATACCAAGATAAGGTCAAAATGGGTACATGATTTAGACATAAAGAGTGATACCAAAGCAAATTAGAAGAGCAAGGAATGGTTTACCTGTCAGATCTATGGAGAAGGGAAGAATTTATGACCAAATAAGAGATAGAGAACATTATAAAATGCAAAATGGATAATTTTGATTACATTAAATTAAAAATGTTTGCACAAACAAAGCCAATGCAACCAAGATTAGAAGGAAAGCAGAAAGCTGGGAAACAATTTTTACTGCCAGTATTTCTGATGAACTTTTCATTTCTCAAATATATGGAGAACTGAGTAAAATTTATAAGAATACAAGTCATTGCCCACTTGAGACATGATCAAAGGATATGGACAAGCAGGGTTATTTTTGGGGGGGGTGTATCTCACAGCCTATCTTTAATAAGTTCCATTCATTTATTTATTTTGAGTTTAAAATTTTTTCTCCCTCTCCCTCCCCACCACCTTCCTCTAGACAGTGCACAATCTGATATACGCTATACATATACATTCCTATTAAACATATTTTCACATTATTCATGTTATAAGTAGGAATTAGAACCAATAAGAGGAACCACCAGAAACACAGAATAAAAAAATAATAAATAGTATGCTTCAATCTGTATTCAAACTTCATAATTCTTTCTTCAGATATGGATAGCATTTTCCATCATGAGGCCTTTGGAGATGTCTTGGATCCTTGTATTGCTGGGAAGGGTTAAGTTCATCAATATTAGTCATCGTACAATGTGGCTGTTATTGTGTACAACATTCTCCTGATTCTGTTCACTTCACTTAGCATTAGACCATACAAGTCTTTCCAGGTTTTTCTGAAGTCAGCCGAACAGGCAGTTTTCAGATGAAGAAATTAAAGCTATCTATAATCATATAAAAATGCTCTAAATCACTATTGATTAGAGAAATGCAACTTAAAACAACTCAAGTACCACCTCACACATCTTAGATCCGCTTATATGACAAAAAAGGGAAATGATAAATGTTGGAGAAGATGTGGGAAAATTGGAACACTAAAGCATTGCTGGTAGAGTTGTGAACTGATTCAACCATTCTGGAGAGTAATTTGGAACTATGCCCAAAGGGGTATAAAACTGAAATTTTATAAAACCCTGTGATCTAGCAATACCACTTCTAAGTCTGTATCCCAAAGAAATCATGAAAATAGGCCAAGGACCCATATGTACAAAAATATTTATAGAAGCTCTTTTTGTGGTAGCAAAGAATTGGAAATTGAGGGGATGCCCATCAATTGGGGAATGACTAAACAAGTTGTGGTATATGAATGTAATGGAATACTATTGTTCCATAAGAAATGATGAGCAGGTAGACTTCAGAAAAATCTATACTTACATGAACTGATGCTGAGTTAAGTGAGCAGAACCAGGAAACCATTGTACACAGTAACAACAACATGGTGGGATGACCAACTTTGATAGACTTAGCTCTTCTCAGCAATACAATGATCTAAGACAATTCCAAAAGAGACATGAAGGAAAATGCTATCTATATCCAGAGAAAGAACTACGGAGTCTGAATACAAATCAAAGCATACTATTTTTGCTTTTTTTTTCTTTCTTGTGGTTTCCCCTTTTGGTCTCATTTTTCTTTCACATGACTAATGTGGAAATATTGTTAACATCTGTAAATCTATAACCTATATCACATGGCATGCCATCTTGAGGAAAGGTGAGGGGATGGAGGCAGGGAGAAAAAAAATTTGCAACTCAAAATCTTACACAAATGAATGTCTATCTTTACATATAATTGGAAAAAATAGAATACAATTAAATCAAAAAATTTTTAAAAAGACTAGAAGTTAAAATAGATAAATGAATGAATAGATAGATAGGTGATTGATAGATAGATAAATGAAGTTCATGTCTGACAATGTTACTCCCCTAGTCATTACATTTCAGTGGTTCCATATTATTTTGAGAATCAAATGCAAAACTACTCTGGTCTTATGTTTAACATCATTTACAACCTAGCTCCAACCTACCTTTTCAACCTTGTCCTTCAAGGACACTACTTTCTCTTCCAGTAGTCTACTGTTCAACTAAACTAACCTTACTACTGTTTCTCTTCGATGGCACTGTAGAAATGGAATGAATAATGAGTTTACTAATTACCTTGATTTGCTTGAGCTCCCTTATTATCCAGAAGAGGCAGAAATAACCTGGGAATTGGAATCAGCCAATAAGGAGGTGGAATGAGTGTTTCTTGAGTTTGACATATCAATGATCTTTTTCAGTGTCCACTGGTTGAGCCTGGAACACCTCTGCTGTGCCAGCAACTACAAGGGGCCAGCTCAAACTGGATCTTACTGTCCCCAGATTGACAGAGCCTGCACAAATATCCTGGTTCTAGGTATGCTGCATTCCTCCTACTCTCCTGTGTCTTTAGTGGTAAACCCATATAAACCACTCCCTAAAGCCCAATCTTCAGAGTAGCCCAGACCAGACCTACTGCTCCCCAATGTGTGTGCTGTACTCACTCAATAAATACTTTCAGGTTTTGCACTTGAACTATGCTTCCATTCCCTCATTCAGACAGGCACTCTGCCTCAATTAATCATTCTGTCACAATTAATAAGCACTAAATTTTCCATCTCTGCCTTTGACTTTATTTTCCTTGAGATGAAAAATTCAATTTCTCTTCACCTGCTCTCACAGAATCTATAATTTCCTACAAGTTTCAGGTAGAAAGTCACCTGCTACATGAGACCTTTCCTGATTTCACCTGCTTTTAGTGCCTTCCTCCCCTAAATTATCTAGGTGGCTCAGGGATGGAGAACGCTAGACTTCAAGTCATAGAGTTCTGAATTCCAATTCAGCCTTAAACCTATATAGTTGTGTGGCCCTGAGCAAATCACTTAATATCACTCAGCTTCAGCTTCCTCATCTGTGAAATGGATACAGTAGTAGAACCTACCTCACAGAGTTGTTGGACCAAATGAGATGCTGTGAACAATATTTTATAAACTTTAAAATGCTATATAAATGCTAGCTATTTTTATTATCTGTTATCATATGCCTATATAAATATGTTTTACATCTCCAAGCTAGATTGCAAGCTCTTTAAGATGTGCTGTTTTACTTCTGTCTTCATAGGTCCTATGCCTGCTTAACACACTGCCTAGAACATAGGCAATTCATGTTGTTTGGTAATTGATTGATTGAACCTGGAGGCCTAGAAAGCTGATGATGTTAAGCAAAGCCTAAAGTTCAGGGATGAATTTTTCCTATTCCCTCTCTATAAGGTGATGGATTGTGGCTTAATTTCTCTGTTGGAAGACAGAGAAACTAAATAATTTATGTTAGGACAAATTTACCTAGAACCATGAATTCTGACCAAACGTGTCTTTCAGTTTTTGAGACCTAGCTTCTGTTTGGAGGACAAATCTTAAATTGACTCGGAGTTTGGTGGTAGCTGAAGGTGACCGTTACTTATGGCTACTAATACCAAGAGCAAATCCAAGGGGTAAGGTGGGATATTGGACCAAATTTATCTATAGTTCTCATTTCCTTTTGTTAGCTCTTTCAGTGACTTCTCCCCATCATCTGCCAAGCACCCAAAGCTCTCATTTCCCCCAAGATATCTAGAGACCTGATCTGCAATGCTCCACCCTGCTGTTCAAACCCTGTACTACAGACATTTTTATTCCTTGCTTATAAAACATACAAAGCTTCATTTTGTTCCCTCATGACATTGTTGAGCATTAGGTCAGCTAGTCTGATTAACAATTGTATCAGAAGTTTTCTAATTCCTTCCACATAATAACAATGTTTTGACCTTGAACTTCAATGTCTAAAAAGATGAGTATTATGGGGATTTTAGATACAAAGTAAAAAGGAAGTGAAGGAGATATTTTGGGAAATTTAATTTAGTGGTACATAGATCTATAACTCTGAGCCCAGTACTCTTTTTCATGGCAAGGGCAGAATGTTCTCAGTGAGGAATGCACTGACACTGGATGTATCTTGCTCTCACTACCTCTTCTCCCTTGCAGATAACCTTGCCCTTGGGCAATATAACTAGAAACACATACAGAACATCACATAGGTATAAATGCTATGACTCTCCTGACACTCTTCCAAGCTTACATTAGAATATAAGCTATTTGAGTGCTGGGACTGTTTTTTTTCTTTCTTTGTATACCATACGTAAATGTGCATATAGTTGCTGCTCTTGTTGTTTGTCCTTTGTGTTCAGAGGACCAATGACAGCATGGGTAATGACTTGCATGTGAATTGGATTTAAGTGAAACAGTGTGCAAAGCGGTTAGCTTCACTCTCTCTTCCAGATTTATTGAAGTCCAGTGGCAAGACAAACATCAAGATGCTTAATGGTGGCCCAGTATGCAGTGAGTAACTTGGTGTCTTCAATGCCTGACCAAGCTCTAAACTTTATGTATATATATATTTTGTATATAGCTTAGCACAATGTATGACACATAGTAAAGACTTAATAAGTGCTTATTGACTAAAATGTCTCTTGACTATTGACTGAAAACCATGGAGGTGTATATGACACCACATAAAAGGCACATACCAAAGAGGAACTTGGGGTTTCATGCTACCTAGCCACAGCCATATCCTGACCTGGCGTCTATGCCTATACTCTTTCCATACTGTTCTTTCATCAACTGTCAACAGAGAGATGGTTTGCTCAGTGACATGCGATCTCTGTTTTCTTTTTCTGGATCGCTTAACTTCCCTGGCTATCTGTACATCTAGGTGGAAGGGAAGGGTTTCTATAGTTGGTCCACATCTCAGGCCAACTCAATCATCCCAAAACACCCTACAGGATGAGCTATGCAAATTTCCTCCAGCTCAGAGAACACTGGACAGCACCTGTTGTACCTATATTCAGGACTGAAGGTAGGAAGTTTTTTAGCAGTGCCTTTTCTTTTTGTTGACTGTTTTGACCCAAACAAATTGCTGAGCAACGATTCTCTTGCTTTTTGTGCCTTTTTTTCTTGTATAGCTATTTACACAAATAAGAAATTACACTTACAGTGAGATTGTGAGTCTCATTTTTGATCTCTTTATTATGATGATTTGTTTTCTAACTCTTTTGCTGCCTGCACTCCAGGTGGGTCCATTACAGCAGTGTATGAGAGTGGGGAATCACAATCCAGGTATTGTATCATCTGCTAACTGTCAGAATTATACCAGAGGGAGGCAGACAGTCCAACAACATCATTTAATTGAGCACCCAGTATGTGCTGAATGTAGTGCTAGGCACTTAGAAGAACCACCTTGATTCAGGTCCTTTTTGCTTCTCACCTGGACTACTGCAGCAACCTCTTAATTCATCTCCCTACTTCAAGTCTCTTCCCACTCCAATCCATCCTCCACACAACTTCCAAAGTGATTTTCCTAAAGTATTGTTCTAATTATATCTCTCCCCTCCCCCAATAAAACTGCAGTGCTTCCCTTCACAAAATGGTTCCAACCTATCTATCCAATCTCATATTACCCCTCTACTTGTACTCTAAGGCCCAATCAAGTTGTACCATCCTCTGCTACTTACGTATGACATTGCAACTCTAAGCTCTGCTTTTGCACCAGTCATTCCTCGGGCCTAAAATATATTTCCCTCTTCATCTTTGTCTTGTAAATCCCCTCACTTGAAGATACAGAGCAAACACCACTTTCTATGTCAGGGAATATCCTTTCTCAGGATTATTTTTTTATTCATAATTTAAGAAAATTTCAAATTTTAGTTAGAGAGATGTGTGTGTGTCTGTGTGTGTGTGTCTGTGTGTGTGTGTGTGTGTGTGTGTGTATTCTCGCCTAAGCTCACAGATATCCTAAAATCTATCCATACATTCCTTGCGGGTCCATGGACCCCAGGGTAAGAATTCTTGTTCTATATATTGCTAATGCCCTCCCTACAAACTCCTTTGTGTTTAGCTATCTTGTATTTCTTCTTTATATTCTTATTCTGTGCATATTTATATTTGTACTTGTCTTCCTCACTATTATATATGAATAGGAATTGCTCCATTCTTTGTATTTGTATCCCAGCACCTAAAGCAGTGCCTGGAATGTAGTATGAGCTCAATAAATGTGAGTTGATTGATTGATTGGTTGATACAGAAGAAATAAGAGATTCAAATACTTTTCTCTTGGGAGTGCACAACCAATGAGGGAGAGTGCTTCTGCTGTCACATTTTATAGGCCTTTGCAATGTTGCTGTTTGCCAGAGAGACTAGAGGGAAGATAAGGACAGAAACTTCAATCCAGAGACAGCTGCGAGAAACTGTCAAAGTCACCCTACGAGGGTGAGATTAGAATCACTTGCTATTAAGTATTCTACCATTACAAGTGATATAATTATTCAATATAAAATCTCACAAATGTTTCTGTAGCAAAGGTGACTCATAAGGGTGTTTCAATTTATCAAAAATATTTCCCTTTTCTCCAGTGTGGTAAAATAATCTTCAACCTACCCTACATCTATAATGACTGGAGACATTTACATATATAGTGATATTTCCTTTATTCAGCACTACTACCTATACAGTGAATTTTCCAGGTAACTAAAACTCATCCTTTTATCTCTAACTTCATTTTTTAAAATGATCTTTCCTTTAAATCTTAGAATTTTTTTCAAAACAATACTAACTAGGATCTCAGTGAGGAACCGAGGGAACTTTCCTCTGAGTATGTAGCACATATATTTACTCCCTTATCTCTAGATTGGCTCACTAATCAAACTTGCACCTGCATTGATGGATTAGGGATTCCTAAAGTAAGCAGGCCAGTCACTACTACAATTTAGCTTGGGGATTCTTGGGGCAACCCTGGTGATGTGGTTACCCCACTATTACTAACACTATAGCTTCTTGGTTCCCAGCAGGGTTCTTCCCATTTAATACATCAGATAAGATGACAGTATTAACAATTAACCAAAACAATTACCATACAGAAAAAGTAAAAAAAAAATTATAAAATGATGTTACACCCATAAACCTGAGATGCATTGTCCTATAAATAAATATAAACAATATCCATGAGGGAAAGTGGACCCAAACTTAAAAGAACTGTTGAATGAGGTAAATGTTTAGGGAACCCATGTGCCCAGGGAAATGCGTAATTCTGGAACTTTGTGCCTTGATATTCTTTCTTTTTCTCAGAAACAGTCAGCACAAAAGTATATTTCAGAGCATGGCTCTGGTGTTGAACCAGAGCTCTGGTGGCTGTGGCCTCTTCTGGACCAGTTTCCTCCTCCTTGGGGCAAGGCCATTTATTTTCTGCCTACATCCCTCCTTTGCTGAGCTGGACCACTACTCTTTTTTTTTTCTTTTTTGGTAGTTTTTTTCTTTTTCTTTTTTTAAATTTATTAATTAATTTATTTTTAGTTTTCAACATTCACTTCCACAAAATTTTGAGTTCCAAATTTTCTCCCCATCTCGTCCCTCCCCCCACCCCAAGATGGCATGCATTCAGAATACCCTTTCCCCTAACCTGCCCTCCCTTCTATGTCTCCCCCCTTCTATTATCCCCTTCCCCTTCTATTTTCCTGTAGGGCAGGATAGATTTCTATACCTCATTTCCAGTATATCTTATTTCCCAGTCGCATGTGAAAACAATTTTTCTTAACATCTGTTTTTAAAACTTTGGGTTCCAAATTTTCTCCCTTCCTCCCTCCCCACCCACTCTCATTGAGAAGGCAAGAAACTCGATATAGGTTATACATGTGCAGTCACGCAAAACACTTCTGTAGTAGTCATGTTGTGAAAAACTAAATATATTTCCCTTAATTCTATCCAACCTCTCATGTATTCTGTTCTTTCTTTTGACACTGTCCCTCCTTAGAAGTGTTTGCTTTTGATTACCCCTTTCTGCCCTCACCTCTATCATCCTCCTGCTCTCTTCTCCCATCCCCCCCATTTTCCTGTAGGGTAAGAGAGATTTCCATACCCAATTGAGTGTGTATGTTATTCCCTCCTTTAGTCAAATCCAATGAGAATAAGATTCACTCATTCCCTCTCATCTTCCCCCATTTTCCCTACACTGTAAAAGCCTTTTCTTGTATGTTTCATGTGAGATAATTTATCCCATTGTACCTCTCCCTTTCTCCTTCTCCCAGTATAATGCCCTCTCATCCTTTAATTTTAGTCTTCAGATATCATCCCATCATCTTGAACTCACCCTGTGCCCTCTATCTATCTATCTATCTATCTATCTATCTATCTATCTATCTATCTATCTATCTA
>NW_020954569.1:70625595-70733390 GCF_900497805.2 Vombatus ursinus | reverse complement strand
CTATCTATCTATCTATCTATCTATCTATCTATCTATCTATCTATCTACCTATCTATACATACATATAATTTTTTCCCTCCAACTACCCTAATACTGACAAAGGTCTCATGGGTTACAAATATCATCTTTCCATGCAGGAATATGAACAGTTCAACCTTAATAAGTCTGTTATGATTCCTCTTTCCTGTTTATCTCTTCCATGTTTCATTTGAGTATGGTATTTGAAGGTCAAACTTTCTATTCAGCTCTGGTCTTTTCATCAAGAATGCTTGAAAGTCCTCTATTTCACTGAATATCCATTTTTTCCCCTGAAGGATTGCACTAGGTTTTTCTGGGTAGGTGATTCTTGGTTGTAATCCTATCTCCTTTGCCCTCTGGAATATTATATTCCAAGCCCTCTGGCCCCTTAATGTAGAAGCTGCTAAATCTTGTGCTATCCTGATTGTGTTTCCACAGTACAGAAAGAAAGAAATAATTCTTTCTGGCTGCTTGCAATATTTTTCTCCTTGACCTGGGAACTCCGGAATTTGGCTACAGTATTCCTAGGAGTTTTCCTTTGAGGATCTCTCTCAAGAGGTGATTGGTGGATTCTTTCAATTTCTATTTTGTCCTGTGGTTCTAAAATATCAGGGCAGTTTTCCTTGATAATTTCTTGAAAGATGGTGTCCACGCTCTTTTTTTTTTTATCATGGCTTTCACATAGTCAAATAATTTTTAAGTTCTCTCTCCTGGATCTATTTTCCAGGTCAGTTGTTTTTCCAATGAGATATTTCACATTGTCTTCTATTTTTCATTCATTTTGTTTTGTTTTACACTGTCTTGATTTCTCATAAAGTCACTAGCTTCCAATTGCTCCATTGTAATTTTTAAGGAAGAATTTTCTTTTTTTTTTTTTTAGGCTATACATTTACATTCACATTAAACATATTTTCACATTAGTGATGTTGTAAGTAAAAATTAAAACCAATAGGAGGAACCATCAGAAAAAGGAAACAAAACTCAACAGAAGAGAAAAAAATAGCAATTCAACTTCCATAGTTCTATCTTTGGATGTGGATAGCATTTTTCATCACAAGGCATCTGAAGATATATTGGATCCTTGTATTGCCAGGAAGGATTAAGTTTATCAATATTAGTCATCACACAACGTGGTTGTTATTGTGTACAACGTTCTCTTGGTTCTGCTCACTTCACTCAGCATCAGACCATATAAATCTTTCCAGGTATTTCTGAAGTCAGCCTGTTCATCATTTCTTATAGCACAATACTATTCCATCACATTCATATACCTCAACTTGCTCAGTCATTCCACAATTGATGGGCATCCTCTCAATTTCCAATTCTTTGCCAACACAAAAAGAGCTGCTATGAATATTTTTGTACATGTAGGTCCTTTTCCCATTTGTGTGATCTCTTTGGGATAAAGCCCTAGAAGTGTTATTGCTGAGTCAAAGGGTATGCACATTTTTATAGCCCTTTGGGTATAGTTCCAAATTGCTCTCCAAAATGGTTGGATCATTTCACAACTCCACCAACAATGCATTACTGTTCCAATTTTCCCACATCTTCTCCAACATTTATCATTTTCCTGTTTTGTCATGTTGGCCATTCTGATAGGTGTGATGTGGTACCTCAGACTTGTTTTGATTTGCGTTTCTCTAATCAATAGTGATTTAGAGCATTTTTTCATATGATTATAGATGGCTTTAATTTCTTCATCTAAGAACTGTCTGTTCATATCCTTTGACCATTTATCAATTGGGGAATGGCTTGTATTTTTATAAATTTGACTTAATTTTCTATATATTTTAGAAATGAGGCCCTTATCAGAGAGACTGGTTGTAAAAATTCTTTCCCAATTTTCTACCTTCCTTCTAATCTTAGTTGCATTGGCTTTGTGCAAAAACTTTTCAACTTAAGGTAATCAAAATTATCTATTTTGCTTTTTGTAATGTTCTCTATCTCCTGTTTGGTCATGAATTCTTCTGTTCTCCATAGATCTGACAAGTAAACTGTTCCTTGCTCTCCCAGTTTGCTTATAATATCAGCCTTTATATCTAAATCATATACCCATTTTGACTTTATTTTGGTATATGGTGTAAGACTTTGGTCTATGCCTAGTTTCTGCCATACTCTTTTCCAGTTTTCCCAGAAGTTTTTTTTTTTCCCCAAAGACTGGGTTCTTATCCCAGAAGCTGGGGTCTTTGGATTTATCAAATAGTATATTACTATAGTCATTGACTACTGTGTCTTGCATACTTAACCTATTCCACTGATCCATCACTCTATTTCTTAGGCAGTACCAAGCAGTTTTGATGATTGCTGCTTTATAATGCAATTTTAGATCTGGAATGGCTAGACCACCTTCCCCTGCGTTTCTTTTCATTAGTTTTCTTGGTATTCTGGACCTTTTGTTCTTCCAAATGAATCTTGTTACTATTTTTTTGAACTCTATAAAATAATTTTTTGGTAGTTTGATTGGTATGGCACTGAATAAGTAAATTAGCTTAGATAGAATTGTCATTTATTACATTACAATTGTCATTTTTATTACATTTTTATTACATGAGCAACTGATGTTTTTCCAATTATTTAGATCTGACTTTATTTGAGTGAGAAATGTTTTGTAATTGTGTTCATAGAGTTCCTGGGTTTGTTTTGGGAGGTAGACTCCTAAATATTTTATAATGTCTACAGTAAGTTTAAATGGAATTCCTCCTTCTATCTCTTGCTGTTGGGCATTGTTGGTAATATATAGAAATGCCAATGATTTGTGTCGGTTTATTTTATAGCCTGCAACTTTGCTAAAGTTGTTTATTATTTCAAGTAGTTTTTTACTTGATTCTCTGGGATTCTCTAAGTATAACATCATGTCATCTGCAAAGAGTGATAGCTTTGTTTCTTCTTTGCCTATTCTAATACCTTCAATGTCTTTTACTTCTCTTATTACTAAAGCTAACGTTTCCAATACAATGTTGAATAACAGTGGTGTTAATGGACATCCTTGTTTCACCCCCAATCTTATTGGAAATACTTCTAGCTTGTCCCCGTTACATATTATGCTTGCTGAAGGTTTTAGATAGATGTTATTTATTATTTTAAGGAAGACTCCATTTATACTTATTCTCTCTAGTGTTTTTAATAGGAATGGGTGTTGTATTTTATCAAAAGCTTTTTCTGCATCTATTGAGATGATCATGTGGTTTCTGTTAGTTTTGGTGTTGGTATGATGAATTATACTGATAGTTTTCCTTATATTGAACCAGCCCTGCATTCCTGGTATAAATCCTACCTGGTCATAGTGTATTATTCTTGTGATAAGTTGCTGTAATCTATTTGCTAATATTTTGGTTAAAATTTTTGCATCTATATTCATTAGAGAAATTGGTCTATAATTTTCTTTCTCTGTTTTGGCTCTTCCTGGTTTAGGTATCAGCACCATATTTGTATCATAAAAAGAATTTGGTAAGACTCCTTCTTCACCTATTTTAACAAATAGTCTATATAGTATTGGAATTAATTGTTCTTTAAATGTTTGATAGAATTCGCATGTAAATCCATTTGGCCCTGGAGATTTTTTCCTAGGAAGTTCATCAATGGCTTGCTCAATTTCTTTTTCTGAGATGGGGCAATTTAAATATTTTACTTCCCCTTCTATTAATCTAGGCAATTTATACTTTTGCAAATATGTATCCACTTCACTAAGATTGTCAAATTTGTTGGCATATAGTTGGGCAAAATAATTCCTAATTGTTGTTTTGATTTTCTCTTCCTTGGTGGTAGCTTCACCTTTTTCATTCTTGATACTAGTAATTTGGTTTTCTTCTTTCTTTTTTTTAATTAGATTAACCAAAGGTTTATCTATTTTATTGGTTTTTTCATAAAACCAGATCTTAGTTTTATTTATTAGTTCAGTACTTTTCTTAATTTCAATTTTATTAATTTTTCCTTTGGTTTTCAATATTTCCAATTTCGTGTTTAATTGAGGATTTTTAATTTGTTCTTTTTCTAGTTTTTTTAGTTGTATGCCCAATTCTTTGATCTCTTCTTTTTCCATTTTATTTATGTAAGCATTTAGAGATACAAAACTTCCCCTAAGAACTGCTTTTGCTGCATCCTATAAGTTTTGGTATGTTGTCTCATTATTGTCATTCTCTTGAATGAATTATTGATTGTTTCTATGATTTATTGTTTGACCCATTCATTATTTAGGATTAGATTATTTAGTTTCCAATTATTTTTTAGTCTATCTTTCCATGCTCCTTTATTATACATAATTATTATTGCATCATGATCTGAAAAGGATGCATTTAATATTTCTGCTTTTCTGCATTGCATTGTGAGGTTTTCATGCCCTAGTACATGGTCAATTTTTGTGTATGTGCCATGTACCACCGAGAAAAAAGTATATTCCTTTCTATCCCCATTCAGTTTTCTCCAGAGGTCTATCATACCTAACTTTTCTAATGTTCTATTCACCTCCTTAACTACTTTATTGTTTTTTTGTGATTAGATTTATCTAGTTCAGACAGGGGGAGATTGATGTCCCCCACTAGTATAGTTTTGCTGTCTATTTCTTCCCATAACTGCCTGAACTTCTCCTCTAAGAATTTGGATGCTATACCATTTGGTGCATATATGTTTAGTAATGATATTACTTCATTGTCTATGGTGCCTTTTAGCAGGATGTAGTTTCCTTCCTTATCTCTTTTGATAAGATCTATTTTTGTTTTTGCTTTGTCTGAGATCAGGATTGCTACCCCTGCTTTTTTTACTTCAGCTGAAGCATAATATATTTTGCTCCAGCCTTTTACCTTTACCCTATATGTGTCACTGTTTTTCAAATGTGTTTCCTGTAAACAACATATTGTAGGATTATGGTTTTTAATCCACTTTGCTGTATGCTTCCATTTTATAGGAGAGTTCATCCCATTCACATTCACAGTTATGATTACTATCTGTGCCTTTTTCTCCATCCTTTTTCCCACCTGTTTATGCTTTTCTTTCTCCTTTCTCCTTTCCCCCTCCACTAGTGTTTTGCTTTTGACCACCGCCTCCTTCAGTCCCACCTCCCTTCCATTATCCCTTTCCCTTTTCTTCCCCTTTACCCTTACTGCTTCTTTCCTTCTACTGCCTATAGTGCAAATTAGATTTCTATACCTAACTGATTATGTTATTCCCTTCTTGAGCCAATAGTGTTTTTTAGGGACTTGGTTTCTTCAGTGTACTTTTTTCCAATTGGCCAATTGTACTTTTTAAGGACTCCTGTATCTCTCTCATATGACTTTTAAAATTCTTCTTGAGCTCTTCTAAGAAGGCTTTTTGGGCTTCAGAACAGTTCATATTCCCTTTTGATGTTGCAGATGTGGGTTTGATGACAATGTTGTCCTCTTCAGAATTTCTGTCTCGATCTTCACTCTTCTCATAACATGAATCTATCATATGTTTCTTTTTACTCATGGTGTTTCTTTTTTCCCTGGCCTTTAAGGAGATTAAGCTCTCCTGCTGGGGAGCAGAGGGCACTGACCCAAGCTTCTTGTGTTGGGAGCCCAGGTCTTGGTCACCGACTTTGTGAGCTGGGGCCTCTTATGTTAGCAATTGGAGGCTGTAGGGTTCAGGCAGATTATCTGGTGTTGGACTGGAATCAGCAAGGCTAGGACTTTCAGGCAAGTCTAGGTTGCCTGCTTTTCCTTTCCTTTAGCTTTTTCTAGCTCCTTTTAGATGGGTGCTGCTGGGTGTTTATTGTCTGGGGACCCTTGGGTGCTGCCTCCCTTAGTTCTGTTAAGCACTGGGAGACTCCTTTGCTGTAGAATGCTGAGGCACTAGAATCTCTTCCTGGTGTGCTAAAGTGGATCTTTCCACTAGCCAGCTGGGTGACTCCTGGTTTCATACTGCTCCCCTTCACCCAGGGTAAGAGAGGCCTTTCCCATTAATCCCTCTAGTTACCTGGGCTACTACATTGTTACACCCTGTCTTTTTTCTGGTTCAGCTATTCCAAGGTTTTTTCTGGGGTTATCTTTTCTGGGTTTTCAGAGGTTGATAGGGGAGGGTGAGGGCGACTACTTTTTTACTCTGCCATCTTGGCTCCCGGAAGCGGAAGTCAGAAGTATTTTCTTCAGTAAGCTTTTGGACTTCCTTTTCCATTTGGCCAGTTTTGCTTTTTAAGGCATTCTTCTCCTCATTGGCTTTTTGGGCCTCTTTTGTCATTTGGGTTAGACTATTTTTTAGGGTGTTATTTTCTTCAGTATTTTTTGGATCTCTTTTAGCAAACTGTTGACTTGTTTTTCATGATTTTCTTGTTCACTCTCATTTCTCTTCCCAGTTTTTCCTCTACTTCTCTTACTTGCTTCTCAAAGTCCTTTTTGAGCTCTTCCATGGCCTGGGATCAATTCATATTTTTCTTGGGGGCTTTGGATGTAGGAGTTTTGACTTTGTTGTCTTCTTCTGGTTTTATGTTTCCATCTTCTTTGTCACCAAAGAAAGATTCTATGGTCTGATTTTTTTTTGCACAGTTTGACCCAGATCCTAAGCACAGGCAAAGCAAGAGAATCCTGCCTCAGCATCAGTGAAGAAGTCCCTGCAATCTTCCTCTGATCAGCCACTTGATTCCCCCTCAGTCTGTAGGCTGAAAGCTCCAGAAGCAGCTGCTGCCCCGGGGCAGGGCTGGGGCTAGGACTGGGAGTGGGACTGAGCTTCTCTCTCACTGCAGTCACAGAATTTTCCTAATGACCTTCTAAGTTATCTTTGGCATTTGTGGGTTGAGAAGTCTGGAAACCGTGAGAGCTGCCCATGCTTCAGTCCTCTGAGGCCTGCTCTAGGTTTGCTGAGGCCTGGTCTTTCCCTACATGCCCACACTGAACTGTGTTTCTCTCCCAGCCAGGTATGCTAGACCTTTCTAATCAGCCGTCCATGTTGTCTTGGACTGGAAATTTATTTCACTCTGTCTTTTTGTGGGTTCTGCTGCTTTAGAATTTGTCTAGAGACATTTTTTATAGGTATTTGGAGGGGTTGGGGGAGAGCTCAAGCAAGTCACTCCTTTTACTCTGCCATCTTGGCTCCACCCCCAACAGAGCCTTCTTGAGTCACTCACATACTGACTGGTGAGATGTGACTCTATTATTCTCCTGTACATTTAAAGAGAGTAGAAGGAAGATGACACTTAACTGCCAGACAAGATTCAGGCATCAGTTCATCCAAGAAGACGTTATATATTTATAGCTCTACATCTTGAGGTGATCTCAAAATCCATCTAACCCAATCCCCTCATTTTCTAGACAATGAAATAAAAGTCCAAGTTTTTTAAGTGACTTGCTCAAGGTTATACAGTTGAGTACCAGAGGTTGAATTTGAACCCAGGTGTTCTGAAAGAACTACCTCTTCAGGGACAAGTGATTTGTTCCTCCTCTAAGCCAAGTCTTCTTAAACTTTTTACACTCATGACCCTTTTTCTCCCAAGAAATTTTTACGTGACCCTGGATATATATATATATACACATATATATACATATATCTATAATATATATACACATATATATACATATATACATATATATATACACACATAATAGGTATACAAATCAAATATTTACTGATAATAAATAAAAAATATTTTAAAACAATTCTTTAGTATACATATAATTTTATTATTTATTAATGATGAATGCAAATTTACATACTAATGAGATGGATGTTCTTGTTTATTTTTACATAAAGAATTAAATCTTAGCAGGATATTTCATACTGAAGGATGATGAGCATCTTCAATGTTTTTCAGAGTCAATCAATGTTTTTATTTTATAATCATCAATGCTGAGAATTCCACTTCACATAAATACATGGTACAAAATGGCAGAAGTATGTTTTTATTTCTAGACAGATCAGTTGTCCCCCAAAGAGAGATGATATTATGAAAAGGAAGTGATTAGTCTACATGGCCATTAAGATTCCTTCTAGCTCTATCCTATGATAACATTTTTATTAGTGTTTGTTGATATTTTTGCCTTTACATCACCAGAGTTTCTCTCAGTATGATTCTACTTCCCCTCCCAGAAAGACATCCCTTAAAGCAAATAATATTTTATTTTGTTTTAAGAAAAAAATAAGGGAAAAGAAAGAAGGAAGAGAAAAATTATTAGCAAAACTGATAAATGCAGTGAAAAAGTCTGAAAATAGAGGCAATGTATCACCCGCATGGACCTCTCAGTTCTGTAATGGAGTGCAGTGGGGATATCTTCTCAATTCTCTTCTTTGGAGAGGTGCTTTCTTTTACAGTTTTTAATATCTCATTTTATTTTGGAGTGGTTCTTTCACTTTATTTTGTTTTAATTATCATACATATTGTTTCTTAGCTATACTTACTTCACTCTGTATAAGTTCATGTAAATCTGTCCGTATTTCCCTCTATTCATCATGTTGTAATTTCTTACAACATAGTAACATATCATTACATTCATGTACCACAATTTACTTAACTATTCCCTAATCAAATGACATATACTTTTTTCTGTTTCTTCGCTACCACAAAAGGTGCTGCTACAAATATTTTGGTACAAATGAGAATTTCCTTCAATCAGTGATCTTTGTGGGCTACAAACCTGGTAGTGGAATATCTGGGTCCAAGCACATGGACATTTTAGTTACTTTATTTGCATAATTTGAACAATGCACTAACGTGTGCCTATCATGTCACACTCCTTTCAAAATTGCCTATCTCTTTTTTTACCCTTGCCAATTTGTTGGGTGTGGAATGAAACCTTTTCATTTTCATTTCTCTCATTATTAGAAATTTGGTGCATTCTTTCATGTGGTTATTAATATGTGACAATCTTATTTTGAGAACTGTTTATATCCTTTGACAATTTATTATTGGGGAATGGTTTTTAGAGAGAGATAAATACAGATACAGAGAGAAATAGAGAGAGATGGAAAGAGAAAGTCAGAGAGATGGAGAGTAAATAGTAGATAGTAGGTAGATAGATAGATAGATAGATAGATAGATAGATAGATAGATAGATAGATAGATAGATGGATGGATGGTAGTTATAGGTGGATATCTATATTTATCTATATTTATAACTGTGTAGATATAATGGGTGGCTAGGTTACTTAGTAGAGTGCCAGACTTGAAGTCAGGAAGATTCATCTTTCTGAGTTCAAATCTTGTCTCAGACACTTACTAGCTGTGTGACTCTGAGAAAGTTACTGAACCTTGTTTGCTTTAGTTTCTTTATCTGTAAATTGAGTTGGAGAAAGAAATGGCAAAACACTCCAGTATCTTTGCCAAGGAAATACTAAATGGGATCATGAAGAGTCAAACACAGATGAAGTGACTAAACAAACAAACAAAATATGATAGAGAGAGAGAGAGAGAGAGAGAGAGAGAGAGAGCTCTATTAGCCATCTATCTATCTTGGATATTAAACCTTAAATCTTTTATTTATATACATATATATATAAAAATATATTTCCCCCATTTGACCACTTCCCTTCAGCACCAATATTTGAATCCTGGTACTCTGACTTTAAAATCTTCTCTATTTCTCCTGCTCCATATCACTCCCACATGGAAAGTTTAGAGGCTACAATGTAAATCACAGCAAAGTTGGGACTAGAATCCTTGGCCCTTTAAGCATTGATACCACTGAGGTGCTCTACCTCCACTAATACTGAAATGGCAAGCTTAATCTGATAACTCTAAGTTGTGGGGGAAAGCTTTTCTTCAAACCACTAAAACAGCTTCCCATCAGTTATAAAATCATTAAGGATAAAAGCCACTTCACACCCTCTTATTCTGGAACTCTAAGGCTTTGTTCTTGTCTCAAAAGGCATTTCTGAGACTGAACAATTCTTAAATCTCAAACCTGAATGCACATTTAAATGTAGCTTGATCTCTTCCCTTGGCAGTCAGTTATTGTTGTTTCTGATTACCACCCTGCCCCAACATATTTTTGTTCTTTTTAGCATATTTAGGGGAATAACACAAAAGGGTTTTTTATGTTTATTTTTAATTTGTCAGTTCTTCCACGGCACTTTTCACTCCCTCTGAAAACGAGACAAAGAAAATAGCTCTGTAATAGTTATTCCCTAGAAAATGCTTTTTGCTATAGCCTCTAATATTGAAAAAAATCACCAAGTTCTGTTAATTCTTCTTTGGTAATATCTCTAATATATCTTCCTTTTTCTATTCTATTTCTATTTCCTATTTCTTCCTTCCTTTCCAGTCCCATCTTTATACTTTAATCCAAACCTTTATCACTTTAAGACTGAATTATTACAATGACTTCCTCATTGATCTCTCTGTCCCAAACACCACCCTCACCCCCAAAGGGATAATATGTCTACGTAAGATAAATCTTATTAAAATGTCATTTCCATAATGTCTTTCCTCTGCTAAAAAAGAGAGAACAGAAAAGAGGAAAGGAAAAGAAAAAAGAAGGAAAGGAAAAGAAAAACCTTCAATAGTCCCCCATTCCCTAAGAGATAAAATTCATTCTCTTTAGCCTGGAATTACAGTCTCTCTACAAACTTTTTCCTCTTACTCCCCTACACTGCTTATTTTATGTTGTGACGTAGACAACAATAAAATTTATTTAGGAAGATGTAGGATAAGAATTTGCTTGAAGAAAGGGGAATTGCAAAGACTGTAAGTCATAAAACCTTTATATCACTCCTACACTGGTGGATGAAGAACTATAGGAAGAAGTAAAGTATAAAGTGAAGAGTAACAAAATCCTTCTTGAGAAGAATCAAACGGAAAGATCAAGGAGATAAGCATATGTCTCAGTAGGTCAGAGACTGTCTGGTTTAGAATTTAGAGAAGTAGAAAAAAGGCAGGAAGATATCAAGTAGAAATGGTCCAGAGTAAGGAAGATTCACAAGTCAGAGAAAATGGAATAAAAACATGCCAGCAAAAGGAGGTCTGATCTTTTGTGCACCCTGCCCTATATTGTCTGCTCTGAGCAGTGTGGACAGCTTCAAGACAAGAGTTGTTAAATATTGCCATGAAAGGACATATTCATGATCTTTGCTCCTAACTGAACCAGGAATAGAGATTACATATATATCTTATCCTCCTTCTTCCCTTCCACCTCTTTCCTCTCCCCTACACAGACCTTGTTCTTCAGGTCTCTACTGATGGTATAATTCCTAGAGTTTCCAGTAATACCTATCCTTTCCAGAGAAATGACAGACTCATCTCCATGAACTTAAAGGGAGGTGGAAGGGTTAAAGTTACTGGAGTGAATGGAAAGGGGGATGCAAAGAAAATTTATGGGAGAAGATGAAAGGGAGGCAATCATTGAATGGATTCTGGAGAAGACCTTTGCCTTTTCACTCTCTCATAGGACAAGACCTATAGCTTCCTGTCTCCTAGGACAAGACAGACAGTAAATACTTCCCTGACTTATGACTGGCTGGCTGGTTTATGAAAAAAATCCTCATTACCATTATGCTCAGCCTCCCTCCTTTATCCAAGTCCCACCCATTCTTCAAGACTTAAGATCTGTCTTTATGCCATTTCCACTTATTGCTCCTAGTTCTGTCCTAGAAGATTTGTTTTGTTTTTGTATTTGCATTCATAAATTCCTGAATCTGCCCTGTGAGTGACCTGTTTCTCCCAAAAAATATAGAAGGTAAAAACAATTCTGGTCAATTTCATAGAACCATAGAATCATAGAATATTAGAACTGGACCTTAGAGATCATGTAGTCTACGGGGGCTTAATATATTTTTATGTCATGAAACCTTTAGTCTTCTGGCATACATTCTGTCCTCCATTGCAATGAGGACTGCTTGAGGGCAAGGGCCATGGTTTTGGCTTTCTTCATATCCGTACTTAGCACATTCCCTGGCATATACTAAATGCTTAATAAATCTTTGTCAACTCTTCTCTAATATTCCTCCATTTTATTGATGAAGAAACAGAGGATCATAGAGGGAAAGCAATTTCTTCAGGGTCATGAAATACTTAGTGGCAGAACTAAAACTCAAGTCTCCCAATTCCCTGACCATAATTCTGGACCTGGCTACGTGCAAATTGCGATCACAAAGCTCTCTACAGCAACGGCAACCTACCATATTGGTTCCTGTACTGTTAATTCCTACATGAATGTGGAAATTAGTATGGTGCCCCACTCCCTTTGCTCTTGGACTCCACCCCTGAGTTCCCCAGCTCTGGCAGGAAAGTCTTCATCTTTTTTCTGTGGGAGCCTAGACATCTTCCTGGCATTCTCCTTAATGGAATGATTGAAGACCAAACAGCAATGATATCTGAAGGTAGAAACACAATCTGAGTAAAGGGCCAAAGCACTAGTCTCTGAAATGAGGAGCAAGGTGGTTAAGAGGCAGGTCCAAGTAGTATTATAGTTGTATTTCATATTCTATCCAAAGTAGGACCATCAAGTTTTGTTCATTCAGCAAACATTTGATCAATAGAAGGAAGATTTAGTGTAGGAATGGACAAGGGAAGAGACAATATTAGGATGTAAACAAGGGTAGATCAAAAGTCAGGCCAAGTTGGTAATAGAATGTCACCAAAACCCAGAGATCCAAAAGGCCAAATTAAATAGGAAAAATGCTTGCAGATGCAGAGATGCAGGCCAAGAAATATCTACCACATTAGAAGGCCAAATACAGGGAGTTTCAGAGGACCTTGTCATCTTGTCTCACAGCCAGATTTTCTAAAGGCTCAATTTTGTTTTGTTTTTCTTTAATGACAGCGATTTCCACTCTCAATCCCTGTCCAGCATTGACATGTTAATAAGTCTGCCAACCATACTTTTAAGTCAACTATATCCATAAGTCTGTATTTTTGTGAGTTTATACCACACACACACACACACACACACACACACACACACACACACACACCTATTTTGAACATCTCCCTGGACCTCAAGACCAACTTCAAGGCTATGGCTTGATTGGATGGGTTTCTTGGGAAAAATATCTACCAGTTCTAAGATGTATACATTACTTCTCACTCCCATATCTTCTATTTTGGTCCATATCCTTGTGAGGTCACTTATCTCTGCATGTTGCCCCATAGCTTCTGTGTCAGATCTATAGAACTATATGTACTTCCTGATGATCTATGATTAGAAGTGGTAGGAGAAAACTCAGAGACTTATATGGGATTGAAATAAGTAAAAAACCAAGTCAATACTGCTTGAAGAAGGACCCCTCAGTTGATGAGCCACACGAGCTCAATGAAGTAGAGGAGGATTTCCACACTTCCTGTAAACTTTTAGGTAGGAGGAAGGTGGGTCAGAGGAGGTTTGCAAGAAGATGATCAAACCTGGTCACCTTCACTGAAGGTCTGCCCGGGATAAAATGGTGATCTGTCTCCTGTTTTTTGGTGCTTTCAGCTGCTCATATAATGCAATGTAAATAATCCATCAGCTCTTTCAACTAGTCATTAACTACAGACAACTATTTAATGCTTGCCATTTCTACCTCCAAAATACCTCTCCCATATGATGCCTCTCTCTGTACTCATATATCCATGACCCTAATTCAAGCCCTTATCAACTCTCACCAAATCACTGCAATAGCCTTCTAATTGGTGTCCTTGTTTCAAGTCTCTTTCCACTTCAGTTCATCCTCTACACTGCTGCCAAAGTGCTTTGCCTGATTACTGATCTGACCATCTTATTTACTCAATAAACTCAATAAACTCTAGCAGCTCCCTATTGTCTCTATAATCAAATAAAAGTTTGGTTTAATTTTAAAGTCTTTCATAAATTTGACCCTTCTCAGTCCCACTACACATTACTCTCTCTCTCCTCTATTCTATAATCTAGCCAAACTGACCTTGTCTCTGTTCCTCACACATAATACTCCATCTCCTGTCTCCATGCTTTTGAGCTGGCTCTCTCTCATGACTGGAATGCAAATTTTCCTCACTGCTGCCTCAAAGAATCCCTCTCTTCTTTCAAGATACATCTCCATCACCCCTTTCTGCATGAAAACTTTTTGATTCCCAAATCTGATTCCCAAATTTGATTTCCCTTTCTGAAACTACCTTTAAAAAACTGCATTGTATGTATTCTCCTCTTATTTGTCCTCTTTACATTCTCGTCTCTCCCATAGTAATTGAAGTTCTTTGCAGGGAAGGATTGTTTCTTTCCCTGAATTTGCAACCTCAGTACCTAGGACAGTGCCTGTCACATAGTGGATGCTTGATAAATACTTGTTGATTGATGAATAAGAAGTTCAGAAATTCAAGACAACCTAGATTTTACAATTGGATAGAATGTGAAAGGTAAGGCTAGGAAATCAGAAATTTTCTCATTGGAACAAGGAGTAGTCTCAGCCATAATGAAAGGTCTAGTACAAAAGGGAAAATAAATCATCTTGGTTTATGTTCTACACAAAGGTGTCATTGTTCCCCTAGGCTTGGAGCAAGTTTGTGTCAAGCATTACTACTATAGATGGCAAGAGAGGAAGGGATTGTGTTGACCAGGACCACTAAATCCTTGACACTGGGTCACAAGCAGCCATGAGAAGTTCATGAGCATTGCTATTCACCTCTAAAGAGAGAAATGATTAACTCTGACTGCAAATTGAAGCATATTTTTTTCATTTTATTTTTCTTGCTTTTTTGCAACATGGTTAATATGGAAATGTTTTGTGTGACTTCATATGTATTATAGATATCATATTTCTTGCCTTCTCAATGGGTGGGGAATGGAATGAAGAGAGAGAGAATTTGGAATTGAATTTTTTTAATTGACAGAAGTTTATGGTCAATCATATATAATGCCTCAAATAGGTTCCTATAATTTACTACTAGAATATTGTGGCAGAAATAGAGTGAGTCACCTGGAAAGAGGAAAAGGCAGATGCAAGAGTCTTAAAATTGATTAAAGATTGACTAACACCTTCCCCTCTGCCAACCTTGGGTACAGGTATCAGACAGAACACTGGATCTGAATCTGAGCATCTTCTACCTGCCAGTGGTGAACTATCTCTATTGATTCTGGTTGAGGTCTAGTAGGGGCAGAAGATGTGGGAAAAAATCCTGATTCTTCCACACAATGACTTTGATCCTCAGCAAAACATATCACTTTTCTGAGTTTTAGTTTTGTTGTCTGTGAAATGGGCAAATTGAACAAATTAACCTTTCTAGGAACAAAGTTCCTTTCTAGTATTATACTTATGATCCTATGATTTACATTTTTGTTTTGTTTTGTTTTTTAGTGAAGCAATAGGGGTTAAGTGACTTGCCCAAGGTCACACAGCTAGTACATGTCAAGTGTTTGGTCTGAGGCCAGATTTGAACTCAGGTCCTCCTGACTTCAGGGCTGGTGCTCTATCCACTGCATCACCTAGCTGCCCATGATTTACAATTTTTAAAATGCTTATTGAAGGGATTGATTGATCAGATGTCCAAGAATGTGTTGTTTTTTTCTTTTGTTTGTTTTGAGATGGCATCTGCCTTCAGTCTGATTTCTGGAAACTCAGGTAAAGTTAAAGTTGAACCTAATGGGAAAAAAATACTCAGTAGATGTCTTATTGATTGAGATGTTTGGTGGTCTGAAAGTGTTCTAGGTACTTGTAATAAGCAAGGGAAATTGCAGGGTACCACGTCCCTACAAGGTGGTACCTCTTTACCTCCAGTACAGTTTTGATTGGGAGCAGTTCCTTCTCTCAGATTATATGGTTCTTTATTCTACCATTCAATTTGCAGAAATGCACATAGAACCAGAGAATGGAGGAAGACAGTTTGACTCAGGTCTGTGACTGGAATAAAATGAGACACTTGCAGCCCATCTAACAGTTTAAAAATAGAGGTTTATTTAGACATAGTAAGGGAAGAACATTCAGAGCAGGGAAAGAATGTTCATAGAGACTACAGTTCATTCAGCCAGCAAAGCTTTCCTGTGTCATTGTTGATCATGCTGTTGATTTTCAGTCTGAAGCCTGAGGGAAGAACTCCAGCCCCTCAGATCCTGGATAATTTTTATTCCAAAGACAAAGAGGTTTTGTCAATGGCTCTGAGCCAATTAAATCTCCAGGACAGTTTCAATACCTTCTGAGTGTAGCAAGTATGCTTTGGTTCACTATCCCAGAGCCAGGAGGACTATACTGCCCATTCGGATGTTAGGGGCACCTTAAGGGTTTTGGAGTATCTACTCTCCGATGTCATTGGCTTGAGCATTCACCAATTGTGCTTACTCACTGCTAAGTGTCAGTGAGTGTCATTCCAGTTCCATTTAACCACTTATATCAATTAGATATTTACTTTGAAATCTATTACAAATGTGCAAAAGTTTTCCCCCAACACCTTGGGGCACACTCTCTCCTATTCCACTTCAGTCTCACATAAGGTAAGGGACAGGTCACATAGCACAGTTTGTACATAGCACTGGCTCCAACAAGTTCATGCCCTAATGCAGTATAATTACCAGATAAGTCCTTATTTCACTTATCACTGAGCTGGGTCCCAAAGGTTTCTCCAGAAAGTCAGTCTTTTCTTTTCGAGGCATCAATACTGAGCTGGCTATGAAAACTCAGATATTGTGGCACTGATGCTGAAATGCCAAAGGCGCTCTATTCTGAAGAGTAGTTCACGGTGCCACATTTTGACCTTATTGTGAAGGGCATAAAACCTCTCCTCTTATGGTTTTCTCTCTCAACAGACCTCATCATTGAAGCTGTTGAACAAAGAGCCCTAACAATGTGTATAGCAGACTGGAACCAATTACAAAATATGTACACATGCCTAAGTGTATCCAAAACATTAATCTCCATTGCATGCATTTGTTTTAAAGAAGTAACCTGGGGTAATTTGCATTACCAAGACAAGAGACAGACAGATCAAAAGTTCTGGAATGACTTTCTGAATCATAGATGACTGAATGGGAGAGAGTGTGAATGGAAAGTATACCATCCAGGTGTTGATGTAAGAAAGAGGTAAATAGGGGAAGCTCCATGGTGCAGTGGATAGAGCACTGGCCCTGGAGTCAGGAGGACCTGAGTTTAAATCTGGCCTCAGACACTTGACATTTACTAGCTGTGTGACCCTGGGCAAGTCACTTAACCCCAATGCCTAGCAAAAAAAGAAAAAAAAAGAAAGGTAAATAACTCTAGATCTGTCAACCATAAGAACATAATTCTCTGGACACCTAAAGAAATCCTCTATGGAGATCAGAGCTGTGGGAACTAGGTATAAAACAGTGAAATACTTAATAGATTTGAGGCACATAATGCCCCAGAAACAGGAAAAAGCTGTGATACCAATAGATGAGATTCCACTCTCTTTCCTGTGTAGTCCAATTGCTCAATGATGTCTTTTGATTGAAAAGAACTCAGTTTAGGGGAGCAATGCAGTAGAAATGAAGACTCAAAAATAATAAAGTGTCCATAATACTTTTTGAGGGAGAGTTAATATCAATGGGAAGGACCCCTGAACCTGGTCAAGAATTAGGGAGAGCATGGGGCAGAGCAATGTAGAACAAGAAAAACGCTGCAGGTAAAAGAAGGATGAAGCACAGATATAGGGAAACAAGCACTCGATATATGCCAGGCACTGTGCTTAGCATGTTATCAATTTGATCTCATTTGATTCTGATAGCAACCCTGGCAGGAAGGTGTTATTATTACCCTCATTTTACAGTTGAGGAAACTGAGGCAAACAGTGGTTAAATAACTTGTTTAAGGTCACAACTGGTAAGTTGTGAGAATGTGAGAATGTACACGAACTCAGGTCTTCCAGACTCCAGATGCAATGCTCTATCTACTGTACCCCATAGCTGCCTCCTAAGGCAATCAAACCCTTCCATTCCCCCTTCTGGAGCCCCACCTAGAGTAGTAGTATGGGAACTCTGAAAATAGACCACCCCATTGGAAGAGAGGGCTTTTATATTCTATGGGCTCAAAAGGTGAGTTCCTTTTCTTTATTATATGAATAAAACTCCTTCATGTTTTGAAGCCCTGTCTACCAGAAAGATTTTAAGAGGAGTTTGTAGTTACCTTTAGATGAAGTTCAGTTATTAAAGTTTACTGGCTCTGCATGAGGGCAATAATCTAAATAAATGAGAGACTTGCAAAATGTATCAACATCCTTTGTGTCAGGAGTAAACCTCAAAAATAACAGCTGACATTACATAGCACTTTATATGATGCACTTCTGACAACAACTTTGTGAATAGTGAAAGTGTTATCCCATTACTTTCACTATGTTACAGATAATAAAAATTCTATTTAGAAAAATTAAGTAACTGTTCAAAGTTACATAGCTAGAGAGTGATCAGGCTCAGAATTCAATCATAGGATCTCAAATAAAAAAGGATATGGGCCATCATCTATCATAGATAACCTAATTTTATAGGTTTGGAGTGGCAGAGTGAAGATTTGAACTCATGTCTTCTGATTCCATGTTCAGAACTCTTTCCTCAGGATCACAGTGCCTCCTAGGGCTTAGCTTCAAGTCTTTTCACTTTGTATTCCATATGACTCTCAAAAAACACTTATGGTTGATTGATTGATGCAGCTAACTCCAGTTCCACAGAGAAACACTTTACAAAGAGATAAGGCAGGTGTTAAATGATTGGGGAGACAAGAAGAATAAGGGATGGTAGTGTTAATAAAGTGATTATAGAAGATGGCATTCAGCAGAGCTAATCTTGAAAGGTTTCGCAGAGGTGAGTTAAACAAAATTTGAAAGACTGAAGGGAACATGGTTTATCATCTTTCCTCCTAGGCTTTTGAATCTCGCACATGAAATTGACCTTCCATCAGCTGTGTGAACAGACTTTTATTGTGATGACCAATCTTAGGAAGGTCAGCTGGAGGGTTCAGGAACTTGCAGATAGATTAGCAGCACAGTAGCACTCAGAAGTCCTGACCCCTCACCCCCTTTCTCCAACACCGTCTGCCAGCAGCATATACCTGCACAGGCAAATTAATGACAAAGGTGAGAAAGTAGACAGAGATAGGCAGGAGAGTTGTCATACTGAGGTGAAAGAAGCTGAATTATTCATAGAAACAAAAAAACTCACTTTCCAAGGCAAAATAATGAGTTCAAATCCCCCTCAATATCTCATTTTTAGTGCCCCCTCTTCAGTTCTTCTTGACATCCAGATGTGAAACATTTTTACTAAATAAAATCCTTCATATTTTCTTTCTTTCTTTTTCCACTTTGATTTGTTAGCTGTTGGGATGTTCCCACCATCCTTTTTTATTCTTTCCTTCCATTTCAAACTTCATCAAGAGCCATTCAGGAAAAAGAAAAGAATAAAGTAGTTGCTCATGCAAGTGAAAAACTCTCTCTTGGGAGGTAGGGAGAGTACAAGGGATTGCCCATGCACTTGAGAGCCATTTGATGGCATCAAGAATAATGAAAACTGCTGACAGGAGACCCTCCTTTAGTTCATATGTCTCATGGTCGTCTTCTGACATCCCATACTAATCCTTCAATTTTTTCAAGTACTGGCCAGTCCAGGGCATGATAAGAAATGTCAATCTTTTTCATTAAAGATGTTTTGAGAAGCTCCACCTTGCTCTATTCTCCCAGGGTGCTTCCTCCACACTATATTTGACTTGAATTTCTAGGCTAGGAATATATATCCTAGAGAAGGTTGCTTTACCTTTTCTTTTTGTCTGTATTAGATTATAACATATAAAATTTTACATATGTATATGTGTGTATGAATGTATATATGTATATATATGTGTGTGTCTATATGTCTGTCTGTGAATACATATATATACATAGTCTACAAATGATTATACAATAAAAATTATAAAATAAATCTGATAAAAAATGCAAAGCTAACTTAACTAGAAAATTTGGGCAAATTCACTCTGAAGGGTCTTATTTCATGTTTTATTTACTTTTGCTCCCCTTGCTCTATTCTCCCAGGGTGTTCCATCCACTGTATATTTAGCTTGGTTTTCTAAGCCAGGACTATATATTCTAGAGATGGTTGCCTTTTACTCTTGTCAAAATTAGGTTATGTTATGTAAAATTAAGATACCGATAGAGATGTCTATAGATATCTATATATTTTATCTATCTATATAATATCTATACCTATATCTATAGCTATGTATATATGTATATGTATGTGTGTATGTATGTATAAATATCATGTCTATCTGTATCTATATATACTTATATTCTTCCTGAGTTCAAATCTGGCCACAGACATTTACTAGTTATGTGACCCAGGGCAAGTCACTTAACCCTGTTTGCCTTAGTTCCTCATCTGTAAAATGAGATGGAAAAGGAAATGGCAAACCACTCCAGTATCTTTGCCAAAAAATCCCCAAATGGGGTCACAAGGAGTCAGACATGACTGAAAAATGACTAAGCAACAACAAAATATGTGTGTGCGTATAGTCTATGCATGATGAAATACTAATGAGTTATTTTGTAAATAATTCAGACAAAAACAAAATGCAACTGTAGCTAGGAAATTTGGGCAAATTTAACCCGAAAGGTCTTGCTTCACATTTTATTTACTTTTGCCCAAAATTTGTCCATTTTGATTGACAAGTTTAGGGAAACTAAGTAAGAAAAGCAGTGGTTAAAAAAAAAAACAGCTCTCATGAAGAGCATATGAGGCCAGACTAATCTCCCTTTTTTGACTAGATCATTAAACTAGGAGATAAGGGGAATTTTCTGGATATAGGTTACCTGTATTTGAGTAAAACTTTTGTATATAGCTGAGTGAAGTGATCAGAACCAGGAGAACACTGTACACAGTAACAGCAACATTGTGCAATGATCAACTTTGATAGACTTAGCTCTTCTCAGCAATATAATGATCCAAGACAATTCCAAAAGACTCATGATGGAAAATGCTACCCACATCCAGAAGAACTATGGAGTCTGAAAGCAGATCAAAGTATACTATTTTTACTTTTTGTTACTTTATTGCTTTTTTCTTTCTTGTGATTTTTTCTTTTATTCTGATTTTTCTTTCACAACATGACAAATGTAGGAAAATGTTTAACATGATTGTACATGTATATACTATATCAGATTGCTTGCTGTCTTGGAGAGGGAGGAGGGAGAAAAATTTGGCACTCAGATGATGCACATATATATAGGCCCATTTCCATTGAAAACTATCTTTACATGCAACTAGAAAAAAATAAAATACTATTAAGCGGGAAAAATAAAAAAATCTTTTGCATATATCATACTATTATTGTGGAAAAGCTAGGGACATATGAATCAAATGATAATATAATTGCATTTAGAGCCAATTGGTCAAGCAGACTCTCAGTGTAATTGTCATTGTTACAGTGTTAGTGTTATAGAAAGTCTACAGTGGAAGACTCCAAGGATCTCTATTTGACTCTGTGCTACTTAATATTTTAGCAATGATGTGCTACAGTGTAAAGACATAAATAGTATGTATTAGATTGTAAGCTCTTTGAGTTCAGGGACTGTCTTTTGCCTCTTTTTATATTCCCAGAACTTACATGTCTGTCATGTAGTAGACACAATAAATGTGTATCAAATTATCTAATTGAATCATATTTGCAGATAAAACAAAGCTGAAGAAGGATAACTAACACAGTCAAGATCCAAAACATCTTGACAAGCTAGAGCATTGTGTTAAATCTAGTAAGATGGCATTTAATAGGGATAAATAGAAAGCCTTTGCTTGGCTAAAACAAATCAACTTCATAAATATGAAATGGAGGAGGTAAGGTTACATAGCAGTTGAGCTCTGAAAGATATGGGAGTTTCAGTGAAATGTGAGCTCAGTAAGAGTCAATTATGTGATCTGCTAATATTATCTTGAGTTGTATTAGTAACAGCATAGATTCCAGGAACAGATAAATAATAATCTCATTATATTCTGCCCTCATCAAGGGAAACTGAGCCCCAGGGAGTTTAAGTGACTTACCTCAAATCACATAGTAAGTATTAGAGTCAGGATTCATACACACATCCTGGTCATATTCTTTACACTGCACCATGCTGCATCTTTAAATTGTCATGTTTCCCATTAGCTTTTAATATTGGGCTAGGGTCTGTTGCTTCCTTCATACGAAAAGTGAAAAAAAAAATGAAACAAATACTTGGGGATGGGTGTGATCCCAAATGTCCATACTACCTATGTGCTAAGCACTGATCACCATTTCTTTGTAAATACATTGAATGGGTCTTACTTCCCCAACTAGATTGCAGGTTCCTTTACAGTCAGGACTTTGATACTTGCAGGCAGAGACTCAGTGCTGAGAAGAACTTCAGTACTGTCAGTTCTGACATATGTAACTGACATATGCAACACTGGGCTATACAAAATTGAGCAATAACTCAGGACTCATGAGGGAAATGGGGTTGGGGTACAAGATTGAAAAATTTATCAGTGACCAAAAAAAAAATGTAAGAACCTAACACAAAAGGCAGCACAGTTTTATACATGTTTAAAACTACTACAACAAATAGCAGTGAGGTCCTCAGCCTTGGGCTGTTGTTCAGCCTACAACTGATTTCCATGGGCCAGGGAAGGTGAAGGGGGTGAGAGTGGGTTCAAATCAGCCCTCCTCCATTCTCAGCTCCTACTGCACCAGAAGTTATACAATAAATAGAGTACTTTACCTTGAAAAATACCTGAAGTCAAAAGTGGGAGCTAGCCATAAGGGGCATTGGTAGGATCACCCTATGACCAGAACAGGAAAATTGTGTCCCCCAGGTGATGCACATACACATAGGTCCATTTCCATTGAGGCTGTGTGCTGCATCCACCTCCAGCCTGGCTTTTGCCTGGGCCCATGGGTAAGGGGTGGCAAAGGTCAAAAGCCCATCATCCAGCTGGATCTGGGGTGGGAGTGCATGGATACATTGAGGATCTCCCTACCTACCTTTCCTTTCCCACCTACTTCTCCAGGCCCCCATATCTCACTCCTTGGATAATTATAAACCCAACCCCACCCCTGCAGTAGCTCACACTGCATCCTGTGTGGAGAAGATGACCTCCGCAACATTTTCTCCTAGTTGAACTCAGACATCTTCTCCTTCTCACAGGCCTCACTCCAAACCTCAACACTTTAGTTGAGATCAGTCCCCTGATGCACAACCCGACACCAGTTTTCTAGCCTACCCACTGACCCAATGAAGGAATTTTCTCAGCAACATCCTTGACCAATTGATATACAATCTCTGCTGTATACTTCTCCTTGAAATACATACAACCTCATGAGGGAACTGTTGGAAAGCCCTAATTCTTAGAAAATATTAATTGTATTTTGCTGACATCTGCTTCCTATTAATTCTATTCACTGGTCCTATTTCTAACCCTGGAGCCACACAGAACAAGTGCATTCTTTCCTTCATATAACAGCCTTTCAAATATTTGAAGACAGTTTTCTTATTTCCATTAAATCTCTTCTATAAGCTAAATGCCACCAGTTCCTTCAACTATTTCTTTTATACCATGATTAAGAGACAACTCAACATAGAAGCTACTCTTTTGGATGCACTCTAGCTAACTAGTGTCCTGAAAATGAAGGCTCAAAATTACTGCTTAGGACCATTTTGCATCTGTAGTGCTAAAGTCTCAATTGGTATTAATAACTATTTCTCAAGGCAGTACAGTAGCCAGAGGGTCAGCCTGGGAGTCAGAAAGTCCTGGGTTCAATTCTGGCATCTGATATGTATTGACTATATGGCTCTGGGCAAATAACCTACCTTCTCAGATTCCTCAGATAATTCTCTATGATCATAAATTGCAAAGCAGATAATTCCCTGGGTTGGTAGAAGGAGTTTCTTCATGGGAAGTTCTCTACGCTGAAGAAATCATAGGTCAATACAAAAAGAAAAATTCACACGCATAACACACATATGTGTGCATGTTATATGTGTTGTATGTATACCTGCATAGTATATATATATACACATACATGCACACATATACATACACATATATTTCTTTTGAGAATAGATGGGTAACAGTGAAAAATTGGGACGTGACCTGAGCCTTAGGTGAACAATTTGGTATATAAATGGTATGTCTGGCTTCATCTTTTCTTCACAACTACACAAATGGCATTGCACACATTTCCTTGGGTGCCTCCAAAGTGGGTAACTGCATTTGGCATCTGTAGCACAAAAGGGGAGGGGAATCTTCCTGAAGAGTGACACTGTTACTCTGGGATGGCAGTTATGGGAGGAGAGATGATGGGATTAGAATAAGTATGAGACCCCTAGTGTTCCCAGCTCCATGAGGAGGCTGGTAGTTTAGACATGCAACAAGATTCACATTCTGATCAAAGGCTGAAAGACATTCAAACCAATAGAGAGTTGATATGACACTAATAGAAGAGGCCTCATCGCAAGAGAAGCAAGTCTATGGGCTGGTCTTTGCAACTGAAATGAAGGTACTCTCTGAATTGCCTAATAAAGAATGAGGAATGAGGGGCAGGATTAGGAAACTTTATGCCATAGCATAAAAGTGGCTGGCATAGGGGAGAAACCTGATCTCCCTAGCCAGTGAAACTTTAGCATACATTTATCCTGCTAGGCTGGGGCTAAGCCAGTCAAACTGAGTTTCACCAGCTCATGGTTTTCAAATCTCATTTTCATTTTTCAGGAATCCTATCCCTGAGGCCTTCCATGGAACTATAGACTCTTCTAATGGAAGGAACCTTGGAAATTATCTAACTGAATCTTCCCTCCAGGGCAGGAATCCCCTCTTAAAAATCTCAGTGAGATGGGCTATCCAGTTATAATTCTCTTGATGAACTATGGAGCTAGAATGTAAGAGTTGAAGTTGTCATTTTGACTTTTTTTATTTTCCTATTTTAGAAAAAAAATAGTAAGTGAAAGCAGATTTCTAGTTCTTAGAGGAAGATAGGAATGTGGGTGTGAGAATGCCAAGAACCAATTCTCTTCAGTACTTCTTAATGGTATAACTTTGGGAAATCACTTAACCAGTATATGTTTTTTCCTACTCTGTAAAATGTGGGTAATACTTGCCTCACCTACCTCAGAGAGTTGTTGTAAGGGAAGCACTTTGCTACACATGAAAGACTATGCGAATGTGTGCTATGATCAGCGATGTTCTGGTAAATGTTTTGTTAGGTTCAATATATATTATTAACACTTTGTCTAACACTTTCTTAAGTCTAGACAATCAACAAAAACAATAATAGCATTTGCCAATTTCTGAAGTGGAAATGTTTACACTGAAAATTTAACAACAGGCTCTCCTGAACTCTGGCACACTCCAGTCTATAATTCATCTTTGTAGAGATACATAAGTATGTTCAGTTTAAGGGAACATTAAAATCAGGATTAATCTGTATCATAGGGAAGTCTGTGAAGGTGTATGCCCATGGGCATCATCCTCCAACAATGCCCTGCTCCATCTTCTTTCTCTGTCATTGATCATCTTACTCCATCAGCTCTTGAATGACCTTCCCATGGCTTCTTCATCTATCCAAATCCTAATGATTATTCAAGGCTCAGCTCAAGTCCTGACTCTTCCATAAGGCCTCCTCCAAGGGCTCTGGTCTGTAGATAGCTCTCCATTCTCTTAATGCAAGTCACAGTCTGTACCTTTGGCTAAGTACTGTGATTTCCTACTCATTATTGGTTCTCATGCTTCAGTCTTATTTTCATAATTACATTATAGACTTTTCAAAGAAATAGCCTATGCCTTAGGCTTCTTTTGTATCCTCTATAACATGTAGGGCATGGTTGTGCTCATGGTCAGAAGATCATTGGATCATTAAGAGCTAGAAAAGGTATACAGGTCTACTAGTCCAATTCTCTCCTTTTACAGTTGAGGAAACTGAGTCTAAGTAATAGTATATAATTAGTGTCTGAACTGAGAGTTGAACCCAAGACACCCGGCTCTGAATCAGATGATCTTTCCATTGTACCATGTTACTTGCTGGATTGAATTGGATTGGACTGAACTGAATTGACACTGTAAGTTTAGGTGAATGGTCAGTTTTCAGAAGTGGTTCAGCCCTTAAAATTCTATTTAGCTATAGATTTCTGAACACAAACTGAAAGGTTTATGAAGTCATGAAGGTTTCAGAATTTATTTTAAACTTTTTTGAGACTTCTGCTGGGCTGATTCTTATGGTTGTCACAAAAGAAACAATGACTTGAGATGAAAGGGGAGTTGTCTCAATACACAATGGCTCTGCCTAAGAGTTCATCTCAAAGTCATTATTCTAGGTCATGAGATGTTAGTAAAATATCCTAGAGAATATCCAAGAAGGCTACAGAATGTTACCAGGGTTAATCATTCCAGTGTGTTCAAGAAATCTGTGGATGTCAATTTCCAGAAAATGTCTGTGATCAGAGCTTCTCTGATAGCTTCCTGAGAGTTTCTGTTTCCTTTGAACAATTCAAGCCTAGACATTCAGCCTCATTCTTTCTGGGCAGACCCTCTTAACTTAAAGGGCAAAAGCTTCAAATTCTTTCTGATTAAGTTCCCTCTCTATCAAAATGTGCCAGGCACATATTTTCCAATTGGACACACGAACTTAAAAAGAACTCAATCATTATCCCTCTTTGTGAGATCAATAATATTATCATCATAGGATTATAAATTTAAAGCTGCAAAGTTTCTTCAGTTTGCCTAATCCAACCTGTTCATTTCACAGGTAAAGAAACTGAGGCACAGAAGGGTGAAGTGATTTGCCCAAGATCACACAGGTAGTAAGTGGCAGAGCCAGGGTTTGAACTAAAGTCCTCTGAGTCCTCTTTCCTTTGCATCATGCTTCCTCTTTCTCATCATTCCCCAGGAACCCTCTACATGGGGATCACAGTGTGGGAAAACCAGGTAGAAGTAGAATAAAACTCCAGGATATTTTATGAGAGAGGGGATAGGTAAAAAATGTTATCTTGAATGCAGTCCTTTGAGGGAGTGGGGTAATATATTATCAGTGCAAGTACACAACTCTTATTACCATGAACAATCTCCCAGTAACATTTTCTTGACTCAGTAATAAACCACAATACAAACTCCTCCCTCCCCACAATAGAGAATCCCTGAAATAATATATCTTGCTTAAAAAAACACTAATAGTGAATTCACTACAGCATAGGGCAGTCCATTTAATTTTCAGACATCTCCAATCTTTAAGAACCTTCTGCTTAAATTAAACCAAACATAATTCTCGAAAAGTTGGCACACTTTACTTGAACTGGCTGTAAGGCTAAAAGACCTTAATACATATGCACTTAATGATTCTTGTCGTGTAATTAAGTAAAGCCAGTTACCCAACATCTAACATTATTTCCTGTTGTGTACATTCATTCCTCATAGAATTACATTCTACTGAATTCAACTGTCCTTGATTCCCTATCCTCTATCCTTCAAAGAATTCCCTTCAGTGGACAGACCTAGACAAAAACTCCCCATAGAGATCATGGGAAAGGTAGTATGTAGTTAAAACCAAGCATCTGGGGAAAGATGTCACTACTTGACAAAAATTGCTTAGAAAACTAGAAAGAAGTCTGGAAGAAATTAGGTATAGATGAACATCTAATATCATGTACCATGAGAAGCTCAAAAAGTAAACTTAGATATGAAAGATCACATCATAAATTACAGGATGATAAAAAGAAAATACTTTTCTTCTGTGGAAAGGGGAAGAATTCATGACAAAACAAGGAATAGAGAGGAAAATGGGAAATAAAATGGACAGTTTTGATCATATAAAATAAAATTTCTATGACAAAACAAACGTAGTTAAAATTAGAAAGGAAACAAGTAATTGCATAGACATTTTTGCAGCAAGTTTCTCCAATCAGATCTCATATCCAAGGCATATAAAATTGATTCAAATGTATAAGGACAATATTGATCCCCTAATATATAAATGGTCAAAAGATAAATTCAGGTAGTTCTCAGTGGAAGAACTGTAACCTATCAACAAACAGATGAAAAAGTGCCTCAATGCCACCAATAATTAGAGAAATGCAAATTAAAGTAACTCAGATATTCTACTTCATACATATTAGATTGGCAGAGATGACAAAAAAGAAAAATACAATTATTGGAATGAATATGGGAAAATAAGCACACTAATACACTATGGGTGGTACTATGAAGGTATCCAGCCATTCTAGAAGCAATTTGGAACTATGCCCCAAAGTCACTAAACTATGTATTTTTTGAGCCAATGATATCATTAGTAGGCCTATTCCCAAAGAAATAAAAAACAGAGGAATAGGATCCATTCAAAGATATTTATAATAGTTCTTATTTTCTATTGGCAAAGAACTAGAAACTAAGGGGTTGCTTATTAATTGAAGAATGATTGAAGAATTTATAATGTGTGAATGGATTAGAATATCATTGAGCTGAAACAAATAATGAAAGATACAGTTTCCAAGAAATGGTGTATAAGCTGAATCAGGGTGAAATGGGCATAAGAACTCATATTTGTAGGTGGGAAAGAGAAAGGGGATAAGGATAGGTTAGCCAAAAAAAAAAGTCATTGAATAATTTTTAAATGTCCAAAAGAGGAAAGAAGGAAGACCATAAAGAATCACAGATAAAGAGGACAGCTTTGAAAGTTACATGTTGAATTTAATATACATAAAATGTAAAGCAAGCTATGACTAATAGAGATTCATAATTTCATTTAAAACTCTCTTTTTTGCTGTTCTAGTATTTATATGAAAATGCTATTTTTATTTATTGTTTATTAAGTTCAGATTTTTTTTAATGTAATATCAATTAGTAGGCTGATGGAGCACTTGTTTTTTTTTTTTTCCTGAAGTTAATCCCTGAGAGGGATCCTGGAAACCCTAATCTAAAGGCAGAAAGACTGGAGTTTTACTAGAGCAAAAATTGGAGCTGTCTGGGTCAGTTTGTATGAGGGAGACAGCAAAATGAGTTAAGGCTAAATGATAGAATACATAAGGGAAACCAGAGATAAGAACCATACAAAATCAGAGTCCAAAAGTATCTGGGAAGTCAAGGTGTGAGGGAGTTAAGGCAGAAATAAGGGCCAAGATGTAAGTAAGTAGACCAGAACAACTGGTTGGCCTTCAGGAAAAGGAATATTGGTCTTTTCAGCACTGAGGCAGCTAACTTTTTTTTTGTAAATAATATTTTTCCCAATTACACGTAAAGATAGTTTTCAACATTCATTTTTAAATTAACTTATTTTGATTTATCAATAATCACTTCCATATGCTTTTGAGTTTAAAATTTTTCTCCCCCTTCTTCCCCACCACCCTCCCCAAGGTGGCCCACAATCTGATATAGGCTATACATTTACATTCCTATTAAGTGTATTTTCACATTAGTGATGTTGTAAGTAAAAATTAAATCCAATAGGAGGAACCATCAGAAGAGGAAACAAAACTCAACAGAAGAGAAAAAAATAGCAATTCAACTTCCATAGTTCTTTCTTTAGATGTGGATAGCATTTTGCATCACGAGCCTCTGGAGATGTCTTAGATCCTTGTGTGGCTGGGAAGGGTTAAGTTTATCGATATTAGTCATCGCACAACGTGGCTGTTACTGTGTACAATGTTCTCCTGGTTCTGCTCACTTCATTCAGCATCAGATCATACAAGTCTTTCCAGGTTTTTCTGAAGTCAGCCTGTTCGTCATTTCTTAGAGCACAATAGTATTCCATTACATTCATGTACCACAACTTGCTCAGCCATTCCCCAATTGATGGGCATCCTCTCAATTTCCAATTCTTTGCCACCACAAAAAAGAGCTGCTATGAATATTTTTGTAAATCAACATTCATTTTTTATAAGAATTGGAGTTCCAAATTTTTTCCTCCCTCCATCCCTCTCACCCCCTCCGCCAAGATAAGGAGCAATCTGATACAGATTATACATGTGCAATCATATAAACATATTTCCATATTAATTATTTTGTGAAAGAAGAAACAGAACAAAAGGGAAAAGCTACAAAAAAAGTAAAAATAGTATACTTTGATCTGCAATCAGACTCCATAGTTCTTTCTCTGAATGTGGATAGCATTTTTTGTCATGAGTCTTTGGGAATTGTCTTGGATCATTATATTGCTGAGAAGAGCTAAGTTGATCATAGTTGATCATTGCATGATGTCTCTGTTACTGTGTACAAGGTTCTCTTGGTTTTACTCACTTCACTCAGCATCAGTTTTTTTTTAATTTGCCTGCTTATCATTTCTTACAGCACAATAGTATCCCACTACATCCACTACATTCATATACCAGAAATTGTTCAGCGATTCCCCAATTGATGGGCATCCCCTCAATTTCCACTTCTTTGCTATCACAAAAAGATGGGCAGCTAACTTCTATGTATCACTGGCCCCACCTCCCTCAATGGAGCACGCTGAACTGGCTGTGTACCATGTTTCATCTCTGAACTTGACTTTTCCTTGACTTATTGTTTACCTATTTTGTATATGACCATCCTTTTGAGAGAGGTATTATCCATCTATTATTCCTGGCTTTTTCTCTTGTTATTGTTTTTGTTGTTGTTTGTCCTTCCTTCTAGTTGCTATTTATATTCCCTCTGAGCCATCAAAGTTCAAATAATGATCAGGTGGGACTTGGGCTGGGACCTATCGTTGGTTAACCAATGACAACCAGGGTGATTTCGGTTTAAGGCATGGTCCTGAAGAAAAAAAATCTAACACATAAAATCCAAGATATCTGTAAATCATCCTTAAAGGAAATGTTGTAAAAATGTATTCCTCATAATGAGTCCTCTTCTCTCTTTTCTCCATTCAATTCCATACTCTGCAACACACATTAATTCATTCTTGATGTTATTTTTAAGTGACAATGTGATATAATGAGTGATTAGAGTTGGTCTCAAAATTGGGAAGTGTTGAGTTAATGCCCCCAGCCCTAAATGTTGTCTATTACCATGAGCAGCACACTTAATTTCTCAGTAGCATAGGAAACTTACTAACATGAAAAGTTGCAGGTTTGTTATTGATCTTCATTGATAAAGGGAGTTTCTTCACTGGAGAGGTCCCTACTCCCAAGGAAATCACAGGTCCAATTAAAAAAAAAATTCTTAAAAAGATCACAGAAACAAGCTTAGGAGGGATCAAGGTGGCACAATGTATAGAACACCTGGCTTGGAATCAGAAAGACCTGAGTTCGAATTCAGCTTCAGACACTAGCTGTGTGACACTAGACAAATCACTTAAACTTTGCTTCAGTTTCCTAAACCATAAAATGAGGATAATAATAGCACATATGTCCCAGGGTTATTGTGAGGATCAAATGAGATAATATTTGTAAAGCATTTAGCATAGTGCCTGGTAAATATTAGGTACTATATAAATGCTTATTCTCTCCCTCTCCATTCTTATGAAAATGCACACATATGTTAAAGAGTCAAGGTCCTATAATAGATTGAATACTCATATTGAAATTGGGAAGAACTGCAGTCAATTCTCACCTCAGATGTTTGATAGCTGTGTAACCTTAGGCAAGACACTTAACCTGTATGCCTAAGACATAATAAACTCCCAGGACTCATCTGCTAAATCTCGTACTGGTGAGGTTCTCCACTGTTTCAGGCAGTTACCACACTGGGAGTTCTCCCATGATGATAAAATCACAAGTTCTTTTCATATTAATAGAAAGGGGAAGAAGATGTGGGGTGATGAATATAATACTATCAGAGCATCTAGTATTTCCTTAATGGGGAAAACAGGAAGAGGTCTTTCAAATATTCATGTCACTTATTGAAAAAAATAAAGAAAGGATTTCAAGTACCATTGCACTGCAATTCCACCTGGCCTTTAAATGAGCCTCACCATCACTTTCTGAGCCTCATTTAAGCTCTTACAAGCTTTTCCTGTCATTTCTGTCACTCTAGGATACCTAGTATTTTCATACAAAACAAGAACATAAGTTCCTTAAGTAGAACAGCCTCTCCCTTATGGAGTAAGAGGACAATACTAATCATCATATTTCAAGCTTTGCCAGGATCTCCTGTTTAAGGAAATTATCTACCTTGGAAATTATGACATAATTAAGATACTTCAAAGGTTTCACACCTACCTTTGAAGCATCAGGTATTAGTCAGTGTATGTCTATTTAATTATACTATTTCTCATAAGCAGAAAGGTAAGGTCTTCATTGCTTAAACACAAATTTTCTCCCACATGGTTTCAACCTAATCACAAGTCTGTCATAAAATCTGTGAAATAAGCCTATTGTTCTTTCCACTCAAAAAAAGCAGTCTTATTTTGTATTCTTTTCTTAATTTCTTTCTTTCTTTCTTTTTTTTGGTGAGGCAATCAGGGTTAAGTGACTTGCCCAGGGCCACACAGCTAATAAGTGTCAAGTGTCTGAGGCCAGATTTAAACTCAGGTCCTCTTGATTCCAGGGCCAGTGCTCTATCCACCATGCCACCTAGCTGCCCCCCTTTTCTTAATTTCTTACTCATAATAGGCAATTGTAAAGGTAGAGTGGTGCAGCAGAAAGAACCATAGACTGGAATCCAGGAAATCTGAGTTCTAGTCCCCTCTCTACCACTAAGAAGCTATGTGACCATATGGCAACATTTCACATCTCTTGAGCCATATAAAGCCATATAAAAGCCATAGCTTTTATAAAGAAGGAAGTGGAACAGATTATTTTTGAAAGTCCTACTCTTTCACTGAGGTTCTATGTAACTTGAGAGAAGTCCTTTTGGAACCCTTCTTGACCTCATATGACAAAAGGGAAGAATGCAATTGTATGGACTTTAAAAAAGAACTATAGAAGATAATGAGAATTTACAAAGTAGATAATTATATATGAAGAAGATAAAGTTTTATGAAAAAATCCATGAGTTATAGAGCATTATGGTGAGGGTGAATGGAGGGAATAAAATAATGTATATGTGGTAAGCATGCTACAGATCAAGAGGCCAGTAGGAAAAAATGGGCAGCGTTATTTGGAAATAGGTCACAAAGACCAGGAAGCATGATTAAATGGTGATGAGGGATTTCAGTTATCTGTTTGTTGGAATCCTATCTCTCCTAAAATAAAAGAAATTGGTAAATGACTTCCTCTTGATATTTTCATCCTTTAGTACATAGAGGAAACAACGTGGGGAAGAATATAGTCAGAAAGGAGGAGCTGAAGAAATTTACCTTCATCCTTTTGGTAGAGAAGGATTCATAGGTATGGAATATTGCATACTTTGTCATTAATTCATTGTGTTAGCTGTTTCATCCTAATTGTTTCACTTTGGTACAAAGGTTCATTGGTTCTGTGAGTAAGTGATATATCCCAACATGCTGTTGTAATATCAACAGACACCAATATTTTTTAATTGAAGCTAAAATAATCCTCTTTCTTTTTTTGACAGAGTTTTAAAACCAGTAAATCAACAAAGTACTGAGAATATGAGTATCCCTAGGTATCAGCAAATATCCAGGGGCACTTAATATTTGACTTTGACAAAATCAAATGGTTCCATCCTAAGAACATCCTTATATTTTTTATTCAGTATTTTATTTTCCCCAGTTATATGTAAAAAACAATTTTAACATTTGCTTTTAAAACTTTGAGTTCCAAATTCTCTCCCTTCCTCCCTCCCTACACCAACCCCAATAAGAAGGCAAGCAATTCAATATAGTTATGAACACCTTTATTATTTTGATAAAGCGATGTAGACTAAATAATAGTGCAGATAGATTCAAAACTGGTTGAATGACAGGACCACAAAGTGGTAATTAAAAGGATCACAATCAATCTAGAGAGATATCTCTATTGATATATACCAGAGACCCATCCTTGGCATTGTTCTATTCAGTATTGATATCAGTACTAAATCTCAAATAATGGTATAGAGAGACTGCATGATATAATAGATGAAAGTGCTGGATTTGGAGTAAGAAAAAGCTTGTTTCAAATCTTACCTCAGACATACTAATTTTGTGACCCTGGGCAAATCACATAACCTCTCTGAGATTCAGTTTTCTTATCTGTAAAATCAAGACAATAACCTACTTCACAGGATGGCTCTGAGAACCTAATGAAATAATGTATTTAGGGTTCTTTGAAAGCTTTAAATGACATTTAAGTGTCAGTTATTTTTTAAAAAAGTATGCTTATCAAATTTGCAGATGACACAAAGTAGGGAGGAATAGCAAGGGCAGTGGATGATAGAATTGGCATCTAAAAAATCTTGACAGTCAATAATTATGACCAAAATCTAAAAATATGAAATCAAATAGAGATAAATATAAGATCCTACACTTTTAAAAGTACAAGATGGAAAGGATGTGGATAGATAACAGTGCCTTTAAAAAATAATCTAGGGGTTTTAATAGACTCCAATCTTAATATGAGACAAAACTGACATAGGCAGAAAAATAAAAAAGTTCATCTTCTCCCAGACTACATTGAGAGGCACAATGTTGAGACAGAAGGAGGAATTAATTCTACCGTGCATTGCCTGGGTCAGACATCTGGAGTCTTGGCTTCAGCCCTCAGTGTCACATATTAGGCCAAGGACAAGCAAAAATACATTCAGAGAAAGGTGACCAATATAATGAGAAGACTTTAGACCACACCAGAGGATGGCTGCTTGAAGGTTCTGGGGATACTTAGCTTAAAGAAGACTTATGTAGACAGGACAGCTATCTTCAAATATTTGAAGAGTTACAGTGTGATAAAGGGATTAGCCTTGATCTGCTTGGCTCCTATGAGCAAAACAAGATGCAGTGGGTGGAAACTGCAAAGAATCAAATTTCAGTTTGATCCATGGAATAATCTCCTAACATTTAGAATGGTCCAAAGTTGGAATAGGTTTACTCGGGAGATACTGGGTTGCCTCTCACTGGATGTTTTCAAGCAGATACTAGATGACTCCTTGGAAAGAAGGATATCGAAGTAATTCTTGTTGGGTTGTATATTGAACTTCACGCACTCATAATTATGAGATTCTCTGATTTTTTAATGCCTACCCTTCAATACCAGTCTTTGTATGTTTCTCGACTGCCCTTGGGTCACGACAATTTTGCTTCTTTGGAATCTGGGGTATTCTATGTTCTGTAGTCATTTAGCTTCAAAGGGAGAATATTGATATTTTTTCAGAAGGAGGGATTTTTGTAGGAGGATGGAGAGCAGCATAGAATTATTGAAATGCCTTCATAATTTCTCAAATGCAGTTTTTTCCATCCTCTTCCTCCTGTTCAGATCTGGACCAAGATCATTATCTGTCTGTCCAAGATACAGTATGATACTGATAAGAGTAATTTACTGAATTGATGATTCAATTGCTTATCATATGTGATACATGTAGCCATCATTTGTTTGTTTTCCTGTGTAGATTCCTTGGTCAATCCAAAATATTACATCTTATGCAAGATCATTTTCCCAGTTCTCCTTAATGTCACTGCCTTCACTCTCATATTATCTCTAATTTACCCTTTATATATTTTGTTTGTAAGAATTTGCTTGCATAGTATCTCCCTGTTTAGACTATGAACTCCTTGAAAAAAGGCACTATGTTTTACATTTCTTTATATCTCCAGTATTTAGTCCAGGGTCTGGTACATAGAGTAAGCACTTAATAAATGCTTGTGGACTGACTGAGGAGATCTCGTCTTCCCAGTCTGACATAAGTAGACAATATAAAAGACCTCCCTGTCCACAGCTAATCGCTGTTGCCTTTAGAGTCAGAATTGAACAAACATTCACGAAAATAGTAAACACATTTGAAGGTTGTCTATTTTATATCTCATATGCTATTGATAATGACAGGATAATTGAACAATTTTCTTTGTGGTTGCATGAATGAATGAAAAAAATTTATTAAACATTAACTATGGGCCAATGCTAAGCACTGGATATATAATATAAAAACCTGATAGTCATTACCTTCAAGGAGTTCACATTCTGACAGAGGAAGGCAACTTTTCTGCACGATATATAGGAAATATCTTTCAGGAGAATAACCTTTAAGGATAAATCTTGCTCTAATATAAAAAACTTTGTTTTTGGGGGGAGAGTAGGAGTAACACGGGAATATAATGTATTTCTCATAAACACAGAGTTGATTAGAGTTGGTTAGAGACTATCTAGTCCAATCAATGCCTGGACAAAAATGCCTATACCAATGAACTTATACATGAAAGCCACTAGTGAAGAGGAACCCACTACCTCCCAAAGCATCCTGCTCCACCTGGGTATAGTTAAAATTATTAAAACAAAGCCAATGGGTCCAAAAATCAAAGCCAACACAACCAAGATTAGGAGGGAAACAGAAAACTGAGAAATAATTTTTACAACCAGTGTCTCTGGTAAAAGCTTCATTTCTAAAATATATAGAGAACTGAGTCAAATTTATGAGTACAAATCATTCCCCAATTGATAAATGGCCAAGGGATATGAATAGGCAGTTTTCAGATGAAGATTATTGATTAGAGAAATACAAATCAAAATGACTCTGAGGTATCCCATCACACCTATGAGGTTGGCTAACATGACAAAATAGGAAAATAATAAATGTTGGAGAAGATGTGGGAAAATTAGAAATTAATGCATTGTTGGTTGAGTTGTGAACTGATTCAACCATTCTGGAGAGCAATTTGGAACTATGCACAAAGGGTTATAAAAATGTGCATACCTTTTGATTCAGCAATACCATTTCTAGGTCTGTATCCCAAAGAGATCATAAGCACAGGAAAAGGACCCACATATACAAAAATATTTATAGCAGCTCTTTTTGTGGTGGCAAAGAATTGGAAATCAAGAGGATGCCCATCAATTGGAGAATGGCTGAACAAGCTGTGGTATATGAATGAAATGGAATACTATTGTGCTATAAGAAATAATGAGCAGGAAGACTTCAAAAAAAACCTGGAAAGACTTACATGAACTGATGCAGAGTGAAATGAACAGAACCAGGAGAACATTGTACACAGTAACAGCCACATTATTCGATGATCAACTTTGATAGACTTAACTCTTCACAGCAATGTAACGATCTAAGACAACTCCAAAGGACTCACAATGGAAATTACTATCCATGTCCAGAGAAAAAACTATGGAGTCTGAATGCAGATGGAGGCATACTATTTGTTCTCCTTTTCCTTTGTTGTTTTGTTTTATTGCTTCATTCTCATGGTTCTTTCTATTAGTTCTAATTTGTTCTTTACATCATGACTAAAGGGAAAATATGCTTAATATGAATGTGTAAGTAGAACCTACATCAGATTGCATGCAGTTTTTTTTGGAGGGGGGAGAAGAGTAGGAGGGGGAGAAAATTTAAAACACAAAATCTTATGGAAGTGAATGTTGAAAACTAAAACTAAATATATTTTTTAAAAATATTAGGGATTTTGTTCTTATATCAAGCTGAAATTGCTCTTGCTTTCACTCTGGTTCTGGCTCTGGCTCTCCCTCATGTTCTCCCTCTCACTCTCCTCTGTGTGTGTCTCTGTTTCTATCTCTGATGGCTCTTTATCTCTGTCTCTGTCTCTATCTGTCTGTCTCCATCTCTCTGTCTCTCTGTCTCTCTTTCTGTCTCTCTGTCTCTCTGTGTGTGTCTCCTCCCACCTATGTTATTTCTACCTATTTTTCATAAATCTATTATTTAACACCAAAGAAAATAAGTCTAATTTTGATGCATATTGCAGTCTTTCAAATACTTGGAGTCAGCTGTCTTATCCCCATTGTCTTCTCTTCCCAAAGCTAAACCTGCTCTATTCCTTCAAATCATCTTTAGGCAGGATTGTCTCTGATCTTCTATTTTTAGTGCTCTTTTTTTACATACTTCAGTTTGTTGATGCCACTGCCCCCCCCTTTTAGAGACAACAGTTTTGTTTAAATGGATGTTGTAATTGAATGAAATGTCTTCTCGTATTTATCTTTTCTCCTGTTGCGGTGTTGATTTCTACCTTTGCTGTAACTAGCCAATGGTCTGATGGTATATAGACAAATGATCTGCAAATGAGTCCCACTTCTGTAGCCAGTCATTTACTTTCTATTAAAATATAGTCAATACTTTTTTGATGTTAGTCAACAAGCATTTTAGGTGCTTATTTTGTGCCATAGTTTTATCATAGTTTAGTACAGATTATTCCAATGGTCATCTTGAAGAAAATATTCATAATTATATCCTATATAAGTTTTTGCTTTCTTAGCCAAACTACTTGAAAAAGAGTCATCTACACTAGATGCCTCCACTTCCTTTTATCTCATTCTCTTCTGAACCTTCCTACTGTGTGTCCCCTAAAGGAATGTTGCTAGGGACCAGAGGTGACCTGACCTGCATCTCTCATAATTTCTACCTCTTGTTGACAGTCTGATCTCCTACCCCCTAAAAGAGCAACAGCCTTCTCTTTGACCTCACAGCTTCCATCTTCTACTGTACCTGTCCCTTGAAGGAAGAGGAAAGTCATTGAAGAGCAAAACTTTCATCTCTTTCTATGGCATCTGTGACCTAATTTCCAGCCTTCAGATGATAGAGGAGTAATGAAATTGGGCTCATCTGACTATCCATCCATCTCATGCTTTACTTGCGTTCTGCCTGATCACCAGCCCTTCTTGAATCCTACAACCCTTCAGTTATCTACCAGGTCATCTGCCTTACACTAGTCACTCTCTCCTCTTTTCTCCATCTTTATCCCTTTATGACCCAGTTCAACTCTATACTGTCCTCTTCTCTTGATATCCTGGCCCCTCATCATATTGCTGATTGTGCCCTGCCAAACTTCAGCTCAGATGATGTCTTAGATCTTTTCAGAGGGTGTTTGGTTGTTGTCTTTTGTTCTTAAAGAAGATCAAAATGACATCATTATGTAGGGTCAAGTTACCATACATCCAACTGTGGCTGATCAGACCGATATGAGCTCAGAATGATCTACCACAGGTCTGCCACAAATAGTCCATGTGAACATTTGGGGTGGATTCTCTAAATTTGTGCATCTTGCAGTTCTTTTGAACTATTGTAATTCTGCTTTGCTCATAGAGCACAGCACCTTCTCTGATGAGGGCACATCTTGCTGTAGGGGTCCAGAGCCAGTGTCTCCCATGTCACACTCAAGAGACACCTTAAGAGTGCCCTTGTGTCACTTTTTGTGAATGTCATGTGAACACTTGCCTTGTGTGAGTTCTCCATAAAATAGTCTTTTTTGGCAAGTGTATGTTCAGCATTCAAACAATATGGTCAGCCCATCAGAGTTATGCTCTCTTCAGTAGAGTTTGACAGCTTGGCAACTTAGTTTGAGAAAGGACCTCAGTAACTGCTATCTTATCCTGCCAGGTGATCTTCAGAATCTTCCTAAGACAATTCAAATGGAAATAATTCCATTTCCTGGCATGGCACTAGTATACTGTACAGGTTTTATAGGCATACAACCATGAGGTCAGCATAACAGCTCTGTAGAACTTCAGTTTGGTAGACAGTCTAATACCTCTTCTTTCCTACACTTTCCTTTGGAGCCTCCCAAACACTGAGCTAGGTCTGGCAATGCATGTGTTAACCTCATTGCCAGTGTGTACATCCCTGGAAAGCATACTGCCAAGGTAAGCAAACTTATCTACAGCATTCAAAACTTCTCCATTTACTGTAATCAATGACTCCACATATGGATGGTGTGGTGCTGGTTGATGGAGTGCCTGTGTTTTCTTAGCACAGCAGCAGAGAATCAATCCATACTTTGTTGCATCTCAGCTTCAGAGGCTGCATTAAGTGCACAATCATCTGCAAACAAAATCATGCACCAACAGTCCCTCCACTTTAGTCTTGGCTTGTAGTCTTTTCAAGTTGAAGAATTTACCATCAGTGCTATAGCTGACCTTGATACAGTGTAAGTCTTTATTGAAGACATTTGACAACGTGGCTAAAAATATCATTCTAAAAAGCACAGGAGAAAGCACACAGCCTCGTTTCACTCCACTGGCAAGTAGGAAGGCATGAGATAATTGTACATTATCCACAACCTGGGCAAGCATGCCACCATGAAATTGATGTACAATGCTCATGAACTTTGCTGGGCAACCAAATTTTGATACATTTTTCCATCAGCCTCCATGACTGACAGTATCAAAGGCCTTGGTCAGATCTACAAATGTGTACTGACCTCTGTTCTGGTCATGGCATTTCTCCTGATGTTGTTGGGCAGCAAACATTATATCAACTATTCCACAGTCCTTTCTGAAGCCACACTGGCTATCAGGTAGGTGACCATCTTCCAGGTCAAGGACCAGTCTTTTAAGGAGAACTCTGGCAGAAGTCTTGCCAGCAATGACTAAGAGAGAGAGATCCCCCTGTGATTGTCACAGGACAATCTATTTCCTTTACCTTTATAGAGATGTATAATTGAGGCATCCTTGAACTCCTGGGGAATAATCTCCTCTTGTCATATAACCTGGAAAATTTCGTCCAGCCTTTGTATGAGCAATGGACCCCTCACCTTGAAAATCTCAGCTGGAATAGAATCAGCACCTCTCCACAGGAGAAGAGCCTAATGGCATTCAAAACTTCTTCAGTTGGAACTTTGGCTAGGGAGGGATTGACTTCAACTTGAGGTAAACAGTCAATAGCTTCAGTGTTGATTGATGATGGTTTGTTGAGAACACTATGAAAGTGTTTAGCCCATCTCTCTAGTATCATGTCCTTATCACTAATCAATGTGGCTCCCTCAGTACTGAATAGTTGAGATGTACCATAAGTCTTTGGTCCATAAATAGCCCTCAGGGCATCATAAAAGTGCTTTGGATTATTACTATCAGCATCAGACTGAATTTCATCTGCCTTCTTACTGAGTCAAGAACCCTGCATCTCTCTAAGCTTAGCTTGTACTTTTGATGGAATTAAATGCTGCCTTCTCAGAGATAGATGAACTGTCCTGCTGGTAAACCCTATGGAGTTCTCATTTTTCATTTAACAGCTTCTGAATTTTCCCATCATTTTCATCAAACTAGTCTTGATGTTTGCAAGTGTTCTGACCCAGATGAGCAAACACAGTACTGCACAACATATCTCTAAAAACTGCCCACTCCTTTTCTGCTCACTATTGTCAACTGTGTGTTGGCTCAACTTTCCTTCCAAGTTTGCAACAAACTATTCCTGTTCAGAGAAGTATTCTAATCTGTTGACATTAATTCTTCTGGTAGTCATTTGGCCTTGAGGCTGCTGCTTTAATTGAATGTGAATATTTAGCTTGGAGAAGATAAGTCTATGATCTGCACCACACATTGACTTCATTATTCTCATGTTCTTTCTGTCTCTTCTTCTTACAATGACATAGTCTATTAAATGTCAATGCTTGCTGTGAGGGTGCATCCACAAAGTTGTGCTGTGTTTAGGTAAACAGAACACAGTGTTGGTGATGAGAAGGTCATAAGACACACAAGTCTTCAATAGTAAGTGACCATTATTGTTACTGTTTCCAACTCCATTCCTCCTAAGGACTCCCTGCCATTTCTGAGCCTACTCTAGTATTAAAGTCACCCAGAATTATAAACTTGCTCTCTTTAGGCACATTGATGATAAAGGCCTACAGCTCTTTATAATATTTATTTTTACCTCATCGAGATTCATCATGGTGGGAGCATAGGCACTGATGATGGTGGTGCAACATTTTGCTGCAAGTGGAAATGATATTGTCATGAGTCTATCATTCACTCCGTTTAGTAAGCACACAAGCTCATTGACTAGATTAGTTTTGATTGCAAAACCTACACCAGCTTCATAGCATTTCCCATTCACTGTGGCCACTTCAGAAAAATGTGTATCCAGCTCCAACTTCAGTAAGCTGGCTTTCATTTGCCAGCTTTGTTTAACTCAGGGCTGCTATTTGGATGTGATGCCTGCTAAGTTCTCTACAAACAAGAGCTGTACATCTTTCTGGTCTACTGGCTTTTGGGTTGTCTATAAGGGTGTGCAAATTCCATGTACTGATGGTGAGTGGAATCATCTTTGCAGAAGTTCTCCTACTTTTTTGTGTTTTAACCTCAGGGTAGGATCCCTACCTTCTGAGATAATCAGGCCAGAGTTGGGTAAGCAGACTATTTTAGGGCACCCTTTCTATCCTGTTCCTCATACCAGGAGGTGTGCTAAGGTGCTAAGGTGAAATCCTTAAAGGCTGCTCAGACATCCAGGGGGCTGCCAAATCCCACTGCTGCTTCCAGGGAGAAGACAACCCCATGGCCTGGGCCACTTGTGTGCAGGGTTGCGACTACAGCTCCTAGTATATCCTCCCCTGGTGTTTCATCACTTGCTTGTTAACACAGGGCTTTAAGATGGGTAAAAATGGTAAATTGATATGGGTGATATATTTTGATTTGTGCATAAATTGGATTTAAGTGAGGCAGAGTTGCATGAATTTGTAGATCTCACTCTATCTTCCAGAGTCATCACAGCCCAGTAGCAGGACAGAGTCAAGACAACTGGTGATGACTTGAAATGTAGTGGATGACCTTAGCATCTTGAATGTCCAACCAAGTTCTAAGTGCTCCATAGTGCCTACTTCAGCTGCCTTCATGGCCATTGGAACAAATTGTTCTCATCTGCCCATTCCACCAGGGGAAGTCTTCACACGCTTGGGGTGGACATCCCCCTAACTTGCTGACAGATTTGAGGCTAGTTAGTTACCTTCAACCTGGTTTAGCCTGTTTGGTGATTCAATTTTACCTGACTGTGACCACTGCCCATGCTACAGATTTTTGGAGCAACAGGTGAGAGTTAGGTGGATCAGGTGGACACAAAAGTTGTAAAAGAGCCCTGAAAAGGGCTCAACAGCCATCACACCAGACGTACTAATATTCCTTGAACATGGAGCAGCTAGGTGATGGAGTGGATGGAGCACCGGAGGACCTGAGTTCAAATCTGGCCTCAGACCAAACACTTAACACTTACTAGCTGTGTTACCCTGGGCAAGTCACTTAACTCCAATTGCCTTAAAAAAAATAAATAAATAATAAATAAAAATATTCCTTGAACATACCCTCCCCCTTTCAGAAGGTAGAGATAATCATACAACCATTCTGACTAGGTCCACTATAAATTTATGTTACTCAACCTCAACTGTGCCCTCACTGCTGGTAGACAATCTTACTATGTTTCCTTTAACTCACTATCCCACTCTTCACAGTGGCCCTTTCAAACCTTTCATCCTTCCTCAAACCCTCCATGGCTCTTTCTCTCACAACCCTCTCACCTGAGAAGCTTATTTCATATTTTACAGGAAAAATTGAAGCCTTTTGACATAAGCTCCCTCTTCTTCATCTTATATCACTCAGATGCTTTCTGCCACTGTCTTCTCCTTCATTCCTTCTTGACATGAAGAAGTAGCTTTATTCCTTACCATCTCCATCTCCATCTCCATCCTTCCATCTCCACAAGTGATCCCATTCCAGCCTATCTCCTCCAACAGATTGCTCCCTCTGTCATCTTCACTCTGTCATTTATCTTCAATTGTTCCCTGTCTACTGACTCCTTTTTTACTGCCTAAAAGTACATCCATGTTTCCTCTTTCCTTAAAAAAACCTCACTTGATCCCTCCATTTCTGCTATTTTCCTATATCCCTTCTCTCCTTTGTGACTAAACTTTTTGAAAAGGCCATCTATGACAGGTGTCTCTACTTTTTCTCCTTGATCTTTTTGATGTGACTTTTCTTAAAAATTTTAATCAATGTTCATTAATGGTATTGATCTATAGTATTCATTCTGTGTTTTAACTTTTCCTGATATATATACATATACATGTATATACATATACATTCCTAGATATATACATTTATATATCTATATGTATGTATGTATGTGTACACAAATATTTATGTATGGAATATTTTTGTCTCATAAAAAGGTTCTGGTAGGGTCCTTTGTTTCTCAGTTTTTGAGAATAATTTGTGGAATACAGGCATTAACTATTCTTTAAAAGTTTTTTTTTAATTACTATTCTTTAAAAGAATTCTCCTGCGAATCCATCAGATCTAGAAGTTTTTTCTTTGGTAGTCCCTTTACAGGTAGATCTATTTCTTTTTCTGAGATTGGGTTATTTAAGATCTCTGTCCAGTCTCCTGATAGGTTGAGTATTCTACATTTTTGAAGATATTACTCTATTTCTTTTTGTGTTTTCAGTTTTATTAGCATAAAACTGTGTATAATATGTTCTGGTTGTTATTTTTATTTCTTCTGGTTTGCTGTGATTTCACCTTACTCAATTTCTATTTGATTGATTTGATTTTCTGCTCTTTTCTTTTTAATCAGATTAGCTAAGGGTTTATAAATTTTATTGATCTTTTCAAAAGAACCAGTTTTTAGTTTTCTTTATAATTTTGGGGGGGTTTTGTTTACAATTTATGTATTTCCCCTAAATTTTTAACATATAATCTAATCTTTTGTGCTTATTTTAGGTTTATTTATTGATTTTCCAACTTTTCAAATGCATATTCAGTTCATTAATCTTCTTTTTTCCTTATCAAAGTATTATTGTAAGGATTTTTCCCCTGAGGACTGATTTAGCTGAAATACAGGAATTTCTGTATATTGTTTCATCATTATCATTTTCTTTTCCATTATTGTTTCTATTATTTGTTCTTTAACCTACTCATTATTCAAGATTTCATTGTCAAGTCTCCTTTTCAGTCTGCATCTTTTGTTTGTGGTCCCTGAATCATTTTTTAAAAATTATTATTGCCTTATGGTCTATAAAGAAAGTATTGGGGCAGCTAGGTGGTGCAGTGGATAGAACACTGGCCCAGGAGTCAGGAGGACCTGAGCTCAAATCTAGTCTCAGACCAGACACTTGACACTTACTAGCTGTGCGACCCTGGGCAAGTCACTTAATCCCAATTGCCTTGCCTACATACACACACACACACACACACACACACACACATATGTGTGTGTGTATATGTATGTATGTGTTTGTATATATACATATATGTGTATATATATGTATGTATGTATGTGTATATATATATATATATATATATATACACATATATATACTATTTCTGGGTTTTTTTTTTCAATAATTCTGTGCCCTTGTACCTGGTTGATTTTTATAAAAGTTCCATGTGGTAAGAGAAATATGTATGTTTTTTTGCTGTCTCATTTAGAAGATACTATACATTTTTTAACTTTAGTTTCTCCATAAATTTGTTAAATTCCATCTTTTCCCTTTTGTTTACACTTCTGTTAAATAAACTTATCCAAAACTGAGAGAGGGACATTGAAGTCTCCTGTTACTATTGTATTACTGTGTATGTCTTCTTAAAGCTCATATAATGTTTCCTTTATGAATTTGGAGCCTAAGGCATTTAGAGTATAAAATTTGTTAACTTTTATTGCTTTGTTGTCTATGGTTCCTTTTAGCATAATATAATTTCTTTGTTTGACCCTTTTTTAAATTTTTTGAATGCTTGCCTTGGCTTTGCCTTATATAGAATGATGTCAATCACTGATTTTTGGATTTGTTTAATGCTTATTATTTTTTTCATCCTCTCCATTTTATTTTGTGTATTTTCACTTCATAAATGTGTTTCTTATAAGCAACAAATTGTATGGTTTTAATTTCTTATCCAATCTGTCACTTTTTCATTTTATTGGATTATTTAATCCATTCACACTTAAAGTTAAGAGATGTTTATATTTTCCTTTATCCCCAAAATTATGAGATTTTTTAAAAAAATTACACTTTCCTCCCTTCTGTAATAAACACAATACTATGTTCCTTCAATTGTTTTACTTTAATCTTTTGAAGACTGCCCCATTTACACTGGCTCCCTTCCCTACCCACCTGATTCTTTCTTTGTTTTTTACCTTTTTCCCTTTAGGTTTTTTTTTTTTAATCATTATTATTCTGCTCTTTTGATTTTATCTAGTTATATATCTCTTCCCCCTTTTTCCCTCTCAATTAACCATGCAGATTCCCTTTTCCCCTCCTCTCCTTCAGCTAATCCTTGTTCATTAGGTGTTGTTATTTTTTATTTCATTTTTTTGCCCCTTTCCCAAAAGGATTTCTTTCACTCTTTTCATTATCCATCTTCTCTTTCTGTTTACTGTAGTCCCTCATTCTCTGATTCATGATCTCTATAATCATCTGATCTCACTCTTTTCTCTATATTTTTATATTCTCAAAGCTTCCAAGCTATCCATTCTAGGCTCTGCTCACTAGATGTTTTCTGCCACTGCCTTAGAGCTTTTTTTTACCCCATGGATATCCCTCCATTGTGGCTCACTCTCAGGACAATGCTAATTATTGCAGGTGCCAGAGAGGAAACTACTTCATATTATGGCCCCTTCTCCTCCACTAACACTAATCTATACCCTCTTTTGTTGAATTTTCCCCTCCCTTTGCCTGGAAATCTTCTCCCTGTTCATGATCTATCACCTCTCCAGATACTAATTACTTCCAGGGGTTTCACCTCCCCCTCTCCAAGGATAAGTAGACTCTTTCACACACCAAATGTTCAAGGCCTCATCTAAGTTAAGGTCATCATCTCCCTTCACCTACAGGAGCATTTATCAGTAGAATCCCCTTCCATCTTCAAAGTAAGGCCTCTTCCCTTTCTTCCCCTTTTTAATTCCCCCACTTTCTCCCCTGTAGTCTCCTCTCTTTCTGAGACCACAGAGGTTGCCTTCCCCACATTTCTAGCCATTGATTTGGCCCAAGTGCATCATTCACTCCTTTCTGTCACCTTGATCTCCTCCTCTTCTTCCACATACCCTCCCAAGTTATAATATAGTCACAAAATAGAATCATTTGCCTGTAAGGCAAGGTGTCTCCAAGTTCTGTCCATAATGCCCCTATCTGCCTTTTCATTGTTACCTCTACCAGATTTCCATGTGTACCTTTACACCTGTCTCTATGTGTCCCTTTAGAAAGAAGTCTCTTACTGGTCTTTCTGCTCTGACTTTGTTGCTGTTGCTGTTGCTGTCTGTGTTTGTTTGCTCCTTTTGTAATTCTGCTGTTTAGGGTGTTTGGGAAGCAAATAATCTCTTCAATTCTGGTTTTGTTTTTAAAAAAATATTTCAAATTCTTTTTTTTTTTATTATTGAACATCCATCATTTGTATTGTATGTTTAAGTTCACATTTGCCAGATAAGTCATCCTGGGCTGCATTTTGAGTTCTAAAGCTCTTAGGACCATATCATTCCATTCCTTCCTCCTTTCTCTAGTGAAGACAGGTTGTCCTCCATTACTATAATAGCTTTTCCTTTGTATTTGATGGTCTTTTTCTTAATGGTTTGCAGGACTTGTTGTTCCTAAATTGAATTATTGTGTCCTTGAGTTTTCAATCTTGTTCTTGCTTTCTGTAGGAGATCTGTGAATTATTTCAATTGGGATTTCTTTTTTATATGTTCAGAAGTTCTGGGCAGTTCTCTTTTATCATTTCTTTCATTATGATGTCAAGGTTTGTTGTCCTGTTATATTCTTCTGGGAGACCTATGATCTTTAGATTATCTCAACATAGCCTGTCTTCAAGATCCATATGTTTTGCTTGAATTTTCTTTTAATGTTGTTTTTCACTTCTCTTCTTCTAGGTTGTCTTTTGCTTCTGTGTATTTGCATTTCCAATATATACTTCTATTTTTTTTTCAGTGAGGCTTGCATTGCAGATTCAAGTTTTTCTATTCCATTCATTATTTTTTATGCAAGACATAAATACTGTTTTCATAATTATCATTTCTTTTTAAACCATTCAAGAAGAGCATGCTGAGATCCCATATTTTCCTCAAATTCCACAGATTCCTCAATCTCATCAAGCGTTGGATCATTTTCCTTCAGTTTGCTGTATTTATTCATAGATGCCTGAACTTGTTCACTAGATCTGGTGCTCCATTTCCTTCTGTTATTATTTTTCCTGTTGATCTATCTATTTATGTTCAAGGTTTTTGAAGTTTCTTCTTCTTGAAATCTATGGTATTTTCAATCTTCTCCTCTCTCCCTTATTTTCCTTTTTACTCACTTCTTGACTCCATCCCCTACAATTGTATTTTCCTAGGGGGCTGGATCTCAAAGCTTTCAATCTCCACTCAAACTGGGCAATTCACTGTGTCCTATTCTAAGTCTCTGGCCCAGAGGACTTTCGGGTGGTCAGAAATGGCCCCAGATATATGCAATTCTCTTTCCTTATTTTTAGTAGAAGGTTACACAGTTCCCCACATGCACAATGTACTGCTCTGGTGACCTATCCTACCCCTTCTGTTCCTTGGTTCTTTGGCCTAGTACTTACAGTTCAGAGTCTGCTTCCTTCAGCATTGGTAATTTAGAGTTTGCTTTCCCTGGCACTGGAAGTGTAAAGTTTTGCAGCCCCTGGAAAACTTTTGCTCCTGAAAGGCTGTGACCAAGCTGGCTGTTGAGGACTGAGCAAATTTCTGCAGACTGGAAGCAGAATCTGTACAGCACTAAAAAAAGGGAAGAGAATAGGGTGCAGCGGTGGGTTTTTCTTGTTTGTTTGTTTTGTTTTATTTTGTTTTGTTTTGTTTTGTTTTCAGCCAAAGACAAGGTTTATTAGAACATCCGTCATATTGGGAAGACTCTTAAGGAGTCTGAATGTTAGTGACCTATTGTTTAGATTGTAAGAATCTGAGCCCAGGGGTGGGTTTTGATGTAAGTCTATGCTGTGTCCTTGGATCGGCCAGTGCAGCCTCATTGCCAGTAGTATGGGAAGTAGATTAGGGGTCCTGAGTGAGCTCAGGGTCAGCGAGTTTCAGTTCTTGGTTTCAGTTTGGTTTTACCCTTTTTTGGATTCTGGGTGTCCTAGACCATAAAAACAGCTGAAGTTGTTTTATCTTTGGTACATAATTTCTGTTTTGGAGAGGTTTGGGGGTTGTGGGGATTAGAAAAAAAATGTCTACTCCACTATATTGTTTCTCACATACCCCAGAACCTTCCAATCATCTCTTAATTGTCAAATCCAATGGCCTTTTCTCAGTCTTCATTCTCCTTGACTTCTCTACAGACTCTAATAGTGTTGATCACTCTCTCATCTTTGATATTCTCTTCCCTCTAGGTTTCAGGACAGCATTCTCCCCTGATTGTCCTCCCACCTATAGGACAGCTCCTTCTCAATCTCTTTCAGTTCATACTGTGTAACCATAGATGTTCCAAAGGGTTCTTCACTGGGCCCTCATCTTTTCCCCCTCTATATTACTTTACCTGATGATCCCATTAGTGCCCATGGATTTAATTACTGATGATGATGATGATGATGATTCTCAAATCTACCTAACCTAACCTGACCTGGCCTCTCTGCTGACCTCCAATCTCACATCTCTAAATACATTTCAAAAATTTTGAAGTAAATATCTAACAGACATCTTAAACTCAACATGTCCAAAATTGAACTCTTTATTTTCCCCTTATACTCCACCTCCTAACTTCCCTATTATTATTGAAGGGAACAACATCTTCCCTGTTCCTCAAGTTGGCAATGTAGGTGTCATCCTCAACTTTCACTTTGTCTTACCCGTCTATATCCAAATGGTTCTCAAGGCCTGTTGATTTCACATTTGCAACATGTCTCTAATATGCCTCCTTCTCTCCTCTGATATTGCCACCACACTAACTGAACTCATTTACTAATACTGGAGACAATATTTCTTTCTGTTACTGTTTTTTTTTTCCTGTTGATTTATTTGCTTATGCCTGAACTTTTGCAATTTCCTGCTGGTGGGTCTGCATGCCTCAAGTCTCTCCCCACTCTAATTCACCCTTCATTCAGCCACCAAAGTAACTTTCCTAAAGCATAGATCTGACCATGTCATTCACCTATGCAATAAACTCCAGGGTCTCCCTATTGCTTCCAAAATCAAATGCAAAATCTTTTTTTTGGCATTCAAAACTCTCCATAACCTAGATATCCCCTACCTTTCCAGTCTTCTTATACCTTATTCCTTCCATATATTCTTTGATCTAATGCCACTTGCCTCCTGCCTATTCCATGAACAAGACATTCCATCTCAGCACCAGGCATTTTCTCTGGTTATCCCCCATGCTCCCATGGAATGCTCTCACTCTTCATCACTTCCCTGGCTTCCTTCAAGTTGCAACTAAAATTCAATCTTTCTTTTTTTTGTTTTTGTTTGGCAATGGGGTTAAGTGACCTGCCAGGGTCACACAGTTAGTAAGTGTCAAGTGTCTGAGGTCAGATTTGAACTCAGGTCTTCCTGACTCCAGGGTCGGTGTACTATCCACTTCACTACCTCACTGCACCTAAAATCCCATCTTTCACAAGTCTTTCCTAACCCTTCTTAATTCTAGTGCCTTCCCTCTATTAATTATTTCCTATTTATCCTGTAGATAGCTTATTTATACATACTTGTTCACTTGTTATTTTCCTCATTTGATTGTGAGCTACTTAAGAGCACAGATTGTCTTGTCTCTTTGTATCTCCACTGTTTAGCACAGTGTCTGGAACATGGTAAGCACTTAATACATTTTTATTAACTAACTGAAGTCTGGCTTCTGATATTATCATTTAATTTCGACTGACTGTTCTAAAATTATCAATCATCACTTAATTGACAAATCTAATATCCTTTTTTTCTAAATCTTCATTCTTCTTCACCACTCTGTACTATTTAGAACTATTGGCCACCTTCGTATCTGTCTGACTATTCCTTCTCTGAGTCCTTTGCTGTATCATCATCCATGACATGCCTGCTACTGTGGGTTATACCCAAGCTTTATTCTGAGCCCTCTTCTCTTGTCTCTCTACACTCTCTCATTCATTGACTTCATCACCCCTCATGGGTTCAGTTATCTATGCATATGACTCCCAGATCTATATTTACAGCCCTAGTCTCTCTCCTAAGCTCTAGTTTCACATCACCAATTACCTCTTAGGCATTTCAATCTGTATATTCCAGAGATATACAAAGCTCTATATTCATAAAATGAAACTATCTTTCCCCCTAAGCTTATCCCCATTCTGATCTTTGAGATTTCTCTTGAGCTTACTATCATCTTTCTAGGCACCCAGATTTGACATTTCAAAGGTATTCTCAAATCCACAGTCTTCCTCATTCAACACATCTAATCATTTGCCAAATTCTGTTCTTTCTCTCTATATATCTTCTTGATGCCAATTCTAGTTCTTTAGTCATACACCATACTACCTCTCAGTCATAGAAATATTACAGCTTTGCAGGTACAATAACCATCTGAGATAATCTAGTCTAAGCCCCTTATTTTCTAGAGAAACATAGCCCCAGAAAGGTAAAATGATATATAAACATTTATTAAGTAATTAGAGGCAGAGCCAGGATATGAACCCATCTCTTCAAATTCAAAATTCAGTCTTCTTTATGTAACACTATATTCGATCATTCTTTCTACTATGTCATGCTACTAAATCTTGATTTGGCATAACTACAAATATGCCTGCAAACAATGCCAATTTGATCATTGAATATAAAAAGGAAACATTGCACATACTAATTTCCAGTTCAACAAGTCATATTTTTTATGGGTGAAAAAATAATAAATGAGTCCTGGGTCTTTATCTCTTAATTCAATTCTTTCCCAGGCCTGTCAGATCTGGAGGAAGAAAAAAAAGTAAAAAAGTTCCATATTTGAGACACTTTGAGATGCGATCTGAGTTAAGGCTTTTATTTAACACTCTTTTCAGGAATCTCAAAGTACTCTTCTTTAAGCAAATCATAAGAATTTTCATAATATTCCATCTTTCTCAAATTTTGAAATGTTTAGCCCTAAATGGGCAGATACTCTGAATAGTGCCTTTTATTTTTCAAAACACTTTTATATCATTACATCTCATTTTACCCTCCTAGCAACTGTTCAAAGAAGACAGAGTAGGTTTTATCACCCACACTTTTCAGATGAGGAAATAGGCACAAAGGGGTAAGTAAAATACCAAGAGTCACACAGTTAGTCACCCCCCAGTCTCCTGTCTTCTTACCTCATATAGAGATACTTACCTTTCCTACAGGAAAAACCTATCTAAGAATGGTACAAAAGATTGAGAATTCCGAAACCTGGTTGTGTGAGCTTCCAAATCCAATGGCCTGCCAGCATCCAAGCTCACATTCCATCTCTCATAAGGACAGAATGCAAGACAAATACCAGTTTATTCATGTATAAGTGAAGCCAATAATGAGTATGGATGCTACTATAGGCAGCGAGGTGATACAGTGGATAGAACTGCCCTTGAAGTCAGGATCACCTGAGTTCAAATCCAGCTTTAGACACTCATTAGTTGTGTGACTTGGGGCAAGTCACTTAACCTCTCTCAGCCTCAGTTTCTTCATCTATTAAGGGGTATAATAATAGCACCTACTTCACAGGGAGCAAAGATAATATTTTTAAAGAGCTTTGCAAACCTAAAAGCACACTAGCTATTATTATTATAGAGCCACCCTTTGTTGCATACAATTGACTCAACCTGGGAGATGTTGCTAGATGAAGTAGCATTTCATTTAGAAATCTGTTGTCAAAGAGACACCAAGCTGGCTGTAGCAAATGCTTCACAATAACAGAAAATCAGCCACGATAGTCATAATAATCATAATAATGATCTTTAAGAAAGCTGTGCTTATACTACATACTCCTATAAAAGCTAAGAAACAGCATGAACGATTCTAAGTGACCCATCAATATTTTTCATTGCCATGTGTAAATGCACATTTTTCCCTGTGCTTAAAACATATTTGAGTATTAACGCCTATGGCTGCATCTTAAATTTAGTACCTTCATTTAATTTTAGGTAGAGGCATTAGCTAAGGATTCAAATGTCCCTGTCTCCAGTGAATTACAAAAAAGGAGCTCCCTGCTAGGGCTTTGTGTTCACAGCAATTAGTTTTAACTGTCTGAGAGCTGCTTTGAAATAATTTTATAGCTCATGCTGGATCTCTCAAATTTGCCATGTGTGCCCTTCCTATTTTTATGGAAACCAGGATCTTCTCCACAGGGTGCTACATGACTAAAGGCTGCAGGTGAATGCCAGCTGGGACCAAAGCTACTTTGTTTGACTATTAGCATCTGAAGAGGTCCTTTGCTTGGCCTCAGATCTCTGGGGACAGAGTATTCCAGCCACAGGAACATAAACTAGCTGTTTTCCTTCATGGCTATTCCAGCTCTCCAGGAAATGAGTCAGGACCTAGATTCATGACATGAGTGCTCAGACACGCAATGGTCATGAACCAATGTCCTGTGAGAAAATGTGATCAGAGAACATGAGAAGGGGAAAAAATAGGGGCACTGTGGTGTGTGCAACTCTGACAAAAATCATAAGTCATTAATGACTATTTTTAATTCCCAGTGGATGGGAGTACAGAGAATCCATGCTGCCTTTGATTAATGGGTGTGACAACCTCAGATGTCCCTCTCTCCCAGTGGTGGATGCTGGCATATACAAAATGATGGGAAAAAATAATGTGCCAAGAAAGTATTTGCAATATTCTCTCCCCATGTCAAATATACATGTTAACCACAGACAATACAATCTAAGACTAATTAATTTCTGAATTGGAGAAGAAAGAAGGAGGGCTAATCCAGTTTCTAGAATTCTAAGGCCTATAATACTTATGTAGGCAAATCTTCCATGAAGAATATTATTAGAAAACTTGTCCATGGGGTTGGGGAGGGGGTCCTTCAGAGATTGGCTGAGTTTTTATAGGAAGAAATAGGACACAGTTTCTATCTCCCATCTGCCACCCACCCATCTACTATTCTGGCCTAAAGTGGATGGGATATCCCCACTTTCACACACCAAATCAAAACTGATACCAGATCTTAGACACTTCTTGGCCTAAAACTCTGGGGTCATATATATCAGGTAATGAGAATGCAAACCTTTCAAGAGGAGATAGGAAAAGTATTTTTGTTCATGTTCAAGTAAAATCACAACATTTTGAGCTCCCAGGGACTTTGGAAATAATAATAACAACAAAAAACAATAAAAACAATAGCAGCAAAAACAACTGTAACATTTCCATGGTGCCTCAATATTTCCAATTTTTAAAAAATGTATATATATATATATACATATGTATATATACACATATATATATGTATATACATATTATGTAGCAGAGTAGATAGAGAGCCAATCTTAAGGCCAGGAAACTAAATTCAAATCCTTCCTCTGACACATATTGGATCTTTCTCCCTGGGAATGTTGCTTAATCTCTAGGACTCTAGGCAGGTCTCTAAAAAGCTGAATTACAGAGAAGGTACTGACCTGCACTGATAAAGGGTGTTTCCTCACCTGGGATTTTCATTTATAAATAAAATCACGGGGTTCAGTCCCTAAACTTAACAATCTTGTGAGCTGGTTATTATCAGTAGCATAGTACCCATTTTTACAGATAAAGCAACTATGAGTAAGAGAAATTAAATCAGCAAACATATAACAATAATGATGATGATGATGATGATGAAGATGATAACTAACATTTATATGGCACTTACAATGTGCCAGGCCTTGTGCAAAGTTCTTTACAATTATTATTTCATTTTATCTTCACAACAACCCCAGGAGTTAGCAACTATTATCACCCATATTTTATACATAAGGCAACTGAGTCTCAGGGAAGTTTTCAACAAGCATTTATTAAGCGTTTACTAAGTGCCAGGTCCTGTCCTTTGTGCTGGGGATATAAGTTTAAAAAAAAGACGGTCCCTAAGCTCAAGGAGCCCACATTCTTATGGGTAAAGATAATACATAGGAGCTGAAGAGTGGGCAGGGGACAGGGAAGTAGGTGCCCACACAAGCCATAGTACCTATATCTGGAGAGTCAGGAGCAGAACCAGGAGAAGAATGAAGGATGACTGACCTGGACCCTTCTTCAAAATGGAGGTTACTGTAAAAATTCACCAATTGTAGAAGGGGGCCAAAGGTGAAGGGGTGGGAGTACTGTTCTACTATGAGGTCACATGAACTGAAGGAACGTCCAGAGTGAGAAGGCAGCTGAAACATGGTGAGAAAGTGTGGCAAGTGAAAAAGTTGAGCTGGGAGAGGCATATGGTTTGGTGACTTATACAAGGTGACATAATTACTGAGCATCAAAGGGGAGATTTGAAACCAGATCTTCTTAATCCTTCCAGCACTCTAGCACGTGAATTGCCTCTGAAAACTTTTACAAAATAGTATAAGGGAAGGAGTACAGGACTTAGACACTGAAAATCTAGGCTCAAGACCTCAAATTACTACATGCTAAGTATCAGAAAGGAAACAAACACTTTAGTAACAACCTACTGTGTACTAGGCATCTTACAAATATTTTCTCACTTGATCTTCACAACAATGTTAGAAGGGTACAAAACTGGGTCAGACCATGGATAAGTGGCTTGCCCAGAATCACATAGCTGGTTTTTGAGGATAAACTTAACCATAGGTCTTCTTGACTCTGGGCCTAGCTGCCTAGCCACTGAATCTTTATGAACTTGTCAACTGATAAATAGAGGTACATATAGAGTGATTTTACACACATACACACACACACATACACTATATATATGTGTGTGTATGTATATATATATACATATATATGTGTATATATATATATATATATATATATATATACACACACATACACCTATTTGTGTCTAATGGTAGTCATCTCTAAGGATTGAGGGATCAAGGATGGGGAAGAAAGAAAAAAAGAAGAAAGAAATTTACATGATAACTTTATTATATATTTAAAAGGAATAGCAAATTGTACACAATAGATTTACAGTTCCATGTGCAATCACCTTTTTTATTTTACTGTGTTATAGAAATGCTTGTTTTACTCCATAAATTAAAAAAAATAAATGAAGTTAGCAATATATTCACTACGTATCTCATAGATCTACTATGTGTAAAATGCTTTGTAGAGAATAAATCACTGTATAAATTTGAGCTATTATACATAAGGATACTTGAGGCAGAAAGAGTTGAAATGACCTGAAGAAGCCTCAGTTCACTGCTGTAAGTGAGGCAGGTAGCCCAGAAGGTATGTTGAGATGGTAGATCAAAGGTGAGTGTTGAAAAGGGACAGTTTCTTTTCTTGGAACTTTAAAAAAAAGCATATAAACTATTTTCCTCCCTCTGGGTCCTACAGCAGTATAGTAATTTATGAGAAGGGCAATATCTTGGTCTCATTGCCCAGTGGAATCAACACGGCTTATTGTCGAGTTACTTTTCCTTGGACATTTCATGAGCATCTAGCACTAGAAGCTAGGCTCTTTTGAGTTCCCAACATTGTGAGCTAAGCTTCAGTTATTCCTACATGGACTTTGGTAAGATTCATTATTGAAGTTTTCGTGAGGGGTGGGGAGTAGGGACAGAGTAAGAGGAAAGGGAAGAGAGAAGGAAGGGAGAGGACCAAGTACTTTGGGCCATGCAGAATTATCAATAGGGTATTATCTCAGAGTTGCCTGAAAGTTCATCTTGAATTCCCTTCACCCTCATCTCTCTGCCCAAAACAATCATCAGCTAATGCCTGAAAGTCCACCACTAGAAATCCATCTTTTATCTGAGGGCTTTGACCCTATCAAAACACGCCAGTGTGGATGAGTTTATCAGCTCCTTTCTGAGTGCTATTTAAGGGAAAAAACCTAAAAATATTTAACACTGAGAGGGGAGGAGAAAAGAGAAAACTTGTTGGAAAAGTGTGCATATATATACTTATTGTTTTTGTTGTTGTTGAGTCCTTCTGTCCAACTCTTTGTGACCCCATTTGGGCTTTTCCTGGCAAAGATACTGGAGTGGTTTACCATTTCCTTCTCCAGCTCTTTTTACAGATGAGGAAACTGAGGTAAACAGAGATAAGTGCCCAGGGTCACATAGCAAGTAAGTGTCTGAAACCAGATTTGAACTCATAAAGATGAGTCTTTCTGACTCCAGGCCTGTCATTGTGTCCATTGCAACAACCCAATACAATTTATTACATTCATGTATTTGTTTAATGTCTGTTTAGTTGTCAGGGACATTTTTGTCTTGAGCAAGGTTACCTTTCTTGGACTGTGAGCTCTTAGAAGTCAGGGGCTATATTCTTCACCTATTTTAGAACATTTAGAGTTAGCCCTACCTTTCTTTGTGACCCCCACCACTTATCATTTACAGTTTGACATATAGTAAGGGCTTAACAAATGCTTGTCAAAAGTTCAGCTTACTGACCTTCAGCAAAACTCAGTTGTCTGAAGTTTGTTTGAGGGGAACGCCTACCAAGGACCACCTAGCCAAAAGCTACCCCACACTGAGATTTCCTTCCCCACATCTTATGTCCCTTGTATCCTTTCAGGCAATATTCCATGCTCCAAGTCTTTTCTGTAAATCCCTCCCCTGAAATTGTCCGGGGGTCATCCGCATACTAGGACACCATTGATCTTGCTCCACTTGAGAAGATTTAGCTTCCTCTTTGGAAATTCTCTCCCTCTCACATTACTTAAGAAGTGATGAGAATCACCCTAATATAAATAAGGATTTAATACTATCTACTATTTTTCCAGTATCTGCAGAGTAAAGGTAACACTTTGCTCTGAGAACAGAGTCTCACTATTACTGAGGACCTAACTTAAAGGTATTTTGTTTGTTTTATTTTGTTTGTTTGTTTTAGAAAGTAGACAGGTTCTTTCTTCAGACTGAAATGATTCATGTATCTTTTTAAACTCAAATCAAATGTATAAATAGAACTCCAGAATTAGTCACAGGTAAGGCTATGCTAGAGCCTAATTAAGAGCCAATTATTAAATTTTCATTGGAAATATACAAATATTACAAATCAGGACTTTATCTATTATTTTGTTCCTTTCTAGACTTAAGCAAGTGATGAAGAAACTGTTAATAAAGCAGATTTAGTTTAAAAGTGTGTGTGTCCTTAATACATTTTTTTAGATGTATTAACATCTAATAAACATTTACCAACACATCTTTGCTCATGGGTACCCTCAGGAATAAAAGGAGAACTCATCCTGTTCATCATTAAATTCCCAAGCTTTCTTGGGACACATTTCCCTTTAAATATTTATAATTAATTTTCTTTATTTTTTTTACATTTCATTCACTTCTAACTATTTCCCTCCTCATCCTACTCAGAGAACCATGCCTTAAAACAATTTATGAATGACAGAGATATAGAAAAAGATAGAAAGACAGAGGAGTTATTCAAAGCTAACCAACACATTCACTGAGCCTGATAGTATATGCAACATTACAGAACTTTGGTCCTCCCATTTCTCTAATGGGGGGAAGAAAATAAAATTTGTTCTTGTACCCAAGCTTATATTTTCTTAAGCTGAATTAATATTAGGGGTGGGGAGGACATATCTAGCACCTTTCAGCATTCCTCTGTCCCCTCTCACTAGAAGCTGACCAGAATATTAGTATTGTCTCCTATTTCTGGGGCTTTGTGTGTACAAAATTCCTGCATACAGGCTTATTGAATCCCATTTCTTTGGAAGTCTACATCTGTTTTTAATGGGGTTAGCTCATCTAATATATCTCAAGGCGTTAAACTATCCAAATACATTACTGGGTCTTACCTTCCACTCACAATTTCACATTTTTTGATATTAACTTTCCAGATGAAGTACCATAACCCAAAGGAATGATTCTAATGGTTGGAATTTCAAGAATGGTGACCTCTCCTAGAGGAGATACTTTCATGTAGGCAATAGTCTTATTCCTCAAGCTGTGAAATTATAGAATTTTAGACTCCAAGTCAGAAGGAATCTCAGGGGTTAATCTTAACCTCAGCAACATAGGCCTCACAGTCTCAAAAGGTAGCTCATTCCACAATAGTGTGTGTGTATATGTGTGTGTGTGTGTGTTTCATTATTAAAAATTCTATTCTTTTGATATGCAAAATTTTGCTCCTTGGAACTTCTGCCCTCCATCCCTCCCAAATTGCTTCTAATTCTTTCCTACAGAGTCAAATGGAATGAGTCTAGTTTCTATAACACATGGGAGCCCTCCCAAAGTCCAAAGAGAACAATCCATTTTCCCCTCCAAAGCCTTATCTTTTCTGAGATGATCACAATCTCTTCTTTCAGTCACTCATCCTGTGTCAGGGTTTTAATTCCCTTCAGTGCCCTGGTCACCTGCCCCAGCATGAACTCCAGCCTCTCCATGACCCTTCTTAGCAGGCCCCATTTGAAATAAGAATGTGTATATGTGTTTCTGTGTGGGCTTAAGTGTATATGTTTTCCCCCACAATAATAATGGTGCTGTCTCTCTTCCACCTGCATTGAAGAGACTGATAAAGAGCCTGAGCCAAGTGAAGTTTCCTGAAAGGAATACTGCCTCTCCTGCCTACCTCCTGTACTGCCTGATCTCCTTCAAACTGCCCCCCCCAACACACACACACACACACACACACACGCGCGCGTGCGCACACATGCTGTCTGGCAGGAATGCATTGAAAGCAGAAAGAGTCAAGTTCATACTGGGGATTCTAGTTAAATACAGTATTTATTCTGAAATCATTTGAGATAAACCAAGTACAAAGGAGAGCTCAGTATCACAGCTCTGTTAACTTACCTGGGAATGGGAAAGGAGGGAGAAAAGTCAACTTAATCCTCCACATTCTGTCATTTAGCCATTTTGCCAATAATGACACTTGGGTAGTGTTAATCTCACTCCAGAGAGGTTTTCAGACTTATAGTCATTGTTCAAAGAAGAACAATTACTATTCAGTAATTTGGATTAACGTAGGCTCTTTTGTTCCTTTCAGCCCTGAGTTTTAGGGGCTTTGTGAAAGACTCTCAAAACAATGTTCCAGCTTTAATACAGTTCCAACTCTGCTTCCCCAGGTACTAACAGGTATTTCCAGGAGCCAGTCTGTAAAAACCATTTGGTTTCTTACTACCTGGAATCTACCTTCTGTCAACTTCACTGATCAGGAGACTATGGTCCCAAGTAGGGAATTGGATGCTGGCAGCTACAAGAATGACTGAATGGCTTAGCAGAAAGATGTCCAGTGTACTAGGAATATCTTGCATATATTTGACCATAGATTCTATGTTTGATTTCTGTGGGATACATATGCCCAATAGTGGATCAAAGGTTCTAAACAGGTTTATAGTTACTTTTTGGTGCATGAGGCCAAAATTAGTTCATTTTATAACTCCATCAGCTATCCATCTTCAGGCCTGTCTTCCTGCAATCCCCCTAATATTACTTGTTACCATCTTTTTTTTCACCCTTGTTAAATTGCATAGTTCAAGGTGAAACCTCAGAACTGTTTAAATTTGCATTTTTTAGTGATTTAGAATGTTTTCATCTATTTGTATAGCTTTCAATTCTTTTGAAAGATATTCATGTCCTTTGACTATCTATAGGCGAATGAACATTGGTTTTCTAGGTTTATGTCAATTTCATATGAATTTTGAATATCAGAATTTTATCGACACTCCTCAAAAACTCAGATGAATCTGTGATCTCAGTAATTTGAATGTTCCTTCCTATAACATAGATCACAACTCATCTTCAGGGCTTCTTAAACTTTTTCCACTTGTGACCCCTTAAGTGCTTCTTACTCCTCACTCCCACTCTTGTGGGTTGCACCCACTGTTTAAGAAGGGCTGAATATCTGCCCATCTTGTATGTCTCCTGTGTTGTCTTCCTAAGATTTCAAAGCAGGGGCCCACCCAACATACTAAAGGTTTTCCTACTTTTCTCATGACAGTGGAGAGAGCACAGAAGCACTCTGGCTTGTCATATGAGCCATCATGTAATATCATCCCTTGGCATGTGAACAGTCCACCTTCTCTTCCTATCATACATATACCTAATGACATAAGTTACTTTTGCACCTGAATGAATGCACAACTGGATTAATGAAAACAATATTAAGCACTCGATAATTGCCAGGTTAGGGCAGCTAGGTGGCATAAGAGGTAGAGTGGCAGGCCTGGAGTAAAAAAGACTTGAGTTCAAATCTGGTCTCAGATGCTTACTAGTTATGTGACCCTGAGCAAGTCATTTAACCCTGTTTGCCTCAGTTTCCTCATCTGTAAAAAAGAGCTAGAGAAGGAAATGGCAAACCACTCCAGTATCTCTGCCAAGAAAACGCCTAAAAAAGGTCACAAAGAGTGGGACATGACTGGAAATGTTAAGCAACAACAAATTTCCAGGTCCTGGACAAAGCCCTGGAAATATAAATAAAAAATGACAGCCTCTGCTTTCGTTAAACTTACTTCTTAAGAGAGGAGAAAGTGTGTATAATGGGACAAGGGAGCTTTGCACTAAGTACTCAAAGAAGTAGTGAGGTGATTCATTGAACAATCAATTGGCATGGATTTTTTATTTGATTACTGTGCCCAGAAAAAAGAGTGGAAAATGGTTGGGAGTCAGAGGTTAGGCATGGGATGGTAGACAGCTGACAGGATGGCTTCTATGGATACCTGAATGGAATGTAAAGCAACATGATTTAGGCAGGTTTTGAGGCAGGTATATATAATGGTCTAGGTAGGTCTGCACTCATTCAGTAATCAATTAAGTTGGTTTTGCCCCAGGGCAGAAGTTCTAAGGAGGAGTAGATGAATGTCCCCAAGGACTAGGCAGGGGTAGAGAACTTGTGGCCTTGAGGTCACACGTGGCCCTCTAGGTACTCAAATGAGGCCCTCTGGCTGAATGCAAATTTCACATTCACATGTGGCCTTAAGGCCCCAGGTTCTCCACCCTTGGACTAGGAGCATGATGCAGGGGGTCTAAGTCAGAAGTCTTATTTAGAAGGTGATGATCCAGATGATGAGAAGCAGGGAAGCAGCAACAGCAGAAGACAGATGTCCAGAAAAATCTGGGATGTGACTGGGAGTGATGTGATAGAGCATAGAAGCCAATAAAACTTATGGGGGAAAGAATAAGGTTTGATGGAAGGAAACTTCTTAACCATCAGAGCTCTCCAAAGGGGGAAATAACCTCTTCAGATAGTAGATTCTCCTTTAGAGAGAGTATTTAAGGAGAGACTGCATCACAATAATACCTCTAAAAAGCAGGAGGAATTTGGTCAGGTATGGCTTCAGTCAGACAGCTCCTGAAAAATCTTTGTAACTGTGAACGTTCTAATGTTAAATAATACTACGGTTATGGCTGAAAGCTTTCTAATGCTCATTACAAAAAATTTTTCTCAAGGATGAACTTTATGATGTCAAATAAGGCAAATCGCTGCTGAACATTTCGTACATTAATTATATTTAAAGGGTGTGGTAGGTAGAACAGATCAATCAAAGTTTCAGTTCAAATCAAGTATTATATAAGGAGTTACACCAAAGAAATTATGGATGTAGCAAGGACCATTGCAGCTATAAACAGGCTCAGGTGACAACTAGCATTCCCAAATGCAGTGAGTATACTTCAAATCTAGCTTCAGATGTTCATTAGTTGTTTGACCTTTGGCAAGTCACTTAACCCTGTTGGCCTCAGTTTTCTCATCTATAGAATAAGCTGGTGAAGAAAATGGAAAAGCTACTCCAGTATCTTTGCCAAGAAAACCCCAAACGGGGTCACAGAGAGCCAGACATGGCTGAAATAACTGAGCAACAACACAGTTCCCTAGTTCTAAATATATAAAGGTCTTGAACTAGCAACCCCAGTTGCGCATTACCATAGACCTCCAGCTCCTGATTACTTGGGTCATGGAGGGCCACATTCTTAAAAATCAACCAATAATTTGACAGATGAAGCTGAGCCATCTATCCCAAGTAGACCTTGTCAAGGGAGAATTGTTTTTAATCATCAGGGGATTAGTTGAAAAGAACTAGAGAGGCAGCATTTGTTGTTGTGGTGGTGGTTGTTTTATATTGTTGTTTTCTCCCTTCAGGACAGTTTACATTGGGTGGAAGATTATAGCTGAAATAGAGAGAAACTTGGAACTTAGACCTTTGTAATAGTGACAAAATGAAAAATTCCCTAGCTGGATTCACATGAAGTACAATTAAGAGAGATTCAATGCTCAACACCTAAACTCTTCACAATCCTCCACTAGTTAATGATATACTACTTATACTTATGAGACACTTCTCCATTGCTGCCTGTATAATGCTCATCTGATTTCTTTAGAGACTGTCAGGCTTCATGTCTCACAGCCATACCATAACACCAGCATAGTATTGGGATTAAAAAGAAGATAATTTATTTCTGGGAAAAAGAATTAAAATCATTAAATGACTTTTGCAAATTCCTAAAAACAATCCATCCCAATTTCTTCCTTTTGCTTAATTTCTGGCCTAACTTGTCGAATTTATGTATTGCTTGTCCTAGAAATACAGACTGATCTGTAATGAAATCCACAGATTTTCTGTTCAACAGCATCATAATCTGAGTAACGGACATTCTTCACCTACTTGATCATTCCCGAAGAGACGGATGGTCAGGTCAAATTATTTAAAGTGGTAATGGACATCTTTCAAAGGGCTCTATAATGTGCCAGAACTTAATGAAATCAAAATATGTCATCCATATAAAAACAGAATTTAGAGGAGTTACCATTCATTATATTTGCGGTTATTTTTTCCCTACTCTGTTGTTTCTCTTATTATTCTGTCATCATTGATTTTATGTGTGCAAAGTCTTTTTTATGTTTTATTTCTATAAAATAATCTGTTCTATCTTTTATGATCTCTATCCCTTGTTTATATAAGAATCCTCCCTTTAGTCATAGTTATAAAAGTAATTGATCCTGTTCAATTTTATTTATTAGCATGATCTTTGTGTATTCAGATTACGTATCCATTTTAAACTTATTGTGATATGTCTTAGTTTAAAACTCATTTCTTCAAAACAGCTTTCCGGATTTCTTAGCAATTTTCATCAAAAAAAAAGAATCCTCCAGTAATTTATTTTCTTGGTTATATCAAACACTGCTACTGTTTTGATTACTTATAATTCTTAAATAAGTTAGTCTGTTGTACTCATCTATCTTTTTCTTTCTTTAAAAAAGCAATAAAATTGGAGCAGCTAGGTGGCATAGTGGATAGAGCACTGGCCATGGATTCAGGAAGACCTGAGCTCAAATCTGGCTTCAGATACATAACAGTTATTATCTGTGTGACCCTGGGCAAGTCACTTAACCCCCATTGCCCAACCAAAAAAAAAGCAATAAAATATGTTGATGACTGCTTTTATAATATATATTTTAGTTATATAATGGGGATAATATTTTATGACATAATCATTTTATAATATAATTTTAACCCAGTAATGCTTAATGCTTTAACCCTCATCCTTCATAGTTTTTTTTTGTTTGTATTTCTCTTAAGATGCTAGACCTTTTGTTTTTCCAAATGAGTTTTGTAATTATTTTGCCTAAAACTATAAAGTAAGCCCTTAGTAATTTGATTGATATGGCATAAATATGTAAATTGCTTACAGTAATATTATTATTTTATCAATCATTTGCCGTATCTCTCCAATTATTTTTCTCCATTTATTTCTTATTAAAGAGTGTTTTATAATTGTAGTTGTACCCCAATGGAATTTCAACAAAGTTGAAGGTTATAAGGGTCAAAAATAGAGACAATGAAACGTAAAAATGAAGTTTCTTTCAAGTGTTAGTCAACAACCATTTATTACAGACACCTACCAAGTGCCAGGCAAGGTACTAAGCACTGAAAATACAAATATAAGCAAAAAAAATTTAGTCCCTGTCCTCAAGGAGCTTACATTTTAATATAGGAAGATCACACGTGAAATTAATCTGAAAAGCAGGGGCAGGGAGGGAAGTATCAGGCAGTGTGGATTGCTGCCTGATGAGAAATGAAGAGATAGCTGGCCTGGGTAACCTCCTCAAGTAGAGGTTCTAGGAGGACTCATCCAATTAAAGGGAAAAGGGATTGTAGGGGTGGAGGATACTTCAGTGGTAAGATCTTCCAGGATAAAGGGGTTTCTGTGGCACGATAGACAACGTTTGAATTACAGCCCTACAAGAAATGAAGAGATAGTGTACCGGGATAGGGGATGTTCTAGGAGGAGTCATACAATCAAAGGGAGGGACTAAATGGGAGTAAAATAAATCATTCTACATCTTAGAAGGGACTGAGGCTTCCAGTAACTCAAGAGAGCATAAAAAGACCAACAGAGATGATGAACTTGCCCCAGGATACAAATTACCTCAGTACAGTTAGGTCCCAGTGACTCATTTGCATAAAACACATTAGGTACTGGGATGGCAAACATAAAATCAGGGTGAGGCTCTTACTAAGTAAAGCCAGTTCTGAACCAGGAGGGATAGGAAAGGGCATATGGGGCACTTTTTCATGATTATTATAATATCTGCTATGGTTATCTGTGATCAGTGATCTTTGATGTTACTATTGTAATTTTGTTGGGGGCACCATGAACAGCGAAGACAGTGAACTTAATCAATAAATGTTGGGTATGTTCTTACCACTCCACTGACTGGCTGTTCCCAGTCTTTCTCCCACTCTTCTGGCCTCCCTATTCCCTGACACACAGCAATATTGAAATTAGGCCAATAAATAACTCTATAATGTTCTCTAAGTGTTCAAGTGAAAAGAAGATTCAATGGATTCAGCAGTCAGCAGCCATCAACATCAAGGCAAGACCCTCCACTAGCAAAAAAGTTTATGATTTTCTGAAGGCTCAGATAATGATTATCATTTTTTAGCAATAAAGTATTTTTTTAAATTAAGGAATACACTTTTTTTAGTCATAATACTATTGCATACTTAATAGGCTACAGTATAGGGTAAACATACCTTTTTATGCACTGTGTATGACTCACTTTATTGCAGTGTTCTGGAACCGAACCTGCTATTTTTCCCAGATAATGCCGGTAGTGGTAACTTATGAGCTAATTCATGAGTATCAAAGTAATACGTACAAGATTATCTCTAGAGTACAAGGTATCACCACCCAATTGTGAACTCAATTCACCAGTGCCAGGGTAAGTTGGACATAGTGAACATCAAATGGGTGGTAAATACAAATCTTAAAAGGGTCTTGTTAATTTTGAGATTTGTTTATGCATTTTTTAGGTATTTTGAAGGAAATTTCTCTTACTGCTTGCTTCTTCCTGATTTTTAGTGTTAAATAAAGCTAGTAATTTTATAGATTTATATTATATTCTGCAACCTTGCTGAAGTTATTGTCTCAATTGTTTTCTTCAATTATGCTCTTGGGTTTTTTAAGAACACCATGAATTCACCTACAAATTCAAATCATCTCATTACCTCTTTGCCCATGTTTATACTTTTAATTTTTTAATCTTTTATTATTTCTGTAGGTAGACTTTCTAGAACAATGTCAACTAATAATCATTGGCAGGCAGGGATCTTGCTTTATTCTATTTGTGCTAGGGAAGCTTCTAATATTAATCATTTGAAAATAATGTTAGCTCTTATGCGTGTGTGCATATGTGCAAAATCCAAGGCAGCACCAACCATTAACCCACTGTACCTTCTATCTTTCACTGTATATATACATACATATCATATGTATGTGCATGTATATGTCCTGCTAATCATATCAAAGAGAGGCCTTTAAATATTTATACTCTGTAAGGATTTGTTAATGTAAGTGAAAGCTATATTCCATCAAGGTTTTTTCTGAATGCAATGACTTTTTTTTTGTTATGTGTCAACATATCTTTGTTATTTATATAATTGGTTTTGTTAATTGTTTTATTAATGTTGAACCATCCCTGGAATGCAGTCACTGTGAATAATTTTCTGGATTTATTGATGTTTTCTTCAAAGGATTTTGTTGATAATGTTTGCATCACAAAAGATGCCCAGAAATTGGGGAATGGCTAAACAGATTGCAATACTTGGATACAATGGAATATTATTGTGCCATAAGAAGTGATGAAATATAATGAATAAAGAGAAGTATGATGAGACTTACAAGAACTGATTCAAAATGAAGCAAACAGAACCAGAAAGACAATATCCAAAATAACATCAATGTAAATGGAAAGAGCAATCACGTTTTTCAAAATTATAAAATCAGGCATGACCCCAATGAAAAGATATAAGACACCATCCTCCACACCTTTGGGAAGGTGCACAGGTATGGAACATTGCTTGTATATGTCTAAAAATGCTGTATTTAAGTTTTTATTTTCATGATCCTCTGAAAGAAATCCTTAGATTTACCTAACTCCAGTTCAATATTATGCTGTATGGAGGACTCTTGTATTCTTCCAATATTGGATTTGTTTTTTTTTAATTCTATTATTTCTTCCTTAGCCCCTGCTTTTCTGTGATCCAATTCTAAATTTTCTTTTTCAGAGAATCTACTGTTACCAAGAATATGTCTGTCTTTCCTTAATTTTCTATTCTCAGTTATACTTCTCAATTTCTTCCTGAGCAACTCCAATATCTACTTTTATCTATTTTTATTAATGACTCTACTCACTTTTTAAAGGACCTTTCAGAAAAAAAAATGTGTTTCTTGAAATCAATCCCTTCCTTCCATATGATCTAATGCTATTATGTCCCTCCACTCAACCACTGTTGCCTGTTTTCTGTTATCTCAGATTTGAACGAAGTTTGTGCCCTCAGGGTGTGAGACAGTAATAGAAATGAAGTGAAAGAAACACAGTGACATTATACAGAAAAAGTAAAGAAAACACCAAGATATCAGAAATCAGAATCCAGAGTGACTTGTGGCAGGATTTGCAACATTAAACATAAGATAATTTCAAAAGGAATGGAAGATCGGAAAGAATTACATTGGCAATATCAGCATCTTGTCAGCCATGGAAAGTGTGCTAAAGAGGAAGCATAGTGAGGACAGCTATAGCAAGGAAAGTGAGAATAGCCACATTGGTAAGTCTGTATTGATATCTTTGATTGCTGGTGAATTCTAAACAAATTCTGATTACCCTGGATGCAGCAAAGTGAACCCCAGCACCCAAGAGACATCTATCTATCTTGACACTGGCTACTAGGAGCAAGTTAAGAAGTGATTACAGGACAACTGACTTCTTTTACCCTGCTTTTCTATACGTCTTCCCTCCTCCCCCATGTCTATGAGTTTCCTTGGGAGTTTTTCTCTATTCAACACCATGATATGATTTCTGCAGATTAAATCATTTTGTTTCTAATTTTTAGATTGTAACCTCTTTGAGCGGCAAGGATTGTTTGTTTGGTTTTGGTTTTGGCTTTGGTTTTTTGGCTCTTTTTGTATCCCCAGTGTTAATACAGTGATATTTTTCAAAAGGCTTTCCCACAAACTAGGAAAGTAACCATTTGTGTTCTTGCTAGCAGAGGTTCCCAAACTTATTTGGCCTACTGCCTCCTTAAAAAAATTACTCAGTGCCACCCTGGAAATCTACTTTCTTTAACCCTTCAACTTTTTTTTTTAATTTGGGTCATTAAAAAATTCCTTTCCCTCCCTCCCCTGGGGTCATTCTAGCACCCCCTAGGGGGTGGTATCACCCACTTTGGGAACCTATGTTCGAGCATCCCTTGAAGGTGATAAAGGAATATTAAGAATCTAAAGGAGAGAAATATAAGAAACTAATGGAGAGACCTAGAGAACTTGCCATTAACCCTGTCTGTTACTGAATGATGCAATACTCCAATGTCATACAACTAAAATCTCTAATTCACTGATAGTAATACTCATTATTCTGTTCAAAAAATGGAATTATTGGATTTGAAGTGCACTGTCACTGATAAATTCTATGTCTTTGTGTACAGAATTTGATCTAAAGTTTTGGTGAATGATAATCCATTGACATATTATTCTCTTTTGGATATCATCAGCATAGAGATGAGGAGTAGCACTGGCTAGCTATGAATTCAGTGTACATCACCAGCCAAGGAAGATTAATGCAGATTATAAATGCCATGCAGATGACTGGACAAATTCAAGCAAATGCAACTGGGAGGTTAGGGCACTTCCGTGAGAGTGTATCTTCAGAGGTAATAAATGTGGCATTGGACTGACCCTTCTTCCTCCACTTATTCTTGGATGATTTTGGTGACAGAAGCTGCAGGATGAAGGTCTATGAGATGTCTGAATAGCCCAGAAAGGGGAGACTCTATTGCCAATTGGCATGCCCCAGAGAGAAGGAAGGAAGGGAACAGTCATGTATGAAGCACACAAGATATACTAGGCATTGTGCTAAATACCTTACAAATATTATCTCTTTTGATTCTTACAATGATCCTATGAGTGAAGTGATATTATTATCTCCATTTTTCATTTAGGAAACTGAAGCAGACAGGGTTTAAGTAATTTGCCCAAGGTCACACAGTTAACAGGTAACTGAGGCTGGATTTAAACTTAAGTCTTGCTGACTCCAGATACAGTGTTTTATCCACTGAGCAATTTAGCTGCCAGTAGAGGGTTCTCTCAGTGACAAGATATTGGAGCTTTGTAATAGTGAATTTCTTCTAGACCATAACTGATCCAAAACAAGATGCAAAAAAGCCAATGAGTATTTTCTGAGGTTTGTCATACCATGGCCATGAAAGCACTCCACATTGGTTTTGGACAGATGGACCAAGAGATAATCATGGAGTTGTTATTGAACCAATTCTACTTGTCCAAGATTTCAATGGATGCATTTAGTGTGAATGAGACTCACGACTGACATTCAAAGGAAAATACTGACAATTCATGTTGCTTAACCAGAGAGCGACATCAAGAGCAAGCCTTTAGAGCTAGTGTGAATAGACAATTTTATCACTATAAGGGGTAGGGAAGAGCCTAAGTAACATCCTCCTGGTGACAGAACATTTCATTTATAAGAAATCTCCATTTCACAATAAGAAATTGGAAGACTTCTGTAAGTAGTCAAGGTGTTACAGAAGACCATATTTTGGGTATGTTATAATGAAGATTCTTTTTTTAAAGTTATGGTCATTCAAGTCCCTTCCAACTCTGAAATCCTGGGGTAATATCACTAGGAACAATGTCATAATCTTTTACCCCTATCTACTTTTGTTTGAGCAAAAGACACATTTGCCCATTGATTTGTGTCATAAATTTTCAGAAGATAGAGATACATCTCTCATCTAAGAGATCAATTGAAGATGTCCTAAGTATGAGATCAGCTCAGAGTAACAATGCTAGAACATTTGAGTATGCCATATGGACTCCCTCTGAGAGATGAGTCCTATAACAAAATCTTAATATCCAGGGGGAAAAAAAGCTGGCAAAGCAGTAGAGAATCACCACATACAAGAAAAATGGGATAGGCTGTCAGTTTATAAAATAAGTCAGTATACAAAAACTAACCCTGATGAAGTCACAATCCCTTTCCCAAATCAGTTTTATTTTTTCATCTTTAAAAAGGGATACTAATATCAGCTACCTCCCAGGGTTTGGGGGAGATTCAGATGAGAGAAGTTATATACAGTGCTTTGCATTAAGTACTTTACAATACTTAAAATGCTATTAGGATTATTATTACTATTAAAATGGTTCCAGAGAACTATTTTTAATCCTAAAAAGAGAATTCATATATCTCCATCACCTAGTGACTATAAAAGAGAACCTGGGGAGACCAGGAGAGCAGGCACAATGTAAAATTAGGGCAACAGATAGACTCCAATTGGGTTTGTCCACTATTTGAAGCTGAATGGTCCATGCTTCCATCTATCATGGGTTATAAAACAGTCTTATATATCAGTCCTATAGGTCACCTTGTATAACCCCTCATTATAGGTAGCTAAGTGGTATAAGGAATAGAGAGCTGATCTTAGAGTCAGAAAAATCTGAGTGCAAATCCAGTTTCAGAAACTTACTAGCTGGATGACCATGAACAAATAGTAACTTAGCTTTGCTCATCATCAGTTTCAACATTTCTAAAATGGGTATATTATCTACCTCACAGGGATATTATGAAGACCAAATGAGATGATATGTCTCATTTGCAATCCTTAAAGCTTTATGCAATTGCTATTATTATTACTGCTGCTGCTGTTGTTACTATGACAACAATGACTACAGTGACAACTACTACTACAATGGAAATAAATGAGCCACAGAAAGGTACAGTACTTTCGTTCTTGACATATCAAGGTCTTGATCTCAGGTTGTCTGACCTCTAGTCAATCTTCTCTCCATTATACCATTCTGCCTCTTACAGACTATTACTGGTATCTGAAAGGTAGAACCCATACAGCATGAAACCTGAGTAGGTCAGGAGAAGAAAGTGGATTTTCCAAGGAACAAGACAGTGCTTTCAAGAAAATCAAGAAAAAACAACCTAATATCTACAGTAACCATATGCTAGCAATGGAATATACTCAAACTGGAATGAAGGTGTTTGCTTTAGTGTGCCTGTGTATATATATCTGTGTGTATGTGCCCATGCAAACACAGAAGGTCATCAGTGTCTTCCTTAAACAGAAATAAAAAATGATAATAGTCCTGTAGTTGGAGGAAGAGGAGGAATATTTCCAAACATAGAAGTCAGAGAAAGAACTCAGTCTCTTGGTTGGTTGGAACTGGAGTACCAACCAGAGGGAGAGTTGGACCCAGGGAGGTCAGAAAATAGCAAGAAACAATCTGAACCAGACCCCAAGGCCAGGCTTGGAAGAGTCAGCAACCAAAATTCCATAAGGTTTGTAAGAGTGATGGGCTTCTTGGTCAGCAGAGAGACTGAAGGTGAGAACAGCCAGCCATTCATTAAACATTTATCAAGTGCCTATTACGTACCAGGCACTATGCTAAGCACTGGAGATACAAGAAAGAAGCAAAAGACCGTCTCTTCCCTAAAAAAAGCTTACAATCTAGTGGGGAAGATGACAAACAAATATGCACAAACAAGCTATGTACAGGATAAATAGGAAATAATTAAAACAAGGAAGGCACTAGAATTAAGACTTGGGAAAAGTTGGAAAGACTTCCTGGAGAAGATAAGATTTTATTTGGGACTTGAAGAAAGCCAGTAGGCAAAAGATAAGGAGGGAGAGGATTCCAGGCATGGGGAACAGCCAGAGAAAATGTCTGGAGCCAAGAGATGGAATTTACCACTATTTGTGCAATAGAACAGAGAGGTGAAAACACAGCAGAATAGGCCTAAGGAGACAACAGGTAGAAGCTTTGAGTAGAGAGTTTCAGCCTAGATATGAAAGCATGGAGGGGGGAGCAATTCTTGCCAAAAGGCACCTGACTTAGGAAAACAAGGAGGCACAGAGCCCATGAGAGACAAATGGTAAAGTTCTATCAAAGGAAACCCACTAAACTCTTCTCCAAAATTTTCTCTATTTGTATAAAAGAAGAGTCTCCTGGTATGCTGCCTCATGGGGTAATATCAGGTATGAGATCCCAACCCAACTGGGCTTGTTAGTAGCCTCTCACTGATACTTTGAACAAATGTCAACATGATAGAACATTCTCTAGAAGAAATACATGTAATTTTGCCAAGCCACTTGTCAGGAGAATCAGCTGGGGTCAGAGATCTCCTGTTAGAGGGGGGAAGGCATTTGGATTTCAAAGGTACAGTTTATTCTATAAGATTAAGCTTGAAGATGGCCAGACTTGTATTGCCTTTGGGATAAAGTACAGAAAACTGATAACCAAGCAGTTGAAAAAAACCAAAACAGATACAATGGAAAAGACAATTGGCCTATTACTACTAGACCACACATATATCCACTTCCTCTGGGAAATTAAACAATTGGTCAAGGGTCAAGATTCCCAGACTGTATGTAGCCTGAGCAATAAAACTAGTACACATGTTGGCAACCTGCTAGAATGAATTGAAACCTACTTCCTTTCTTAGAAGGGAGCAGGAGAGAGTATTCCCATCAGTATTAGGGAAGAAAGCCTACCTTGAAACAACAACCCAGAGTCCCACTAGGAAAAGCTGAGATAATAACAATAATAATAGTAATGATAATAATAATGCTAATAATTAGCATTCATATGGCATTTTAAGTTTTTCAAAGTGCCTTACATGTATTAACTCATTTGATCTTCACAACCCTGTGAGGTAAGTACTACTATTATCACTATTTTATAGGTAAGGAAACTGAAGCTAAGAAAGTTAAGTGACTTACTGAGGGTCACAGAACAAGAAATTGTCAACATCAGGATTTGACCCCCAGTTTTCTTGACTAATGTCAAATATACACTATGTATGCTAGATGACTATATATGTAGAGAGAAGATTTTTTTTTAAAAGTGGGGGAAAAGGGATGGAAAGGAGTAGGTTTTTAGGTGGTAGAAAATTTGTACACTTTTCCTTTGACCTAGTTACTTAGGATTATGAATTTAGAGCCCTAGAAGACCTTAGGATGCCATTTAAGAATATCAGTCCTCTATTTGTATAAAGATGAGGAAACTGAAGTACATAGGATTTGTGTCTTGCTCAAGGTCACAGGTTATAAGTGGCAAAGTCATAATTCTAACCCAGGAATTCTGACTTTAAATACAAAGTGTTTTCCGCTATCCCATGATTGAGAGAGTCTCGCTTAAATCAGCCTCATCAACCCCAACCAACAAATCATTCTACAAACATTTATCAATTACTTACTATGTGCCAGGCATGATGCTACAGCTTATAAAGATAAAAAAGAAATAGAACTTGTCCTTATGGGGTTTACATTCTAACAGGGGTGGGTGATATCACAGGTTTCTACAAATACAAAATGAATGCAAGGCAGTGTGGGAAGGAGGGTACTAGCAATTGAGAAGATGAGGAAAAGTTTCTTGCAGAGAATCTTAAACTATGTCCCACATGATAGGAATTGCTAAGAAGTGGCTACTTAATAATTATATCTGATATTTTATTATTTGAGGTTTCCAAAATGCTTTACATGTTCTCTTCTTTGATTCTTACAACAACCCTGTGAGGTAAATACAATTATTACTGCAATTTCATAACTGAGAAAATTGAGGTTAAAAAAATTGTGACTCACTCAGCGTCATACAGTTAGTGTCTGAGGCAGATTTAGAAAACATATCTTCCACACTCCAAGTCCAGCACTCTCTACATTATGGCCCACTACCTCTCAAAAAATAAGTGATGTTATTCTAGATGATGTACAAAATGAAAGATATGGAACGACTACAGTTATAAGTGGTTTATCTCTTCTTGGGAAAGTATATATAAAGCAAGAAAAGAGAAATTTGATTCTAATGTACTTACTATAGTTTGAGTAAATTATCCTTGGTTATGGAAAATCAAGATATTCCCTGTCCCTAAAACTTTCATTGGATTACCTAACTGTACAATGCATCTTTTAAAAATGGAGGCAGCTATAAGAGGTCAATGAGACCTCTTATATGCAGTAGAAAATGTACTACACTAAGAGTGAGAAGATGTGGGCTAACTTCATCAAACACTTCTATGTAATCATGTGTATTTCTTTTAACCTCTAGGAACTTCGGTTTCCTCATCTCTAAAATGGGGGTAATAATATGGAAATTGCCTGCTGTTAATAACTATAGGCAAAAAGAATCCATGAATCTAGGATAAACACACCCCTTCATTAGCCCCAGAGTTGTCAAAGAGATCAGGGTATAAGCTTAGGTCACTAGAGTGGCATGGACTCTGGACAGATCCATGCCACCATCATTCTGAACAAGAACAAAGGGAGTAGGTAGTACCCAAACTGAGAGAATTGAGTGCCATTGGGTAGTCAGGTCTCTGTCTACCAGTAGTTATGTCCTGGGAGACATAGAGAACATATATAGAGCAAAGCATGAGTCCCTTTCCAAAGATGATTACTGAAATACTTGTGTACTTCCCTTAGATAACAGGACACAATTAAACCAAAGGAAAAGTATAACCACTGTGCCACTGGTACTGGGTCTTGCCTCTTCTGTACTGAAGGCCAGCACAGGCATGAGTATGACCAAACTCCCACAGGGTAACTTGGCTAGCAAGTTGAGTGAGGGAGATATGTTGGAGGCATATATATAAAGGAGATCAGTCAAAGAAGCAATAGACAAATGTAAAAGAGGGAAATCTAGGAACTAATGCCAGAGAATAGGTTGTGAGAGCTTTCAATGCCAGTAAGTTGAATGTATATGCCTAGCATTTTGTGGTCTACAGGTTTTTCTGGTACATAAACTCCCATCCCCACCCTTTACTTAACTATGATTTTGTACCTTCCCATTATATTCCCTAGCAATAGAAATCAGACACTATCCCACTTCCCTGAGTTACTCTCCATGATGTGGCATCAGGGTGTATATAAGTAACAGTCACAGTAAGCATATACCAGTTTGAAAGCATGAATTTTTTTGGTGGACTTCCATCACGTTCATCTGACCTTTCCTATTAACAAAGTTCTGAACTTCTCAACACCTCTGGTAGGAGTTCGGGACTATGACTGTGAATTGTTTTTGACTCTTAGTGGACACCAGAGGAGTTCGTGGAGTCAGGAGAGACTAGGATCTTCATAGGCCTTTTAAATCAATGATTAGTGAAAAGATTATTTTGATCCACAGAATGTAAGGGAGTTTTAGCTAGAAAGCCACTGGGCTCACAACTTGTATTATTGTAAGTGATCCATATTCCAGTAAGATCAGCTGATATTGGAGGCTCCTAGATGTGACAAGTGCTGATCTAAGAAATAATGGTCAGTGATAGATTTAATGTGACCATGGAAGGCCACTTCAGGGCAGCTAGGTGGCACAGTGAATTGAGTACCAGGCCTGGAATCAGGAAGACTCATCTTCTGAGTTCAAATCTGGACTCAGACACCTACCACTCTGTGACCCTGGGCAAGTCTCTTATTCCTGTTTGCCTCAGTTTCCTAATCGGTAAAGTGAGCTCAAGAAAGAAATGGCAAACCACTCCAATGTCTTTGTCAAGAAAACCTCAAATGGAGTCATGAAGATACGTGACTGAAAAATGCCTGAACAACAATGGAAGGCCAACCACCTGAGAAACTTCCAATTCTTTCAGTTAGTGACAGGTTGACATGGCAGTGTAGATTAGCAAAAATGGTGCTAGATTTGAGTCTAAGGATCTAAGTTCAAATCCCATCTCTGTTATTTATTATCAGTGTGACATTGGGGAAATAATTGAAGCTCTTTGGGTTTCTTATAGGCAATACATTTCTGCATCCTGAGCAGAGATAAGAAGGATATCTTCTGATCCCACTCTTTATGATGCCATTCAACTAATTGATACCATAGAATCCTTGAGAACTAGAAAATTGAAATATCCCTAATGCATGTAAGACATAAGGCTTTTTTTTCTTTATAAAAAGAGGTAACTTGGGAAGTATTTTTTAATGAGTAGCTACCCCTCCCCACACATACACACAAAAACCAATAAATACACAATAGATAGTGGTATGACACAATATTTCTAATACCCAGTGGTGCTAATACTTTGTGCTAATATGGTTGTTAGCATAACCCTTCACTAACTGATCTGAGATCACAAACCTCTATGCTTATAAGCTATCCGGTGGAAAATTATATCTCATACTACAACCCTCCCAAGGTCCCAGGGAAGCTCCCCTTCACAGCACCACCATTCCCATCACCATTTAGACAGCTGTTATCTTGACCCTTTCCTCTCCTAGTTGACTATTGTAAATCTGTGTTAGTCAGACAGCTGGGGAAGATCCAGCTCAGGATGAAGACCCAAAGAATGTTCCATTTCATTTCCAGTCTTCCTGAGTCCTATATAAGCTACAAGGAATACCCTTCCATCAATCTTATTGGGATTTCTAAGATCTATATGTATGTAGCCCATTTCTTTCTTCCCCTAGTGTGATGGTTAATTTATCAGATAATCACTAAATGGCAATTCCTGCTAAATGCAAAATTAATGTGAATATAAGAGAATCTCATTATCTTCCTTTTCCAACTACTTTCTACAAACCCTCAAAGTAACCCTGACTTTTTGGGGAAAAGGAATACAGCACAAATTAGATGATTCTTTTTATATTTCAATGGATGTTTAATCTCATCGTGATGATATTCTCTCTTCCCATTCTTATCAATGACTTTCTGTGCATCTTTTGATTTTTGTTCTTTTTGTTGTTCTCTCCTTTATATCGTTATAATAATTATGTCTATTGTGTTCTTGGTTCTGCTTGCTTCACTTTGCATAAGTTTGTGTCTTCCCATACTTCTCTGTAATACTCATATTCACAGTTTCTAGTAGAGCAGAAATTTTCCATTACATAATTGTACCACAATTTGTTCAGCTATTCCTCAAATGATGGATATCTACTTTGTTTCTAGTTTTTTGCTAATATAAAAATTTTGGTATATATTATACCTTTTTATCAACTTCCTTGGAGTGAGACATTTATCTGATTGATATTGGACACTATGAAAAGATTTTCCCCTCAATGATTTCTCTTCTTATCCTAGTTTTGTTCATTCTTTTTCATGCAAAAGTTTTTCAATTTCATGTAATTGAAATGATCTATTTTATCTGTTGTGATGCCCTCTGTCTCTTATTTGGTTAACAATTCATCCTCTAGGGCATCTAAGTGGCACAGTGGGTAGAGCACTGGCCATAGAGTCAGGAGAACCTGAGTTCGAATCCGTTCTCAGGTCAGACACTTAACACTTACTAGCTGTGTGACCTTGGGCAAGTCACTTAACCCCAAATGCCTTGCAAAAAGGAAAGAATTCACCCTCTAGCTTTTGCTGTGAAAAATATTTGATCTGGTTAACATTTTTAATAGTATGGCCATTAATATTTAGGTTGTCTGCCCATTTTGAATTTGTCTTGGAATGTGATATAAGATGTTAGTCTAAACCTAATTGCTGGTAAAATACTTTCCAGTTTCCCCAGAAATTCTTGTAAAAGAATTTTTTTTTTCAGGCAGCTAGATGGTACAGTGGATAGAAGGGTACTGGCCTGGATGAAGTAGACTTGAGTTCAAACTGGCCTCAGACACCTACTAGCTTACTTGGACAAGCCATTTAATACGTTTGTATCAGTTCCCTCAACTGTAAAATGAGAATAACAACATTTAACTTGCAGGGGTGTTGTGAGGATCAAATGAGATAATTTTTGTAAAGTGCTTAGTACAATACCCAGCATATAGCAGGTGCTATATAAGATGTTTATTCTTATTCAAATAAAAAAGTTCTTCTCCAAGAAATTTATCTTAGATTTATTGAACACTGGATTTTTTAAAGTTCAATTATTTTGGTTCTTCCTTATCTAATCTATTTCACTCATCTACTTTTCTATTTTTTAACCAACATCAAAGTTTTGATAATTCTTGCTTTATAGTATAATTCAAGGCCTGGAACTATTTGAAATATATTTTAACTGTAAGCCTGAAGCATTCTTCATTAGGTTTGCCTAGTTGTAACCATGATTACTCTGCTTTGTGCCTAAAGCAGGGGTTCTTAGCCTTTTAGTGTGTTAGAGACCTCTTTGACTACCTGGTGAAGCCTAGGGACCTCTTCTCAGAATAATGGTTTTTAATAAATCAAGGAAATAGTAAATTTCAGTTCAAGATCAGTGAAAAAAACATGTTTTCCACACAAGGTCATGTGCCCCCTAAAATCTCTCCATGAACCCCTTGGGCATCCATGGACCATTGGTTAAAAACCCTTGATATAGAATACTTCACGGGAAAATCAGATACCTTCCATTTAGAGATATACAATGAAGGAGAGTGATGAGAATCGATCTCTGGGACATGAAAAACATTTTGTACAGTTTGGGGTGGAACTGCAGACACACTGTCATAGAGCTGCTTGGAGAGTTCTTGAAAGTTTCAGTGGGAGAAGTCTAATGATGGAAAGCATGAAATATTAAGCATGATTCAACCCTAAAGATTTGTGATAGGAAGCTGAACAAGGGTTAAGTATAAGATTTACCTATCAGGAAGATTTCCAAAGGAAGACAGAGAAAACTTGGAAGCAAAGAGTAAGACACTGAAAAATCAACAAGCAGAACAGGATGTAGGAGCATTTACAATGCTACATGTTGAATTTATATCCCCAGGGTTCTGTTAATTTTCTCCACTAGTGCTAGTGATGGGGCCCAAAGAGTTTCTAGTTTGTTGTAGCTGACTGTGGAAATCAGTCACTGAGAATTAGTTCTGTTCGTTTAGTTCTGGGAGGATGTTGAACTTAAGGGGACTTCATCGGTCTATGTGTATTCATTTGATTATCGGAGTGAGGTAGAAACTTGTATGGTTGGAATGATCCCATAAAACTAATAAAACACGGGTTCTATTTACCAGAGAGCTTGTCCTGGAGCATTTTTCCCCTTAGCTAGTGAGCAGCCATTGATGGACAGGTTATGCTAACAAAGGCTCTGGACTTAAATGTTGTTTCTCAGACCACAGATGTTAGAGCTCATAAAATTACAAGACATCTCAAAAGCCTTAGTGTAGTTTTTAAGCTTTAAAGCTCATTTAATACTGAACTAAGACTTCTGGCACACTCTGATTTCATACTGATATGCTAAAGCATTACCATCAAAGAAAGGGATTGACTGTAATTGTGCTTAGCACCTTGTTCTGTACATTATGGATAATAAAATTAATAAGATGAATAAATTGTTAAGAAAATGTAGCACACTCTGAAAATATTATTGATGATCCATTGTGATGATCTGGGAATTGGCTAACATGTAGCCTGGATTTTGTGAAAACAGATTTCAAAGAATTAAGATGAAAAATGGGATATTGTGGACTAAATGATATAGGGAAGTCAGCCTGAGAGGGATGGGAGATGCTCAAGAATGCAATTCTGAAGATGCAAAGAAAAAAAAAATCCAATGAGGAAGAAAAATAAGATTTCTCTTCAAATCCCAGTGTAGATACTCAGGAAGTCACCAAGTACCTTAAACATTTTGTTACTTTTTTTTTAATTTAAAAAGTCTATTTTTCTCCCTCCCACTCTTCCCCACCTCCACTGGAAAAAAAAGAAAAATAATTTTATAAGAAATATATATATATATATTATATATATATATATAATATATATATATATAGTAAAGCACAATAAATTATTGCATTGCCCACATCCAAAAAACACGCCTCAAACCCTGAAACTTTCACCTCTCTATCAAGAGGTAAGTAGCGTGTCTATCATTGGTCCTCTGCAATTATGACTAACTATGTTAGACTTAAAGAAGAAATGTATAGAAGATGGAAGGAGGTAAGACCAGACAACAGAGGGTGAATATAAAGGCATGTTATAGTACTGTATTATACTGAAATAGTATTATGAGTGCTGAAGTACAGAATAAGCTAAGGCTGGTAAAAACAGGTGAAGACAAGAAAGAAGTTTGTTTTGTATTTATTTTTGTTATTTATTGTTGTTGGTTTGTTTCATATTAGGAGAAAAGGGAGGATCAAAGAAGAGACAAAACCTTTGCTTGAGGTGGATAAAACTATGATAATCAATAACAGAGAGAAGACAGTGTTCCTCAATTCTAACATTGCTTCTGTTTTCCTTGTCAATAAAAATTATCTTTCTACTGGAATTCACAGAATAAAAATGACTAATGGGGAGTTCATATAAAAAATAAGTAGAGAGGGTAAGAGAGCACCTAATCACTCTTAATGAGTTCAAGTCACCTGGCCCATGAAAACTATGTTGAACTATGTCCTCCTTTCCTGAAAATGACTGGCAGATGTGATTACTGAGCCACTGACAAGGATATTTAGAAGATCATGGCAAATGGTATAAAAGTACTTCAAGATTGGAGAAAGGCAAGTGTTATACCAATTTTCAAAAAAAAAAAAAGAAAGAAGACAGATTCTGAAAATTATAGGCCAGTGAGTTAGATTTTCATTCCTAGGAAAATTCTAAAAGATCTTTCAAGAGATGGTTAGTAAATACCTAGAAAGGAAAGCAGTGATTACAAAAAGCCAGCATGGTTTCAAGAGTGGGTTGTACAAGAATAATCTCATCTGCTTTTTTGATTGGATTGCTAAATTAGCAGATGAGGAAAATGCTATTGATGTAGTTTACCTAGAGTTCAACAAAGCTTTTCATAAAATTCCTCATACTATTATTGTGGAAAAGACAGAGAGGCATGAACTGTATGACAATACAATTAAAGGGACTAAAAACTGGTTGGCTAACCTGACTCGAAGTGTAGATAGCAATGGTTCAATGATAACATGGAAGGAAGTCTCCAATGTAATAATACCCCAAACACATTAACTTGGCCCTGTGCTGTTTAACATTTTTATCAATGACTTATTTAAAGACATAGATGGCATGTTCATCAAATTTACAGATGACATAAAGCTGAGAGGAATATCTAATTATCCTGATCAATAGAGTCAGGACCCATCAAGATCTTGACAGGCTAGGGCATTGCTTTGAACTTAATTAGATGAATTTGAATAAGGAAAAAGTAAAACCATATACTTGGGTACAAAAAAATTAACTTCCCAAGCATAAGGTGGGGGAAGCACAATTATAGAACAATGGTTCTTTTTATTTAAAAAATAATGTTATTTATTTATTTTAGTATCTTTTTTTTGAGTTCTAAATTTTCTTCCCCCCTTAGTCTCTCCTCCACTCATTCAGAAAGCAAGCAATATACCAATTATACATGTGAAATCATGCAAAATATATTTCCATATTAGCCATGTTGCAAAAAAAGCAAGAAAAATAAAGTGAAAATTGTATTTTGATCAGCACTAGACTTCATCAGTTCTCTCTTGGAAGGTAGATAGCATTTTTAAGTATGAGTTCTTTGGAATTGTCTTTGATCATTGTATTGATCAGTAACTCAATTTTTCAGAGTTGATCATTGTTATAATATTAGTTACTGTGTACAATGTTTTCTTGCTTCTGCTTACTTCACTTTGCATTATTTCATATAAGTCTTTCCAGGTTTTTCTGAAAGCATCCTGCTCATCATTTCTTATAGCACAGTAGTATTTTATCACAATAATATACTACAACTTCTTCATCCATTCCCCAATTGAGGGGCATCCCCTCAATTTCCAATTCTTTGCCACCACAAAAAGAACCGCTATAAATATTTTTGTACGTGTGTCCTTTTCCTTTTTCTTTGATTGCTTTGTGATACAGACCTAGTAGTGGTACTTCTGGCTCAAAGAGTATGCATAGTTTGGGCATAGTTCCCAATGGTAGAACTGTGGTTCTGAAAAAAATCTGTGAGCTTTGGTGTACTACAAACTCAGTAGGAGCCAACAATGTGATGTGGTGGTCAAAAAGGCTAATTCAATCTTAGGCTGCATTAATAAAAACATCACTTCCAGGAATAGGAAAATGATCGTCTGCATTCTGCCCTTTTCAGGTGCCATCTGAAGTGCTGAGCTAAGTTCTGGGTGCTACAGTTTAAGATGAACATTAACAAGTGGGAGAGCTTTCAGAGGAGGCCATCTAAGATACTGAAGAACCTTTAGTCCATGTCACATCAGAACAAGATAAAGGAAGTGGGCATGTTAAGTGGACAGAAAAGGAGACACATGGGGGATATGATATTTGTCTTCAAGTATATTGAAGTCTGTTGTGTGGAGGAGGAATTAAACCAGCTCTTTTTGACTCCAGAGGGAAGAAACAGTAGCAACAAGTGGAGCTTGCAAAAAGGCAATGTTAGACAAGATTTTAGGAAAAGAAAACTTCTCAAAATTTAGCTCTATCTGAGAATAGACTAGGATGCCTCAAGAGTTGATGGATTCTTCCTTCTTGGATGTCATCAAGTAGAGTCTAGATAGCTATGGTGTGTATTGTATAGGAATTTTTTATGGACTAAATGGTGACTGAAGTTCTTTCTGACTTTCCAATACTGTGATTCAGAAAGGGAATAATCCTCACTTTATAGCACAATAGCAAAAAGAATAAGATGACTGATATGATTTTGAGTTAAACATGATCTTAGAATCATTGAACCAGTTCAGGTGGCTTGTACAAAGCAAGAAAAGCTGATGTCTGTTCTAGCCTGTTTGCACAACATTTGCCAGAGAAAGCAAAACAAAACAGATCTGGGTTCCCATGGTATAGACATGGGGCAGGGCTTCTTCCCTTGTATCAAGCAACTCCATTTCAGATGAATGATAATAACCTAGCAAATAATAAAAGAGGTTACAGACATGTTGAATTGAGTGTTTTCTCATCTGTAAGCACTGGAGCTTCACTTGTATTTTTGTGTACAAGCTTCTTGGGACAACAATGTTTGGTGTTGATTACATGATAATAATACATATTATTAAGCCAGTCACTTACCCTATCCTAAGATCTGATTTCTGACAGGATTATTGGAGTCTGCTAAGGTGATTTCTACTATAGATTTATACAAGGTGCTTTTGAAAATAGAGATAGCCAAAGAAGACAAATTCAGTGGACTGTGTGAGTTTAATGTACTACCATAACCTGGAGAGACAGGCCACATGGTATGATATGTAAAGAGTTGGCCTTGAAGCTAGGAAGACCTGAGTTCAAATGTCTTCTCTAACATACAGTGAATGTAATCCTGGGCAAGTCACTTAACAAAACAAATTGAGATGCTATAGTTTCTAAGACTATAAATTATAGGAAAAGGGTACCCACCTATAGTGGTAAAGGGAGTTCCCTTATCTAGGAGTTCCCTATACCAATGAAATCACAGGTCCAGGTACTATCTCTATTCCTATCTCTTGGCATATTTGAACTATAGCTTGAAGAGCACAAAGAATCTCCTATTGGAGTAAACTGAGGCCATTTGAAAATAAAAGAACTGCAAAGATGAGGGAGCAGGGGCAGGTTTTATCGTATTTGGCTAGTTCACAAAACAAATTTTTATTTTCACTTTAGTTCTTTGGTTTTTTGGTTCATCATTGCTGATTTATTGGCTAAGAAAAAGTTCCAGAAAAAATAATAATATGAATACCCAAATACTAGAGGGCCCTTGATCAATAAATGTATGAGACAATGTATAAGAGATAACACTGGGACAGTCTGATCATTATCACTTGTTATCCCTGGCCATAGCACACGCTGTATGGTTACAAGAAGGGGGAAAGTAAATTCACTTTAGATTTTTCTTAACAAGTAATTACAATCTGCAGCATAGCAGTTATCCATGGTGGGAACAGAAGGCTCTGCCATTGGCCAGGCACTTGATAGTGCTCAAAAGAACAGTGGTTTATGTTCCTGGTTGGTAGTAAAGCCCTAATATCTTTAAATTCTATGGAGAGCTCCAACTTCAGTCTCCAAGCTGCAGAGGCACTGAGGCCCCCAAGGGTAGCCAATAAGTATTAAGTCTATCCTTATGTAGGTACCTGCTTCAAGGAATGTTAAATTATTTTACCTGTTGAAAAGTGGGATGAGGGTAGATAGTAAAAATAAATAGTAATAATAAAAATAAAAAATAAATATTAGTTCATTGTTAAGTGGTAGAGAGGGAAGCTTGAGGGAAGGATAATTGTGAGACAACCAATCAGCATTTATTTATTTTGCTGAGGTAATCAGGGTTAAGTGACTTGCCCAGGGTCACACAGCTAGTAAGTGTCAAGTGTCTGAGTCCAGATTTGAACTCAGGTCCTCCTGACTCCAAAGTCAGAGCTTTATCTACTTTGCCACCTAGCTGCCTAGCTGCCCCCTCAACTAGCATTTATTAACACTTACAATGGGCTAAGGGCTGGAAATACAAATAAAAGTATAAAGAAAGATAATCTCTGCCCTCAAGGAGATTATATTTTAATGAGGAAAGACAACATTTAAAAAAAAGTTGAAAAAGGTGGATGGGTAAAGTAATCTTGAGGGCAGCACCAAGAGAAATGAGATATGACTGAACTGGGCACCCTTCTTAAAAGGAGGTTCTGGGAGGAGCCATCCAATCAGAGAGAGATACCCCAGAAGTTGAGGATACTTCCAATGTATGGATTCCAGGAAAGGAAGTCCAGAGTGTAACCTGGAAAAGAATAACTTAAAAAGTTATGAAAGGAAAATAACATGGGACTTGTAACCAGAGGGCCTATATTTGAACTCTAGCTCTATCAATTACTACTTCAGTCACCTTAAACAACAAGCACTTAATCTCTCTGGGCCTCTATTTTCTCATCTGTAAGAAGACATGATTAAACTAAATAATGCCTAAGTCTCTTCCAACTCTGAAACCTATGATCCTATGACTTTTCTGCATAAAGCAGAGGGGAAATGAGGGCTTCTGAAGCTCTGAGATATAAATTAATCTTACTTGAGCTTTTAGGAGCTCATTAAACACCTACTCGACCAACCTTAGTTGACAAGAGGGAAGGCAGTTTTAGTTTTTTAGTTCTTTGTGGAGGAGGGATTGAGGATACTGACATTCTCATGCTGTTTAGAGTAGGGGGCACCAGTGAGCATGATATGGAGAACTATTCAATGACTGGTTTCTTAACAACTAGTTGTGGGCAGGGGAAGTGATTGATTACCTAGTTCTAGTATGACCAGCCCAGGTGAAATCTGGTTGTTAAAGCCATCTCTGGGACTTTGTGTAGACAACCTATGAGAAGGCATATAGGGTTTAGAGTAATCGAAACTAAGGAAGTCCATAAAGAAGTTTTAATTTAGCAGGTCAAAAGCAAACATTGAAGAGGTCACAGGAAAGAGTCTGGGATTCAATAATGACCGGAAACAACTGACCATGTTTTTCATTATTTTTTTTTTTGGTCTTCATATCTCAATTATCACTCACATGTACTTGGTAAATGCTTGCTGAATGAAATGGTTAAATTGAGTGTCGTATTTTAAAGGCTCTAGGAAGCTTTTGCAATCCCTCTTCTACTTCTTAAAGTGGCTAAGTTGGACATAACAAGCCTAAATTCTCATGTATTTCAGTTGAGAGAGTATCATTTGATCAGTAGGAATTCAGTCGAAAGACTGCCAGCTCAACCTGGACCTCTCCAGTCCTACTAAATGAATCTTCAAGAAACTATACATGATCATCTTAATGCTAACTGCCAGAGCCATGATGAGAGTTTTTGGGAATTTACTCATCTTCAACTCTCACATCAAGTTGGCTTGGGAAGGCTGTAACTGAGGGGAGAGCAAAGTAGTTTCACAAACAAATTTGGTCTAAAGTACTCTGTACTGGCTAGGTGCTGCTGTGGACTTGACTCACAAAACATCTGAATTAATCATGAGCCTGTGGGCTGCCTCAAAGAACTTCAACCACCCCCTCATGGAAAAATGCCTCACTGTAGCTCCAATTCAGGAGAGAATGAGCAGAGAGAATGAGGCAGTAGAGGGTGAGTGAAGAAGTAGTAGCTAACAGTGCTTGCAAAAAATAACAGTTCATCAAATAACATCAGCAGCTCTTTGAGGGAGCAGCAAATAATAGCTTATGAAGTAAAAAGGTATTCCAGCTAGAACCCAACCTTAGGAGAAGTTGTCTGGCTTTAACTTTTCTCTTCCCAGCCTGTTGATGTGAGAATCTATTAGGAAGTGTGCCTTTGTAGGTACATAGGGAATTTTCTTTGTCATTTACCTTATTATTCTGGATAATTAAATGTCTCTCATTTAAGTTAATATGTTCCCTTTGGTCTTGTCAAAAGAATCATAAGATGAGGGGTTGCAATCTATGGTTTGTAATAGAAGATATCTATCTGAAGCATACCTTGAACATATGTAGCTTTTAGGGGACCATATTTGAGAGAGTCTGAACTATATTTAAATAAAAATCACAGTTAACAATTGCTATTAGTTTTCTTAATAGTTCCTATACTTTATGACTTTCCACATTGTGTTTGTTTTTTTTAAACCCTTGTCTATATCCTTATAGTTTCTAGGACCATTGGGAAACTATCAAAATGAAATAATATATAAAAAAACAACAACATTAAATTTGTCATTAGAAGACATAAGTTCTGGTCAATCAATCAATAAAAATTTATTAAGTGACTGCTATGTACCAGACACTATGTTAAGCACTAGGGATGCAAAAAGAAGCCCTCAAAGAGGTTAAATTCTATTGGGAGAGACAACATGCAAACAGAAATATGCAATGCAAGCTATATATGGGATAAATTAGAAATAATTAACAGAAGGAAAGCCCCATAATTAAGAGTGGTTGGAGAAGGCTTCCAATAAAAGATGGGTTTTAATTGGGACATAAAGGAAGCGAAGGAAGGCAGTAAGCAGAGCTGAGGAGGGAGAGCATTCCAGGCATGGGATACAGTCAGAGAGAATGCCTGGAATGGAGAGATGTAGTGTCTTGTTTAAGGAATACCCAGGAGGTGAGTGTCACTGGCTTGAGGTGTATGTTTTGAGCAGTAAGGTGCAAGAAGACTGGAAAGGTCACAGGGGGTGGGTTATGAAGGGCTTTAAATGCCAAACAGAGGATTTTGCATTTGATTCTGGAAGAGACAGGGAGCAACTGGAGTTTATTGAGTGGAGGTAGGGGCGGTGTGTGTGTGCGTGTGTGTGTGTGCGTGTGTGTGTGTGTGAGAGAGAGTATGTGTGTGTGAGTGTGTGTGTGTGTGTGTGTGTTTGTCTGACATGATCAGACTTGTGCTTTAGGAAAATCACTTCAGTGGCTGAAGGATGGATTGGCGTGGGGAGAGTCCTGAGGCAGACAGTACCACCAGCAGGGTTTTGCAATAATGTGATGAGTGTGTGTACTAGAGCAGTGGCAGTATCACTGGAGAAAAGGGAAGTATATTTGAGAGATGTTACAAAGGTGAAATCAACAGGCTTTGATAACTTCTTAGATATAGAGGAGAAGGGAGACAGTGAGAAATCCAGGATAACTCTGAGGTTGGGAACAGAAGGAGTGGTTCCCAGGTTTTCTACTTATTACTTTAGTGACCTTGAGCAGGCACTTAACTTTCTCTGGCCTTTTGTTTTTCTCATCAGTGAAAAATACTGAGGGTTTATTTTGTAAGCATATCAGAGAAAGGGAAAGTTGGAAAATTGCAGCCCTTTGTTCCATAGTGGGCCTAGTGGAAAAGGTACAGTGAGTAAGAGAGAAGATAAGCAAAGTGTTGGGACTCAAGGGAGGAAATAAATGAAGGCACAAGAACAAGGAAATGGACATGCCGGAGTAGGTTGCAGCACTGACAGGAGGGCTCATCCACCTCTCTGAAAGCATTGGGTTGACATTATGCCTTGGGCCACTTGACCTCTTACAAAGCTGCAGACTAAGGAGGTACTTAATAATTCTTTTTGAAAGAGCAATGGGAAGTTGATACATGAACCCTTTGAAAGCTAAGAACTACTGAAACCACCCATCTTATAATCCCTTATAAGGGTGTTTTTACTTGCTCCCATTCATGCATATATATCTGCACTTTCACAGCCACAATGCATTTTGATTCCACCCAGAGAACTCTCAAAATAAAAAAAATTTAAAAATAAAAATTTAAAAAAAAAAACCAACACAGAGATCCAGTCTTTTCTGTATGAGCTTTTGTGAGAGTTTCTCATTACCATCTTCAAAGCCTACATATTCATCTCTGGAAACTGTCAACTTGCAGTACCTCTACCTGAGACAATAAATAAATAATAAATGAATGAATGAATAACAACAATAAAATATGACCCAGAAAATATCCAAAGGCAGAGACATTCAATAGGCCTATAGTCACCTGATAGCATTTTTGTTTGTTTGTTTGTTTGTGTTTTGGTGAGGCAATTGGGGTTAAGTGACTTGCCCAGGGCCATACAGCTAGTAAGTGTTATATGTCTGAGGCTGGATTTGAACTCAGGTCCTCCTGAATCCAGGGCTGGTGCGCTATCCTCTGTGCCAGGTAGCCACCCCCCCACCTGATAGTTTTAATTATTTAAGGGGCTATCTTAGTACAAGTCTACTTCCTTGCTACTTATCTGCCTGCAGATCAAGTTAGGAGGCAGAAATCTCTGTCTCTCTTTGATAGTGATATAGTCCATTGTGTTTCCTCCCTATAATAGATAAGCATAATGCTGATTTGTGATAACCAAAGTACTTCACTATCCGCACTTCTCAGGGAAGAAATCAGTTTTCACTATTTAAGAACTTAAGTGTTGGGTAGGAAGGCTAAAGAGAGTTGGGAATCTGGAGACATAATTGTATTGCAAGTTCTATCACGTGATTGTCCTAACCCTTTTATATTATAAAATCCATATGTGCTGTGCTGAGCATGGAAAACTACAATGGATGGGTCTCTTCATTACCCAACGGTGTCAGGGTAATGAATCCATTATGTCATTATTATTTGGAAGCATAGTAATTGGGTTCATAAATCTCCCTTATAACACTGGTGGCTACTGACTTCGACCTTCTTTAATGGTCTCTAGACATTAAAAGAATCCAAAGTTTAGGCAACTGCAGGCTGCTCTATTAAGCTGAACCATTCATCATAGTCTCAATGTAAAAACTCAATTGCTGCCCACATAGTAACAGACGTAGACTCCTCCTGCTCAATGAATTGAATACTATTGATTGAAAGGGGAGGGAAGAGCAGGTTTTCCAAGGCACCTGCTAAGGTACCATGGAGATACCACTTATTAAAGCGACATGGCATGACATGGAAATGCATGAAACATGGTGCAGCCTGAACACAATGTTTTGTGAGAAAGTTCTCATCCCAGATTCTCTTAGTGTTCACTTATCCACCCAAGGCAGTGCTAAGCAGAAAGATGAAATTACATGTGAATTTTGTACAATCTTTGAAATTGTTCTGTGATTTGTCAGATAAAGTATTACTGAAAACAAATCTCTACGAGTGGCCTAAGAAGCCCCCAGGAAGCCCCAAATGTGATTACCTGTAATGGCAAACTAGCAGTAACATCTCCAGTGCCAGGAACAAAAGGCCCACAGTGGCCTCTTTTATTATTGAAATGGAGGAGACTACAACAACTCTTTGATAGCCTCACGCTGGGCTGTTGTTCTGCTGGAGTCAGGCTTGATTAGGAGTCACGTTCTGTCTTTTATGAACACCTGTGTCTAAAGCCCACAAGTAATTAGCTTAGCCATACCATTTCACTCCAATAATGGTATAATTTGCCACGCCTTTCAGGCTCTGGACAGCTGGTGCTATTGAAAATCACCTCAGGATTAAGCCCCAACTCCCAGGCCTGAGTCTTGGGGGGGGGTGTTCTTAGGTATCCATGGCAACATACTTAGACTGCAAATTATCACCTCTAATAATAATAAGGAAAGTCTATCTTTATTTTATTTCTGTTGTCCGTAAAACAGGATACTGCACAGAGAGTGAATGGAAATCTCTAAGATGAAAAACATTTTTACTCTATTTAAGAATGAATCCCACTGAGTAAGCCAAGGGTATGTTGTTGTTGTTGTTTTTTAACCACACCTGTTCAAAGTCGTCTTTGCCCATTTGCTATAGTCCTATATGTTTATCAAATTCTATCAGAAAGCAAATCATATCCACCTCAGAATGGTTTAGTGACATTATCTACAGCTGCACGGAAATCAGAAGGTGAATGATTTCTGTGAAAGGCTGCTCAGCTGTGAGGGACTGTGAGTACATCCCTTTCATCTTAATCCCTGGCAGGTTACAGATTGGACAGCCCAGAAATGCTCATGGGGTATCCTTTTACTTCCTGGAGTTTGTAGACATTTTACCAGTCATTTCCATTGAACACCGACCTGGTAGGCAAATAGGACTGGCTTAGGGTATATCTCACTCCAGGAAGATCCCTTCCCACTGAAACTACTAAGGAACTTTATTCAATTCAAGCCAAGGTCTTTGGCTTAAATGAAAAAAGCCCCATGCCATGCAACAAAATCCTATTTATACCCAAGGGATAGGGAAAGGGTTGTTCTTGTTAACAGAATATTTTGGCTGACTGAGATTTATCATTTGTGCTCTATAGGGATTAGTAAATTTCAAAGGGTTAGAATACAACAAAATATTCTCAGAACAGAAACAATTCTGAATATAATTTAATCTTTCATAAGTCAGAAAACACTTCACCAGGCACCACAGTGTAGTGGAAAGAGCTCTAAATGTGTAGTCATAGGGCTAGTATTTAAATACTAAGTTATGTTACTACACATAAGGTGTGGAGGAAATCATTGAACTTCTCTGAACCTCAGCTTCTACTTCTACAAAATGAAAAGGGATACAAAAGATCAGGGATTCTTAACCTGGGGTCAATAAACTTATTTTTCATTTAATTTTAATAACTATATTTCAATGCAATCAGTTTCCTTTATAGTCTTCTGTATTTTATTTTAGGCAATTAAAAACATCGTTTTGAGAAGGATCACATAGGCTTCACCAGATTGCCAAGGGAGCCATGCATGACACCAAAAAGTTAAGAAGGACTGGAACAGATGACTGCTAAGGTTCCTTTCCAATATAAATCTCATAAGCTGTGCTCTATGTCTGAATTAGCATGACAAACTGAAATGCATCCAAGGGAAAGAGAGCCAGGAGACATGAAACTATCGTATGAGGAATGTTTTCCTGAGGATGTTTTCCATCAATAGCTGTCTTCCCTGTCCATCCACCCTAGACCTTCTGTTGTCTGTTTTGTCATTGTCTCTCCTTTCCTAGGACAGCACTGTCAGGACCAGGCCTCCAAAGAAAATATGAAAGTTGGTTCACTAAAACTTTGGAATATTCTTAGGGCTTAGCTGCCGTGATTGGTAAGTGAGTACAAACTCACTAACCCTTTATAGTTAACTAGCCCCAGATCATGCTTCACCTCTATCCACCATTTGCCATCTTTCTTCCTGATACATGTATACTTCCCTGCCTCCTACTATGCTTTCTACCTCTTGCTCCAGAAACAGTTTTCAAATAAACAGAAAGAACATTCCATTATATTGTCCCTATGACTTGTTTCAACATCCCTTTGAATCCTCAGACTAAAACTTCCCTCCTTGGCCACTATCCCTCTGTATTTGTTGTCTGCCCATTGGAATGGAAGTTTCTTGCAGGCAGGAGCTGTCTCACATCTATATTTGTATCCCCAGTTCTTAGCATAGTTCCTTCTGTGTACCTATACACATAATAGGTACTTAATAAATTTTTTTTAATTCATCTAATCACTCATATCTGAAGGGGAGTAACATGATAATAATAGGTAGCATTTGTATAACACTTCAATGTTTGAAAAATGCTTTATGGGGGGCAGCTAGGTGGCACAGTGGATAGAGCACTGGCCTTGAGTTCAAATCTGGCCTCAGACCAAACACTTGACACTTACTAGCTGTGTGACCCTGGGCAAGTCATTTAATAACAATTGCCTAAAAAAAAAAGAAAAATGCTTCATAAGTATTCCATTTTATCCTCATAACAAACCTGGGAAGGCAGGGGGCAGAGGTGCTATTATTATCCCTATTTTACAGATGAGAAAACTGAGAAGAAGAAGAAAGGTTAAATGAATTGCAATTCTATTAAGTGTCTGAGACCAGATGTGAATTCGTTTATTCCTGACTCCATGCCCAACTTTCTATCTATTGCAATACTCACCTGCTCATGGGCAAACTTATTCTGAGTGGTTCTAGATGATAAAACCAGAATAGATGGGTAGGTGGAAGTTATAGAAGGACATATAACTGCTTCATAAAGTAGTGAGCTTCCAGTCACAGGAGATGTTCAAGCAAAGACTGGATAAGCAATACCTTTTACAGAATAGGAAGGTTTTGAGAAATGTGCTCTGAGGTCCCTCTTAGATTCTATTATAGTACACTGATCACTTTACATGACTATAGATTTAGAAAATAGAGGCAGTAGGTCTGAGGCTGCATGGACTCTGCAACATGCTATGCAATTTGCTTTGTGGAATAAGATTTTGATATCAGGTTATATACTCATGCATATAGGATTGTAATCAGGATGGCCGAGTTCCCAAATCCTACAATATTGGTTTTTGTCCTTCATTCTCAAAGAGGACCAAAATGACATCACTATTTTGGGGTCAGTGTTCAGTGTGTCTAACTATGGCTCATCAGACCAATATGAATTTGGGGGAGTCTACCACAAATAGGCCATGTGATCATTTGGAATGGAATTGTCTCTAAATTTGCTTATCTTGCAATTCTTCTGCTTTGCTCATAGTGCCTTCCTTGATGTAAGCACACCTGCTGGATGGTCCTCTGCCAGTGTTTCCTAGGACATAAGAATGTTTATCATGGAGAAGGCTTAAATGTTTATATGATAGTTTTCTTCAAATATTTCAAGGGCTATCATGTGGAAGAGGGAGTACATTTTGTTGGTATTTCCCTAAAAAGCAGAGCTAAACCAGTCAGTGGAAGTTACAAAGAGGTAGATTAGTGTTTCAAACCTGGAGACATAATTCTATTAGACGTCCCAAGTTCAAGCATGCCATTGCTCTTTTTACATGATAAAATCCATATTGCTGTGCTGATTATCGAAAACTACAATGGATTCACCTCTTCATTACCAAATGGTGTCAAGATTCAATATAACAAAGAGATTTCTAATGATTAATGTTGATCAACAATGAAAAAAGTGTTACTTTAACAATAATGAGCTTTCCATCTCTAAAGATATTCAAGCACAAGCTTCATCACCATTGGTCAGGAATGTTGTCAAAGAGATTCTTCTATTAGTTATTGAAGTAAGACTAATAATATGAAGTGGAAGGAAATACAGAAATTCTTTAATCCACCCCCTTATTTCTAAGGCCCAGAGTAATTAAATTATATTGTCCATGTCACACTGCTAGTTGGTGGCAGAACTGAGATTAGACTCCATATCTCTTGATTGCAGTTCTATTGTATTTTCTACTATATTGTGTATAAAAAATGCTAAGATCCATTTCCAATTTTAAGATTCTGTAATTATACTTCTACTTTTTTCTCTTATTTTTGTGACAGTACAGCAGTACAATACCTATTATTGAATGTTCTGGTGGTTTAGATTTTAGATAAATAGGAATTCCCTGAAGTCCCTCACGTTTGGTAGGGCCATGAGCTTTCACTAGAGAGAATCTCATTTGGTCCTCTTTAAAGACCAGTTATGAAGGATGGATACTGAATTAGAAAAGGAACCTTGAAACTTTGACTCTCAATTACCACCCTTGCCAGATTTGTCAAAGCAGACATTCTGAACTACTGCATGACTGTTTACATTATTCCCTTGATAGTCCTGGAAGTGGAAGTTTAATTAAATTTCTCTTGAAATGAAAGAGTTTAAATTAGATGGAAAATTCTTTGCCAAAATCAAAGCAATTCTATCTATCTATCTATCTATCTATCGATCGATCGATCGATCGATCTGTCTGTCTGTCTTCTTGTCTATCTCTTTCTTTCTCTATCTTTACTTCACAGAGTTTTGATAAAAATGGCACTCTGCACCATTCTAAGAAGTATTTCTACCCTGTCTGAGGGAATGACAACGGAATGGTTACTGGGGGAGGGGTGGGGGGCTCCTTTTCTAACCTAAAGCAAGGTGTTTTTCGGTGGGTTTAGAAAAAGGAATATTCCTAAGAAAATTTTGAGCCACTTTTTAAAAGTGCACTTTTAAAAAAATGTAAATTTGCTTTTTAAGTAAGGCTCTTGACAGAGGAAAAGTGGTACATATCTACTGGGGAAGGCCATCCTCTCTGACAGAAGTTATAGGAAGGAATATGTAGAAGTTATAGAAGTTAGGAGGGAGGACAATGTAACCATGCTACAATGAGGAGAGGTTCATCTCCTTCTGCAGCCTTTCCATTAGTTCAATTGATTTAACCCAGGCAACCAATGACTAACAGGTATCACAGCTAAATAAAATAAAACCTTTTAGTTTAAAGTAAAAATCCTTCAAAATTCCAAGGGATAATTTTATTAGTCAGCTATTTATTTAGTATAACTTGAGGAAAAATTAAAGAAGTCCCTTGGTCTGAGAAATTGTAAGCATCTATCCTATATTCCAATATTAAAGATATATTTCATGGGGTTTTAATGGCTCTGGGTTCAAAGGCGTATTACCTATTAAAAACCCTTTTTTATTTTTTCCTGTGGAAAGAAAAGCATTTTAAATGGTTCACCTAAGATCTAACTAGGCATACAGTCTTATAGAAATGAAATTTGGGAGAGGCACCCAAAAGGGATTCATGAATAAGAAGAAAGGTACTCAAAAGGAAGACAGAGCATAAGGCTAGAGTCAGAGACAAATTTGGCATGTGGCTAACAATGCTCACTCAAGGTTAGAAAAAGTCATGTTTTCAAAGCTGTACCACAATGAAACACAGCCTAGGAATAAAAGGATGCTGGATCAATCATTTAAAATGAACAAGGATATTAAATTGGCAAAGATTTTAAACAACAGAAATATTTAATGTTGGAGAGGATGTGAGGAGAGAGTCTTGTTAATTTGCTCCCAGAGAAACTGTGAATTACTTTGACACTTCTGGAAAATTATATGGGAAATGTTCTTAAATTGTCTATATCCTTTGCATCAACCATTCTACTATTGAATTTATACTCCAAAGAGATCAAAAAAAGGGAAAAAAAGAGTATGTTATATATGTGTGTACATAGTACACATGTACTATGTAGTATGTACATATATATACACATATGCAATAGTGCCATTATGAACACACATATGCACAATTTGTAATAGTAAAATGTGGGGAAGAAAAAAAAACAGTACACATCCAATGGTTGGAGGGTGACTGAACAATTGTGGTATACTAACACAATAGAATATTAATCAATCAATAAGTCTTTATTAATCACCTGTTATATGTTAGACACTGTGCTGGGGATATAAATACAAAGAATGAAGCAATCCCTCCTCATAAGGATTTTATGTTTTAATGGGGGAGTAAATAACCACATATATAAATATATATATAGGAATGAAAAGTGAAAAAATTCACATTAGTTAAATACAAGGTTGTTTGGGAGGGAGGGTGCTGGCAGTTGGAGGAGCATGAAAGTTTCATGTTGAAGATAATACTTGAGTTGCAGCTTAAAGGAAAAGAGAGATTCTATTAGTTGAGGGTATGGGAAGAGTTTATTCCTGGAATATGGGACAGCCAGTACAAAGGCAAGGATATGGACAATGGAGTATTGTGTATAAAGAACAGAGAAAAGGTCAGTTTGCCTGGATGGCAAAGTGGGGAAGAGAGAGACATGAGTTAAACCACATGGGAATTTGAAGGGTTACAGAGAAATATACACATACACACATATGTATGTATATATAAACATATGCATATATGTAGGTGTGTATGTGTACATACATATATATGGAGAGAAGAAGAAGATGATGATGATGATGATGATGATGAAGAAGAAAAGAAAGTTAGGTCCAAACATTGGATAAAATTCACAGTTAGGGGGCTTAATATAGATGATCATCCAGCAAAGAATACTGAGAACAAGAAATCAAATGCTTAGGCAAATAAATAGAAAAGAGCCATTTCACAAAAACCCAGAGAGGAGAGAGTATTCAGGAGGAAAGTGTGCTCAACAGCATTAAATGTCAGAGATAGGTTGAGAAGAATGAAGACTGGGAAAATACTATCAGACTTGGCAATTTAAAAAGAGCACTTTCAGTTAAATGAAAAGGTCAGAAGTCGGGTTTCAAGTTTGAAATTTATGGGAAAGGAAATGGAGGCAGCAAATTTAGATAGCTTTTTTGAGTTTGACTAAGAAAGGAAGGAGAGCTATAGGACAGTAAGTTAAGGGGATGGTAGGACATGGTGAAGGTATTTTTAAGATGGGAAAGATTTAGACACATTGGAGGAAGTAGAGGAGGAATCAGTAGATAGGGAGATGTTGAAGGATAAAAAAACATAGAGCAGATAATTGAAAATGCATTCTATTGGAAAAGAAGGCATTTTAAGGAGTGCACTGACTTGCAGGAAATGATGCAGAATGAAGACAGTAGAATTAAAAGACTGATACATAATTTTGATGCAATAATGTAAATGAAGTTAACACCAAAAGGAAATAAAACTCAGGTCAAATACAATTGCTAATATTGGTTCTAAATTATTCAAATTAACCATCCCATCCCTCCTTTTTAGCATCAAAAAACTTCAATGCCAACTGACACATGCTGTCAGTTATGATTCTGTTAATGCAGTTTTGTTTAATGTGAAGGTGCTGGAAAATGGGAGTGGGGTGGGGATTGTTTGTTAGGAGGTGATGTGCCAAAACAAAAAAAAAATGAATCAATCAGTTCATTAATCCATGTACTGATCATGGCAACACCATCTGATTATAAAGATCCCAGTATTGATTTGAGTATGCCTAGGCTATGTTTTATTATCAAAGCTTTGAAACAATGGCTTTTAAATCCAGCGTAGGTATAGCCAGTCATTAAAAAAGAAAGAAAAAAACAACTCCGAAACAGAAAAAAAGTCATTTTTATTCTTTGTCTTAGCCATATGACTTTTTCATCAAATGCCTCTCCCATGTTCTATTTCTAAAAGATCTGTTGAAAAAACAGATCAAGCCTATCATGAAAGAACCAAAACGAACACTTGCCTTGGGTTATCCAAAGGCTATTCCTCTGTATGCGTATAAACAGACACAATGTTCAGTTTTTTACCAAGATGAGCAGGGTAATCACCCACTCACATGTATGCATGTGTGTGCGCACACACACACACACATACACACACATGCCTCTTGAGCTTATGTATACTAAAAATGCCTATTCCCTTCAGCACAAAAATAAAGCAATGTACAAACTTGGCTGTCTTTAGTTTATTTTAAGTGAGCTACACATAAATGTTAAGTGCTCCACAGTTTTCAAGTTCCTAATTAGAGAAAAAGGTGGATGCCTTTGCTACCTTTTCCTCCAAATTATGCTTTTTTTTCCCCCCAATTTTCCCCTAGGGATGGCTCCTTAGGACCTGTGTTATCACACATTGACATTGACTCAAAGTGAAAATCATCCACAGGGAAAGACAATCCAGATAATGGCCAATCTTTTTGCCTTTATGCTTTAGTGAGCCCTGCTTCCAAATGTTATCTCTGGTGCTATTTCTTTTGATCACCACTTTGGGTTTCTTGGTCTTTTAATTGGCAAAGACCCAACAAACTTTCTTTTTTATCTCCTAAATCTTTTTACTGACAGTTCTTTTTGGATAGGACTTGTGATTTCTTTGGTTTAGGGAACTCTTGGTGAGGAAATTTCCCTCTAGCAATGCAGACACACAATTTCTCAGCAATTTATAATTTCAGAGATTTGTCTAAGAGATTAAATAATTTGCCTAGGGTCACATAGCCAGTTAGTACTTGGGAGTTTTCATTCATTGAAGATCCTGGACATCTAAATTGGTTGAGGAGGTAAAAAGTTAATGGTCCAATCCCTGACTGGCCCATATGCTATGTCATGTAACTATTCTTAAAAAAAAAAAAACAACTTCCCTCCCATATACATCTTAAATATTTTTGAGGATCACCATTTATCTTCTACATATACATACCTCTACTCACCAAGCACAGACCAAGTCTAGAATAAGGAGTCTTACCCAGTTAAGTGAATCAAAAAATTCAAAAATTGAAAGCAAGTAAAGTATCACTATATATGTAGAGCAGCATAAAGATGCATATTTGTATATATGAAATTTAATGAAAGCTTGTTGTCTTTATATAAAATCTTCAGTATGTTGGTATGCTTCTGTAGTTACATCACTCACCTAAGATCAGAACTTATGAATGATTTAAGAATCACTCATTTGGACTATAATTTGCTACCCAATAAACCCCAATCTTATCCTCTCAATTCTTGGCTTGACATACTCACTACTCTAATGGAACCTCAATAAAGGTTTTCTCAGACCTACCTCTGCAAGTCCCATCAATCAAGTCTCAGGCACTTCCTAGCTATGTGACCCTGAGTAAATTATTTAATCGCTATCTGCTTCAGTTTCCTCAGCTGTAAAATGAGAATAATAATAACAACTACCTCCCAGGGACATTGTGAGAATAAAAGAAGATGAGATTTATAATATGCTCAGCACAGCACCTAGCACATAGTAGGGATTTAATAAATGTTTCTTTCCTCCCTCCCTCCCTCCCATCTTTCTTCTCTCCCTTCATTCTTTACTTATTTCTGTCTTCTCTCTTTCCCTCCCTCCCTCGCTTCCTTCTTTCTTTGTTGTCCAACGCCATTGCTCTTTATCTTATAATTATAGAATCATTGCTTTTAGACAAATGGAAGACAGTGTTGGTGATGAGAAGGTCATGAGATATACAAGTCTTCAGTAGTAAGTGACCATTGCTGTTGCTGTTTCCAAATCACTTCCATTTAAATTTACTTAGGAAGAGTGTGAAGATCACCTGACAGGATAAGACAGTAGACACTGAGATCCTTTCTGGAACTAAACTGCCAAGCATTCAAACTCTGCTTCAGAGAACACAACTCTGATGGGTTGGCCACATGGTTCAAATGCAAAATGTACACTTGCCAAAAAGACTATTTTATGGAGAACTCACACAGGGCAAGCATTCACATGGTGGTCAGAAGAAGCGATACAAGGACACTCTCAAGGTCTCTCTTAAGAACTTTGGAATTGATTGTGTGACATGGGAGACACTGGCACAGGACCATTCAGCATGGTCTGCCCACATCAGAGAAGCAAAGCAGAATTGAAATAGCTCAAAGGAAATGCAGGATGCACAAATTTAAAGAATCCACCCCAAATGTTCACATGGATTATTTGTGCCCAACCTGTGGTAGAGCATTTCAAGTCCATATTGGTCTAATCAGCCATAGTCAGACACACTGAAACTTGACTATCGCATACGGATGTCATTTTGGTGCTCTTGGAGAATGAAGGACAACAATCAATCAACCAACCAACCATAGAATCATAAAAAACAGTGACCTCATCTGAAAGTGCAAGTAACTTTCTACATCTATGGCAGCTCCCCCACCCCCCAAGCTCTCTATCTTTAAAGTGTTAATTTTAATGAACAGAAATCTATTTTCTCTCCCCCTGTTCTCTCTCCTACATCCTAAACCCATCATCTCTCTGTCAAGAGGTGAATAGTACATTTCATCATCATATATCTGGAATCATGGATGGTCATTGTATTCCACAATTGATGGGATTCGCCTTATTTTCCAGTTTTTTTTGCCACCCTAAAAAGAGTTTCTATAAATATTATTATTCATTTAGCACTTTTTTTCCTATTTCCTTTATCCCTTTTAATTAGAGACCTAGCAGTGGGTCAAAGGACATGTACTGTTGAATAACTTTTTGTGTACAATTCCAAATTGCTTTCTGGAATGGGTGTACCTAACCACAAGTTCACCAACATTGCATCAATGTGCCTATTTTCCCACAGTTCCTCCAACGTTTACAACTTTCCTTTTCTTATCATCTTTGCCAATTTGTTGAATAAAAGGAGGAATCTCAGAATTGCTTCAGTTTACATATCCTTAATTAGTAGTGATTCAGACCATTTTTTATATGGCTAAATGTAGCCTGAAGCCTGGAATCAGGAAGACTTACGTTCAAATCTGGCCTCAGAAACTTAATAGCTGTGTGACCCTGGGCAAGTCACTTAACCTTGTTTACTTCAGTTTCCTCACCTATAAAATGAGCTGGAGAAGGAAATGGCAAACCACTCCAGTATCTTTGCCAAGAAAACCCCAAATGGGGTCGTGAAGAGTCAGAAACAGCTGAACAACAACATATATAGCCTTGGTTTATATTTATTTATATCCTTAGACTATTTATCAATTGAGGAATGGATCTTAATCATATAAATTTGAATCAATTTCTTATATATCTTGGAAATAAGATCTTCATAAAAGAAATATGCAGCAAATATTTTTCCCAAATGTTTCCATATTAATCTGAGTTTTATTGGATTTTTTGTGCAAAGTCTTTTTATATTTTAGAACTTATTAATGTATATGAGCAATGGACTAGACTTCCACATGAGACCAACCACCACCCAACCAAGAACAGTTCTTCCCAGTTTCCTAATAATAATAGCTTCTCATGCTTCATCAGTTGGAAAGGTGAAAAGGTCTTGAAGACTAGATGTCATTGACCAAGAAAGACAATGTTTCCTACTGTCTTGGAAAATGGACGGTGACATAATATCTGGTCTCTGCATAGGAGAGGCTATCAGAGTACCATGTTCAGGGCATTCCTGCAGCACTTTGATGGTTCTGATGGTCAGTGCCTGCAACCCTACTAGTTTTACCCCTAGGCAAAGCACCATTCTCACTAAGTTATCCAATGTGACCCTTGGGATTGGAAACCTGATACATAGTAGCACTGTTATAACCTTTACATGCATATACTAGGTCCACTAAGCACACTTCTTTAGAAATGGCAAGTTGGGAGCAATCTAGGGTAGCAATAGGCTCAATATGATGCTTTTTGTTTTCACATCACAGTCCTTTGCCAATATACATTCCCTTCCATTAAACTCCCTCCCCCTGCAACAAAGATAGACAATTAAGTAAAGCCAACTAACAACATATGTAACATTACATAACTATAGTCCCTCACCTCTCTCCCAAGAGGAGAGAAGTATGTTTCATCATCAGTCATTAGAGTTAGAATTCAGCTTGTCTGTATACTTGTTAATATCATTCTAGTCTTACATCATTGCTTACTTTCTCAATTATAGTGCATGCTCTAGAATAGCATAAATCATTACCAAAGATAATACAAAGGGAGGATACCCAAGGCAGACACCAGTGCTGCCAACACACAAGATCTCCCACTACTAAATGGATCCCCTCCCTATGCTATTGCATTCTGGTCCTGTAATTCTTACCAGGTAGTGCTCTGCTCACCACCAACTCACTCACCAAAAAAAAGCCATTTTTCATATAAAATACTATTAAGCACCTTTGCATGATCCAGAGGTGCCATCTGCATTCACTTGTGCCAGCTGCTCCCCACAGGAGAGGGACCATTCAAGAGAAATTTCTTTACTGCTGCACATGGCCCCACCTGTGATCCCTTCAGCCTCTTACATTTGTAATGGCCCTTCATCTCCTGAATTTACTAATACACTGGAAAAAAAAAGTTCACAGACTATTGTTATGGGGGCAATCTGGTTCTGAATTTCAACTAATTTTAGAAGCAGTATGGTATGGCAAGTGATACCCTGGACTTAGAGTCAGGAAAACGGATTTCAAATCTTTCCTCAGAAACATGTTTCACCCTAGACAAGTCAATTAACTTCTATGGGCTTTTAATTCCATCATTTAATAAATAAGGAAACGAAGGCCTAAACCCCATCATTCTTAGGAAACATTGATCAATATTGAAGTACCAGAAATAACATGGGGTATTGGGAGTTGAAGGACCTGAATTTTGGTTCTAGTTCAGCTTGTTCACAAGCTTTCTGGTCTTAGGCCAGCCACTTGCCTCCTCAGTGTCAGTTTCCTCATCTACAAAATGAAGAGATTAGACTAATTCATTTCTAATGTCTCATCCATCTAGAAATCTCATGATTTTACAAGCCAGAAAAGGGTCTTCCCTATCCTATCAAAACTCTCAGAAGTATAATCCCAAGAGTTTACCTATAGTAAATGGAGGTAGATAGAGGCTGAGTCTCTTTTCAATGGTCAGATAAGACTAAGAGTGTTGGAAATAACAGCACCCCTCAGACCACCGTCCCTTCTAGCCTAGCCCCCACAGCTATCATCTGGGACAGCAAACCTTGTGGAAATATGACCTAACATATGTCTCTACAAGGAGCTGCAGCACCCACCTTCTCAGCCTCTACTGAAAGTCCAAAAAAGAAACTTTCATTACCAAGGCCCTTGGCATGCTCCAATGGTTCAACATCAGATGCAGATATGATTTTATCAATGTAAATAACACTAAAGAAAATGCATCAGAATCTGTCTTGCCACTGCATCCTAAGGACCACTGAGTTTTTCCATCTGACTTACAGCTGAAACTGTGTATATAATAATAATAATAACAACAAACATCTATATTGGGCCTACTATGTGCCAGACACAATTCTAAGAGTTTTACAATTATTATCTCATTTTATCCTTACAACAACCCTGAGAGGTAAATACTATTACCACCCTCATTTTAGAGATGAGAAAACTGACTGCAGCAAACAGAGGTTAAATGACTTGCCCAGAGACACCCAGCTAATAAATATCTGAAGCTAGATTTGAATTCAGGTCTTCCTGACCCCAAGCCCAGCACTCTATCCACTGTGCCACCTACCTCCCCCATCTATGTTTGTCTCCTTCATTAGAATGTGAGCTCCTTAAAAATGGGGAATGTATTGCTTTCACATTTGTATCCCTTGCACTTACACAGTGCTTTCCACATGATAATTGCATAATAAATGCCTTTTCATTTATTCCTTTGGTAAAGGTAGCAGTTATGAACACCTAGCTGACTATAGTTTCAACATGAATTATATAAGGATGGGGCAGGGGAATGCCAGAAGCCAGGTGCCCTTCCTTTTAATATAAATCCAGGCTTCTAAAACTCTAAGCACTTGACTCCCATGTGACTTCTGAAGATGCTTGGAGCTGCTGAGCACTTCCCTGCCCAATGAATAGGGGAATATTTTAGTTAATAGAACAAACCCCCTCTTTACAACCCAGCTTTGTTCCAGAGTGCCCTTAAACATATGCATCCTCTCTCTTAGAGGACTAGAGACAGTGGGGATGTGGGGGGTGGAAAATTTAGTTATTTCACAGTTGATGTCTGGGTGTTCTAGACAGATGATGCATTGCTCAGGAATGGGAAAGGAAGTCTGGCATTCAGTCAGGTCCATTTACAATTCACATCAGATCAGAAAGCACACTTCACCTTGTGAAACTAAAAAACACATAGCACTTTATGCCAGATCTACAGCAAGCCACAATATCTTCCATGGCATCCCATTAATCTAAGCCTTCCAGTTTTGCTGATAAGAATAGGTAGGTTAAGCCTTCCTAAATTACAGCTTACCCACCAATACATGGACTGTGCTAGTGTCCCCAGTTACTTTCACTAATGTTGACTTTCTGGTTCTTTGGCTATTTCAACAGTGGCCTAGCACCGATTGAAGAAAAGAAAGGGATCACAGGATTTTGGAGTATAAGGGACTTCTTTAACACCCTTAATTTACAGATAAATAAACTGAGACCAAAGGAAGTAAAACGGTATGCCCACTGTCACCTATGGTGAGCAAATGATGGAACTGGGATTTCAATTCAGTATATTTGACTTCATATCTAGAGATTTTCATACTGCACCATGCTATACAGGAGAAAAAAATCATATTATTGAGAGATATCAGGGATGGAAAAAGGAAAATATTGGATCAAATATCAAACCCTGTGACAGTGTCAGCTATAAAGTAGGGAAAATCCAAGAATTTTTTGCTTCCAAGCTGCATATTAAAAGCATAGGTTTATCTACATTAAAAGAAAATTCAATATTTAAAAAAATCCAGATTTTCAAAAGAAATTACTTAGGTGTTGATCATCACAATTGCAGGATAATTACTTACTTTACAAAATAGCCCACTAACAAGATTCCTATACTTCCTGTTAAAATGTTATTCAATTAAAAAAATTTTATAAAAACAAAAAAAAACACACCTATTGTATAAAGCAAACCAACAAAGCATTTCTTAAACACTGGCTACTCCAAACACAGTCCTAGGCACTAGGTATATAAAGACAAAAGTGAAAAAGTCCCTGCCCTCAAGGAGCTTACATTAAAATGTGTGAAGCAACATGTATTGTGTGTGTATGTATATGTATGTATTCATGTAAACTTGTATGTACATTCAAAATACGTAAAACAGGTATATTCAAAACCATTAAAGCAGATATTAAGTAACCTTGGAGTAGCAGTCATCAGTGACTAGAGGGACCAGGAAAGGCTTTTGACAAGTACTTCTACCTGTTATAACTACTTAGAGGGGGAAGAGACTTGAGTATAAATCCAGTGTTTTTAATATATTAAGTCAAATTTTAGTTTCAGTAGTTTCACTTTTATTTTTGTTATTACCGGTACCTAGCACCATGTCCTTCATATCGTAAGTGCTTAAGCTGAGTTGCAAAGGAATTCAGGGATTCCTAGAGTCTGAAGAGAGGAAGAGAGCATCTTAGGCATAGGTATCAGTTAGAATAGAACAGAGATAGGAGGTGGAGATGCATGAGAATGAACAAGAAGATTAGTATGGCTGATACATAGGGTGCACGTATAAGGAACTTGTGGCAGGATCAAGCTGTGAAAAGTTTTAATTTCCCATCACAGAAATTTATATGTGATGCTAGAGGTCCTAGGGAGCAAAGTATATGAGCGAAGTTGTCACTGGATTTAAATATTCTGGGACCAAGTCTCTCTGATGTCTCAAGGTCCTAATACTGGACAAAAATTGTCCTGATTCTTTTTCTTCCTTCATATCATTGAAATTTTACATACTTTTTTCCAGACCTCTAGGTAGGATACATACAGCATAGTAAAATAGTTGGGAGGGAAATGTTTGGATTAAAATAAGCGTATTTTCTGCACAAAGGAGGCAATATGTTTGGGAAAAGAGAGCATCATATAATATATACATATATTTGATACACAATGCATATACATAATATACATGTATTTTATACGTGAATTAGATGTGTGTATATATACATATATATACACATATATGTGTGTGTATGTGTATGTGTGGGGGTATCCATCTTTCCATGTTTATTCCTACCACTCTAGTTCAAGTCATTATTATTTTCTCAGCTGTACTATTTCAATAACCATTGAGCTGGTCTCCATATTTATTCCCTTCAATACATCTTCCTATTTAAATCACTGCCCTCCTCAATAAACCTTCAAAGGCTTCCCATTGTCTGTGGAGAGAAGGAAACAAAAAAGAATCCTTGCTATTTTTGAGGTCTTTCTGTGATCTGATCTGAAAGTCAGGAGGGGAGAAAGCACTGGCTAGGAATGCGGAGGTCAGGTTTGACTAAATGATTTCTACGTTTTCTGTCAACTCCAAAACCCTAAAATTTCCTGTTCTAACTTTCCATTCTTATTTTCCACTGTTCGCCTCCTTGTGTCTGACATTCAAACCAAACTGAATATTCACCATTTCTGAAATGTGCCACATAATTTCCCATCTTTATGCCTTTGCTTATCATATTTTAGCTACTCTAAATGTCCTCCCCATCTCTTTCCTAATCCCTTCATCTCTACCTGTTGAAATTTGACTCATCCTTCAAAAAGCTCAGATGTCATTTGTTCCAGGTAATCTTTCCTGATTAACCCACTGGAAGTGCTTTCCCTGCCCTGAAACTCCTGTAGCCTTTTAAGTGTCATAGAGCATTGATCACTCTATGTTCCAGTCAAACAGGGTTCTTTGTTGGACCTCATACATTACATTCTTTTGTACCAGCCACACTTCATGCCTTGAAAAACTTTCTCTTCTCACCTCTACCATTTGGACTCCCTAATCCCTTTCAAGGTTCAACTCAAGTGTCACCTCCCATGGGAGGCTTTTCCTGATGCACCAATTTATTAGTGTCTTCTCCCCAACTCCAAATTAATTTTTATCTGTCAGAGGAACTGGGAAAGAACTACTTTGTTTTGTCCTTGTATGTCTAGTACTTAGCTCAAGTATTTTGTGCTATTTTTCTATTTTGTAGGTGCTTAATAAATGCTCCTAGAATCAAAATTGATCAGTTTTGTCTTTCGATAGCATACATTTCTTTGTTTCCCTTACTAGATGAACACTTTCTGAGGAAAGAGACCCTGTGCCATTCATCTTTGCATTCATGGCGACACCTGGCATTCACTGCACTTTGTTCAGAGTACTATTCAAAAATGTGTATTAGTTGAATGAATGAAGGTTCATGGTCAATAGGATAAAACCTCTTCTGGTAAGAATCATAAGGTGTTAAATTTCATGTCTAATAGAACTAAGTCAAGAAGTTGGAACCAGCTCCTGGATTCTAATTTGTTTCTGTCATAGCTTAATGCTACTTTTTATTCTTTCCTTAGCTTGCAAGCAGCACACAATCATCCATTTAGGTTTTTGCTTGCAGTTAATTTAATGTTCCACCTCACCTAACAAAATTCTAGCCTGATGAAGAAAAGCTTTGCATCCCCAAACCTGCAATGCTGAATGGAAGTTTTTGGTCAAATAACTCTTCATTGTGAGACTTCATATATTTCTGGCACCATTCATGATGAACATTTCTGAGCAGTGGTGGTTATGATGGTTTCAAGGTGCTATGGGGCTAAGTTCAATTGCAGGTAGGCCCTAGAAAAGAGGAGGAGATTCTTCATCCTGTCCTGACCTAGGACTAGTACTTCCAGGCTGAGATCTGTAGCTGAGATTTCATTATCCATTGGCACTTAAGGATCATGGCCAACCAAAGTAGAGGTCTTCCACATTATCCACAAGATTAAAGACTTCAGGATTCTAACTACTACAATGAAATCATTAGCCTTCACCTCCTTCATAGCAGGAGCCATTCTCCTAGTCAAAGGAAACAGAATGCTTAGTGTTACTGCCACCACAGAAAATACATTCTGGAGAGAAAATCGGCTACCTGATTTGGGGAAGGGGGCGGGGGAGATTGGAATGAAATAGCTAGGTCATAGAGTTGTGTTCCATGGGGTTTGCTCCTAATTATCTTGAAAATTCTGGGTACCATGGATCTGGATTTCCAGATATCATAAGTGCTTTTGTTTTGTTTTGTTTTGTTTTTCTTGTGGCAATGTCCGTGTGTATAAATACCACTCTAGTATATTCTATAATAAACTCTAACTGCTACAAAGCAACTTCCCACTGCCTCCCCCTGGCAAACCTGGCTGCAAACCAAGATACAAGAAGATGGACTTTCAAGCTCTTGGCTTTCACGGATGAAATACATTCATCTCAGACCTGGAAAATTTTGTTACCTCTTACCATAAGCCACAGAATCAAAGAAATATAGGAATTAGGAGACCTGAGAGATCATTGTAGTCCAAACCCTTCATTTTACAGCTTCTGAAGATCATGGATATTAAGTAACTTTCCCAGGGTTACAAGCAATACTCCAGGTAAAATTCTGGTTTTTCATTCCAACATAGAAACCTTTTGGATAATTATGGTAGAGGGTTGGGAATGGAGAGTAAGAAGGGAGAAGGTAGACAGGAAAATTCTGTGCAAGTAAAAATCCTTTCCATAAATGTGTTACCTATGTTTTACAGTGGGAGTGGGGGCAAGAAGAAAAATCAGGACTCACTAATTCCCCTTTAAGGGACACACACACACACACACACACACACACACACACACACACACACA